>NC_066314.1:48515553-48868959 GCF_022539315.1 Serinus canaria
CCCTTGGGCTTTGTACCTTCCTCAATCATGTAACATTCCTGTGAAAACTACAAAAATTAAAGTACATGGGGAAAAGTGATATAAAAATAGTATAGTTTAATGTCTTTTAATGAAGTTTACCTTTTGGGTAAAGAAAAATACAGCTAACATGTGACTAAATAGCTTGTGTCAGGAAAAACTCTCTGGACCACAACTAAACCTACACAACTTGTAAACAGGGGGCTTAAAACATACTGAAAGGTGTATATGTTTTATATGTTTGTACCTTTTCAAAAGCCCTGTAGTACCTCATCTCAGACTGAATATGAAACCTTGTGAAATCAGTTACTTCATCTCGAAGAAGGAGATGAACGCTCCTAGTTCATATTCAAAACTAACTGCTAGAGCTTTTTAGCAAGCTGACTTAAGAACAAAGGCATCCAACCACAGATTATACACTGGTGCAACCCACTAAGATGAGAAAAATGTCTTCTCGTGATACTGAGAAATTAGAAGTCTCACAATGAACTTGGTGTTACTACTTTTTCCAAATTAAAATACTATTGTCCTGTGCATGAGTAATGAGAAATCACCAACCAGGAGGCTTCCAGGATTCAAAGTATTTAAAAAAACTGGTTCTGTTCAAAATCAAACTGACTGAAAACATGGTTTGCAGATATGGAACCTGGAACTGAAGAAGACAGCAAGTGAAGCAGATGTGTTCTCAAGGACCTCATCAGATAATTAGCACCCAAACTTACACTGCCACAAGCATATACATACCCGTGAGTGTCCAGCTAAATGGGGAAAAGCACCTGACCCCAGACTGCTGCCTTGGAGGTGCACCGGTATAGACTGCAACTGCCTAAAAGCACAGGCAGCTCAGCAGGCAATCATTCTTGTGCCAAGATTAAAATCCCATGCCTTGCTCAGACATCCGTGATCCTTTGGGAAAAGCTGACCACAGAAAACAGTCATACAGAGAGGAAAGAAATAACCCCCCAAAAGGGACGACTTGATGTAGGACATGTGCAAGGTAGGGTAGTGCCAAGACAAATGATGTTCTCATCTGTCCACAAACAATGTGTGAGTCTCTTCCCTATGAGCGTTTGCTGACAGTACCTCAGGAAGAAAATAAACATCCTTCAAACCCACGTACCTAAGAAAATCAAGCAGGAAAACTACATAAGGAAGAACACAAGGTTTTCCCCAAAGCACCACAGGTTAGGGAAGTCAGTGATGAACTCTCTGGACTGTGCTTTTAGGGTGTCATTCTTCTGAGACTGTCCCAGTATTCTGATACTCTAACAGCTCTGACTGGTCATCACTTTTCCTAAAGGATGGGGCAGAACAGGCGGATGACGTGGCACAGCTTCTGCACACAGACTGGGTTGTCCATAGTATAAAGAACATATGACAGAAAAACAATGAAACTTGAACTAGACAGAAAAAACAGATGGAGAGTTACTAAGAAAGAGAGAAAACATTTATATTTCATATGTGCAAAACATATTGTAAGTCAGTTTGATGCTGCAGGATGTCAAAGCTACTTCTACGAAAAGGGAGAGCTCCAAGAAATTTGTACTTGACTTTCAAACACAATTAAGTCAAGAGTTCAAGATAAAAAGTGTTAACAGAAGACTCATAATACAAAGAAATTTACTCAAAAAATTAAACTAGTGTTTTGGGATGGGTATAAATTCAGACACCTCAGCTCTTAAACCAAACTTTAAATACTGTCAGTTGGGAAAATAGAAGTTTTTCTTACTAATCCCACACTTTACTAAGTCTGCTCTTTCAAACTCCTGCTATTGCCCAATGAAAGGAGCAAAACACTGTATAGACTTTCTGCCAAATTCAGACTCTACTGAAATAATTCTTCCAGTCTAATCTCACATACTCCAAGTGGACCACTTGAAAATTTCACCTACTAAGTAGAGTGAATACTGAAGCTATCTGCCTGGCCCTATGCTTTACCTAAAATTTTATCACTAAGCTGTATGTCTTCTTACCACTCCCTGCAACTTAAAGAAAACCTAAGATTAGACCTTCCTAGATCTGATTTATCAGAAGTCAAAAGTAAGTATTGCCCACAGTTCATTTGTTACTGTTTGGTTTTTAATGTATCTGAAAAGATAAGCTATGTATCTTCAAAAACATGACCCAAGAAGCAACACATGAATGTCTTGGAAGTGAGGACATGTGCTGCAGTAAATTGCCAAAGTTCATTTATTACCTGGTTTTTGGGTGGGTATTCTTTTTCATAGAAATTCTATGCATCTTCTATAAGGAACCTAAAGAAACTGTTTGTATGTGTAACTAACTGACCACTGACAGAGATAACAGGTGCTGGAAGTAGCTGACTCTTCCTTCTTTTTAGACCCGAGCTGACATTAGATTACAAACTGTTCTGGAATGAAAAGCCAGATAAAAATAGTAGTCTCCTCTTCCCACTATGAAAAGAGAGCTCAAGAAGTTGTAAGACCTATCTCTACCTTCTGGGAACAAAAGTCTGGGGTGGCAACGGGAGGCAGAGCAAGGGCCAATAGATGGGGTAGCCCGGAATTCAGGGCTTGGGAATGAAAACCTAAAAGCCCCAAACTGGTTCTTCCAACCAGATTGCTTTCTCCTGTTGGGCAACTCACATATTCTGCTCTGGAACAGAAGTAAAAGTGATGATTATCTGATGGAATCAATACAACTATGTTTGTCATGCTTTGATCATGCAAAGCTCCTCAAGCATGCATTCATAGCACTGACACTTTCTATGCTAGATGAGATTTGCAGCCTTCTCTCTCCAGCATCTGAACTGAGACAAAATCAGGCATGCAGTACTTTGGAAGATGACTCCTATTTAGCAGAGCTGTATAATTGCATCTTCAGCTTCTGAAACATCACATTTGGTCAGCATATTATTGACAATGCTGCTGTAGTGATACTATCCATTCAAGGAGAAGGAACATGGTAATGACATTGTGCACTGTGTTCATTCTCCAGCATGGTGCTTCTCTGCCTTTGCACTCATAGTAACAGCCAGACCTAGAGCGTGAATTGCTTCTAACAATCCCAGGGCTTTGAAAACAGAAATTGGACTCTCTACAAAACAAACAGACTCCTATTGAATGTGAAAGCTAAAGCCATTCTGTCAGAAAGCGGGGTGGTTTTGTGCCTTTTTTCTTTGGGTGGTTTTTTTTTTGGGTGGGAGAACACATTACAGCTTTTTCACTGTCAAAAACCTGGTAAGACTCATAAGGAATCAAGTCAGTGCAACTTAAAAACTGACTGTGCCTCAATTAAGATGCAATAATAGCTGTACATGTATCCCTAATTAGGACCAGAGTCAAAGTCAAAAAAGTTCAGCTTCAAGCGCACATTAAAAAACTCAACATCACATCCTCTACTAACGCAACAGCTCGCAATCATATGGACATACTCTCGGTTGCTGCTTCCTAATAGTGGAATTAATAATACACAGTACCCAATCTTTCGTGGTATTATTTTTTTTTTTTGCAGCACTCAGCCTACGGGAAACATCACAACTACTTGCGGGGTAAATGTACTACTCACTTTGGCCAAAAGTAAACTTATCTCGGAAAAAAAGAGACAACAATCTATCTGACAACAAATGGCCACAGATGCAGGGGGTGGTCCGGCTGGCATGGACAGCCAGCCATCGGATTGAATGGACAGTGGACCTCACCCCTCACACCTCCTGGAAAGCAAACAGCAGAGCGCTTGGAAGGACATCGCTGTTTGCTCAAAGGCAACCCCTCACCAAAGATTGCTTAGCAGAGCTTTTACAAAACCAATCTTACAGTGCGGGCAAAAGTGCAAGGGGGAGGGTGCGAGGCGAGAAGAAATGATTTGCTGAGGGGCGACAGGAGGGATTGTGTACAGAGGGCTGGATAACCCTGAACTCTCAAAGCCCCCAGCGCCCCGCTGCTCTCCGGAACGCGCCAAATGTGCGCCTGGAAAGTTGCTCTGGTCGGTTTCCCGAGGGTAGCTCCGGGAAGGTACGGCCGATTCCCTGCCTCTCATCCGCCAGAGCCCTTAAGGGGATCGGGACGCGAAGACGCCCCAGCACCACGCTCGCCCCGCCCCGGGCCGCTCTGCCCTCAGCACCCGTCCCGCTATTACCTTCTCAGCCTGAGCGAGGTAGAGCCAGAGGCGGCGCCAGGTGCTGAACTTCTTCCTCTCGCTGAAGTTGTAGGCCATCTCGGCGCTGGCGTACCGCGACACCAGCGGGGAGCGGTACCGCGCCATCACGTCCTGATCCTCTCCGGTGGCCGCCATGGCAGCGGCGGCGGCGGCGCAGGGTAGCCGGGGGCCCGCGGGCGGCGCGGGATAAGGGCGGGCAGAGGCCCCGCCCCGCGGCCTCGGCGCGCCCGCCCCGAGCCCGCGGCGGGCCCGGCGCCCCCCCGCGCCCGGAGGCCAACGCGGCCGCAGGGAGCCCGACGCGGCCGCGGGACACAAACGTGCACAAAACACGAGATTTAAATGCTTAGCAGCCAAACACATTTATTAGTATTTTTTTTCTTTTTTTCCAGGAACCCAAAAATAGTTTGTAGTTATAATGTAAGCAACTGAGTTGCACATAATACAATCATATCTTTCAAAAGAAACAAACAAACAAACAAACAAAAAAAAAACCAAAAAAAAGAAAAAAATGAAGAAAACAAAAAACCAAAAAAGCTGTTTAAAAGCCCAAAAAAACCTTCAGAAAACTTATATATAAGTATTACACCATCTCTCAGTTTCAATGAAATGACGACGACTTAATTCTTTATTACTCTTAACTTGTCACACTCCAATAAAACGTCACCCTTTTGTTTGTTTTTTTTCTTTTCTTTTTTTTTTTTTTTCTAAATCCAGCATGAGAAATACAGTACCTGCTATGGCAAAAATACACATAAAATGCAACATTTCAGCTTATTTGTACATTAGTAGAGTTTAAACATTTTATTGGTTTTTTTTTCTTTTTAAGTGAACCAGTGATCTTAAGTACCACTATACTAAAAGTAAAATAAAAATATAGAAAAGGAGGAAAAGGGGGCAGCCAGCCTTACAAGAGCACCTTCTAAAGTGCTGAGTTTCTGTGTCCATGGAAAACCCTTAGGAAGTTCAAACATTTCTGAGAACATGGGATGGAAATTAAGATGAAACCTGGATATGCAAGACATTGTGTCATCTCCTCTATATTCTCCCCATTTGTCCTGTAATTTTCCTTACTGCCCACTACAGAAAGAGGGGAGAAACCAGAACTACGGTAAGAGTTTAGTAAAGGAAGCCATTTCAAGTATAAGAAAAAAAAAAAAACACTTACAGGTAACTTGCAAATAGCATCAATATACACACAGCTACTATTTTTATTATTACAATGTCTGCTTCTGGGGGACAGTGTTTCAGGCAAGAGGACTTTAGCTGTACCTTCCTGTTACCTATTTATGTGCAAAGAAGAAAAGCTGCCTTTTCTAATCCAGCCATATTGGACATCAATGATTTTCTATTCAGCCACCTCATCCCTCCATTCCATAAGGAGAGAAAAAGGGGGCATTATTTTACGAAGACTAGATGAAATCAATCTGTTCCTCCATTCCTCTTCCAGACACACCCTTCTCCTATTAATTGTTTGCAAAGAAGAGAAACTTGCCCAACTCCCAATGCCCACCAGTAGCCAGTTTCCTGAACAGGTAGAAGGCATTTACCTTTGTAAACATAATCCCTTATGTTTGTGGAACTCAAAGCAGCATTTCACACCTCCAGCCGAGCAGTGGAGATGAAAATAGATCAGAACGCTCCCCTGTCACTGCTTTTCCTCCTCCTCTTTCCTCTTCCGCACCCAGGAAGATTACATTTGGTTATTTTTGTTAGAAGGTGGGTTTTTTTTTTGGTTCTTTGAGGACAATACTTAGCATTTAGTTCAAAGTAAACATTGCAGAATTACCATCTTCAGATTTATACTGCTGTTTGTTCTGCTTTTTAGATGAGAAAGAAAAAGCACTATGCATCAGATGTTCTGCAGGCTTTAGAGCAGATGTGGCAGAAAACCATGATACCTCTGTGTGTAAATGCCACAGGTGCACTTGCATTACTTTAGCTTCTTTCTCTGCAGAATCACTGTACACACTTCACCTTGATTACTGGCAGAGATGGAGAGGGTGGCATAGGGCAACAGTGGAGAGATGTGCCTAAGGCCACGGGGAGCAACGCAGGACAGAGAGGACCAGGGAGTGTCAGACAGAAGGGTTTCAGGTACAGAAACCATGTTCTTGATATTTCAAACGCCAAATTCTAAGAGGCATGGGCTCATATGCACATCCCTGAGACTCACATCCAAGAAAGAAGAAACAGGGACCAAGTGATTAAGAGGGGAGAAAGTAGCAGAGGTTCCCTGACAGCTGTGGGATTTACCCAATGAAGACCTCATCCCCCACCACCCTCCCAGAAACATTTTGGGAGAGTTGTAAGGCATATACACAAGCAGCATCTACCATCATTCTCTCTGTTCCTATGTTCTGTTGGCAGGTGATGGCTTCTGTATGTTGTGGACAACAAGAAGAGACACTGCATTTGAAGTGTGACTGGTAACACACTGAAATTAACTCAGGGAAGGACACAGGAAGCTACTCTGCCCTTCATCCCTGCAGCAGCAGCATAAAGTGGCCAGGTTCTTCATCTTACAGTCCCCTCTCTGGAACTATGCACCACCACCTCCCCTTCCCGACAGCAGGAAAAGATGTGTCTACTTGTAAGATGACATTACCAAAACTGCCATTTAATGGCAGGGAGAAGTACACAAGCTTTTTCTGATTTGGTGGTCTGGTGAAAGAAGCAGCAAGCTCAAAGTACTTCAGTGTTGAAGCTTACCTAAAAGTACTGGAGACATGTGACCTGTAGCAACACTGGCATAACTATATAAAGAAGAAAAGATGGAAACAGGCATAAAGACTGAAGAGTATGAATAACTGAATCTCTATCAACTTCTATCATTTAGGATCTGAGTGTCTAATGGATTGAATTATTTAAGAAAATCAAAAAGGTTATCTCCCTCCACACAAGCAAACAATGTAAAAAGAACTAGTGATCTTGCTGTGAAAATCTCATAATACTTCTATCATGCTTTTTTCTTTAAAGCACTTGACAAACCTTACAAGTTGATCCTCACAAAACCCCTGTGAGGTAGGTAAGTATTATTAACAACCCCGCTTTACAGATGAAAAAACAAAGGCAAAGTAGTTAAATGACTTGCCCAAGGCAAGGGAAGAGTAATGGCCAATGTTATAATTCAGGAGTTTCAGGCTTCCCAAACCTGTGCTCAAAACCACTAGTTCAAATATCTTTTTACAAAGGAGATAATAGATGGAAATAAAAGCCCATCAAGTTTAGAAGAAAAACTAAGATTTAGAAGGTTACATCAGAAGGGAAAATGTACCACGAGGTATTTTTGTGAATGAGACTAAGTTTCTGATTTTTTTTTTGTTTTTTTTTTAAAAGGCATTCTGACAGAGTGGAACCCTGATAAGATCACATCTGCAAGGCAGGCACAGATGTGAGAGTGATCATCAAGTCTATTACTTATTACAGTACTGTGAATGTCAACAAAAATAAAATTGCTGCATGAAAACACTGAATACAGGCAGGATAATATCTCAGTTTATGATATTACACCTAAGATAATGCCAGTACCATGGTTCACCATGGACAAAGGAAAAAGTCAAGTCAAAAGGTCCCTATTATAATAATGGAGAGAGCAGTGAGATCTACATTTTTTTTTTCTGAGGAGACTCTTCCTGGAAGCTCAGCAAGCTTCAAGGAATGCACATAATTCACCATGATTACATTTTGGAGATGTGAGGAAGTAAATCTTTTTAAATGACCATTATGATACCACCTTATAATAAAAATAGGATAGTTCCTTTTAAATAGAGGGCACCTGGTATACGTATCAGTCTACTTTCCTAAAATGGCAGATACTGTCACCATTAGCACTAAGTCACTGGCAGTAACACCAGACAACAAAACACCAGTAGCTGCTGACATTGAAAATACACAGCCCTCATAGCTGGGCTTTGATCAGCACTAGAAAGAAAGTACTGTCTCCACCATCCTGCCCACAGCTGTTCTGTCACTGCATGAAGAATACCAGAAACAGCAGCAAAGAAAATGTTAGGGATAAGGAAGCGTGGATATCAAGGACTAGCCATATTCCAATTCTCCTGGAAGAGCACAAGGACTGCTGAAATGGAAAACGAGTAGTAAATCAAAAAAACCCAGTGCCTGTGGCAGTGGGTTTCCTGAGCTTAACAAGGGCCAGAGCACAGGAGGTGGAAGATATTCCCCAGGTAGACCTGGAGTCCCATTCACCCTTTAGGCCCTGGGTTAACACTGTGTGGCTGAATTCACCCTGTGCAAGGCTGAGAGCTGATTTTGTTTTGCAGCCAACATTGGTTATTCAAATCTCTGCCCAGTTATCAATTGGCCAGCTTCTGACAAAAGAAAGGCTGTTATCAATTCCTTCTTAATTCAAAGTTATCACTTCCCCACACTTCCCCAAACTATAATGGATATGCCATGGACACAGAAACTCTTGAACAGTTTAGCAAAGTATCTTTGTCCCCTGCACCCCCTTTGCAGAATGCATAGTTTACAATTCACTTACAAAATAAAGAAGCAATGCTGACCACATATGGGACCTTTTTTTTTTTTTTTTTGAAAAAAGAACAAACAACCTCTTCTTAAGTTCAGTATCAAAATTCACATTTGCATAATAATACATTTCAAGGCCATTAGAGAGGAATGAGAGCGAAGCAAAGAAAACTGCAGAGTCTCTCCTCTCTTTGTCTTCCTGAATAGAGCTGAGGGATCCCACTGGAGTTTCTTTTCAGGGTGGGAATTACAAAGCGCTACAACAACAGCTCTTGATCTTGTACACCTCATGTTTTGGGTGGGACGAAGAGGTGAATTATTAGGAAAAAAAAAAAACAAATGGAAGGAGACACTGCAGATTCCCATGTTTAGCTACAAACAGCTTTGAATAAACAAAAAATTACTTCAAAAAAATTACTTTTTTCCTTTTAAACACTTCTACCTTACCATTTCAAAAACTTTTGTTTTTCTTCTTGTGTAATACCCTGTTCATTTAAATGGCAACATTAAGTGTGCTGGAAGTTGAAGGGTTGAAAAAAAATTTCCTGTTTTGCTTATCAGGACACGGGCAGAGAGGGTAAAAGTGTGCCTGCACCCACTATTTAACAGAAGCTACAAAACATCATCTTTTCTACATGTATAAATTTGTCTCAAACATCACTGTGTTCAAATTCTCCAGTGCTTACAAAAAACCTAAGCCACACGCACTCACACACATGCACACAAACATAAAGAGAAGCCACATAATACATATACAAACTCAACCTGCAACGCAGACTAGCCTAAAACTATCAACAGCTTCTGTGTGCATCACATGACATCTCTTTGCACCCCTCCCTCCCCCCCCAATCTCTACCACATATGAATACGTATTGTGCAGTGTAGAGACCAGCCAATGATGCTGCTTGTCAAAAGGGACCAGTGGGCTGCAATCTCAATGTCTGACCTTTTGAAAGAATAAATTGACCCTTGTCTCCCCTCCAGCCCAAGTGGTCTTCTCAATTAGACAGTCACTATACTCACAAAGGCACATTCATAAATACCACATTTAACTTACCGCTTGTATAAACATAGGAGGAAACGTTAAGCGCTTATACCCCAACCCATTCCTACTGACCCAGCAAGAAGTATCACAATAACATATCACTTGGTGAGACCTTACTCCACCTTTAGAAGGTACATATTAAAGAAGTCTTCAAACACCTCTTTTAATTTTTTTTTGCATAAATGAATGCTTTTTTTGTTTGTTTTTGGCTTACATATTTTGGAATACAGCACACTCACTATAAAGCTCTGTTGTAAGGCTACCCCCTAAAGTAAGGCTGTTCTACCTTGGCTTGCATTTTCACTTCATTTTGCTTCTTTTCCACATGTCCCCAAAACAAAACAAAAAAACCCACACAGCGCCTTATATAGAAAGGGTAAGCCAGATCTGGCAGGGAGAGGGAAGGGAAAGAAAGCACATAATATCATACCCATGTCACTAAAATAGCTATCCTAAAAAACTGTGCAACCTCAACAGAAACTGATGAAGAAAATGATCACTTATGGTTGGTTGTGTTTCATCTGAAACAGGAGGAGCTTCCACCTTGTCTCAATTAATAAAAACAAACATAAAAAAATGAGGAAGTTAGATCTGCAAAGGTAACAAAACACATTAACAGCCAAGAAGAGGCATTCAGCGCTCAAGGAAACGTTGCTTGCTGAACACAGCCTCCTTCTATTGCGCACTCCAGTCTCTTCCCCTCTGCCCACCACAGTCAAGAATATTTGCTGCTAAAGTACTTCAATACTTAACGCTGGCTGGCACCATGCATTCTTCCCTTTTTTTGTTCTTTTTCCCTGGAGTGCTCTGTATTACTTTACAGAAAGGCTGTCAAAACCAAGTCAAAAAACTCCCTTTCTCACTACAAAGTTTACAGGAACCCTAACACTGCTGAATGTTACCAGTCCCAACTGTCACACAAACAGGGCAAAAATGGCTCTTTTGCAGAGGGCACTTGATTTGCTAGATGCTTGCTAGGACTCTGGGAGACTTCTAGAGAAAAGCTTTCCTGCATAGCTCGATGAAAAGCAACGCGCAGGCAAACTGTTAATGCAAACAGATACTGTCTGCTGCGCGCTACAGATGAAACTGCATCTATTGTGGCCTGACAAGTTTTAAAAGTAGGCTCCAACCCACCAGGAGCTATGGCGCTTTTTGTAGCACAGATGAAACCTTAAATCACTTTTCACACAAGGATCAGAAGCTACAATTACTACATCACAAAGTTTAAGGTCACGTAACACCACAAAATAGAGCGCTATAATTTTAAACAGGATCCTGACTCAATTTTGACAGAAATGTAGACAGACCCTTAAAGTCTACTGTAGGCAAAGCTCTGTTTGGTGAGTCACTACAAAATGGACCTGTTTCCTATTATCTACTGCAAGGGAACTTTGGTAAAACTCAGCAACACTGGTATTTACAGTGATGGGACGCTTCTGCAGAACGTTGTGAAGGACATGGACTAGGCACGGCTGCTAAAGATCTCCAGTTTGGCTCCTGTCACTTAGTCCAACCAAGGTCTACTACAGCCTAACAGTTGCTCTGTGGTTTAGGTTTGGATGAAAATTCAGGACAACAGGGAGTACCAACTCTGTCTACACCGGGAACCTTCACATATTTCTCCCCATTACTGTTACCATCCTTCTGCCACAGGTGGAAGCCTAGTACTGGAGATGAAGGGGAAGAAAGTTTGGGTTTTAGTTATCTGTATTTTGATCACAGTGGGAATGACCATATGATCTAACAGTATCAGTTCCTAAAACTGCAAAGCAGTGGCAAATAAACAACAGACCTGAAATGATATTTTGTGCAAAATCCATTTAGACATACCAATGGATTCTGTGTATGTTGCTTCAGATTCAGGAGCAAAGCTGCACGTCAAAATTTTTTTTTTTCCTTAAAATTAATTTCAACGTAGTTGTCTTGGTATTACTTTCCTGCCTGTAAAGCATGCACGCATATTTACAATTAAGAAAGCTGCTTCCGTTAAGGGAACCTTACATCTTTAGAAAAAAAAAAAACCCCTACCTTCTACTCAATCAGGACTATTACCCTGAGATGTTAACCAGCCTCCACAAAACCTGCATTTCAATCCATCTGAGAACCTAGATACTAAGGTCACATGATTTACAGTGAAGGCATTATATGCAACACACACTGGAAACACAACAGGTCCTCATCTGCTATGTTAACCCTGATCCAGCTCATTTCATTGACCAGGCTTTTCAAATTTGGGTACCTCAGATATACAAACAGTGCTCCTCTTAAAAGTCAATAGGCAAACAATACGCACAAACAAAATAAGGAACTTAAGAGCGACGTCTTAATTATGAAGCAAAAAACGCAACGTAATCAAAATTCCCCCCCCAAAAAAACTACAGTACTACTTGGATGAACTATTAGGACACAGTGGAAGATGTGGCAGCATTTTTAAGAAGAAAAAAATAGGGCAAAAGTTCTAAGGAATAAATGCTTAGAAATTTCATGGAAAAAAAAGAGGCCAACTTAATATAAATTTTTAATTGTTATTTAATCTTTGAGGTGGTTATCCCACCAAGATTTTTGAAAACAACCTGTTTATATTGCAGAGGTAAAAACATACTTGGCTTAACATTCTTACTCATTACAAAAGCCACTTAATGTGAAGTACAATTAAAAAAAAAAATAAGAAAAGCCTGACACCCTGTGATTATAAAAAAAACCCAAACCAATAAAAACTCCACTCTCAAGACTGCTAGGCAAGTGTCCAGGTAGAAACATAAAAACACTGGGAAAAGATGGCAAGTATTCCAAAGCAAATGTCAGAAGTCTAAACACAGGTTTCTGAGCTGTACCACAGCTTTGCTTGCTAGACTCTTGTGGTCACTGCTAAGACAAGATCCTCAAATAGAGCAAAGAATTATCAAACAGATTAAAAGCTCTAGCTTGATAGACACTGCAAGGTAGGGTAAGCAAGGATTTTTATCTGGAAAGAGATGCCCTTAGTCTATTCCAAGCTGTGCTTTCCCCAGCCTCTTCTCCCTACCTTGCCAACATATTTAAAGAAGATGCTGCCAATGACTCCCTCCTGGGAACAGTTTTGTAAGAGCCCAGAATACCCTACCATCAATTCCTCCTGACTTTTTGCTGTTCGGAGCTCAAATGGTAGCAGAATGTTTACAACATTAAGCAATGGGTGTCCCCAACAGCTGAGTCTGGTTAGCACAATTCTCAGAGGCCACTTGCAATGGTTGGGAGGGCCATGACTAAGCCACAAAGATCTGTCAACTGTAGCTGGAATATAGATTAATGTAACTTTGACAATGTAGGAAAACTGTCACTGAGGAGACAGTCACTAACACTTACAGGATGCACATTCAGGAAACGAGGAGCAGATTGTTGTACTACAATAGGTTTGGACCCAGCTGACTGCTGAAACTTATAACTGTCAACCCTTCAGCAGTCAGTCACAACCCACTTCCAAGTGAATGTCAAGTCTGTCAGCTTTTTTGACTAAATGCTATGGTTTCCTCTCTTTTAGGACACTGCTGATTTGATAAAACACAGCTTCTGGCAAAGCACTCAAATTCTCTCATTAAAAAAACCCCAGTAAAATAAAATAAAATAAAATAGAATCCTAAACTTTCTAAGTAAACCCTCCTTCTACTGGCCCACGACAGGATTTTTAAAGCACATTATTATTACTACTGATGCATTATTTTCAATAGACTCACATGCACACGCAGCACAACATGGAAAACACTGGGCAGCTGCTATGAGAAAGACAAAATTTGGCATCTGATTTCTTTTACTAATAATAATAACAACAACAACAACTTAACTACTATTAAGTAACTCATTGCACGACTTGCTCACGCGGGCATGCTCTTCTTCCCTTAAGAATGGGCACATCTATTTCCATGAAGTGGCTACACTGCCTCACTTTGCCTCGCCTTCCCTCCCCTCCCCTCCCCTACTGTAGGGCATGTGGGTGCATGTAACAAGGCACTAGCGCGGTTTTTGTGGTTTGAGCCCAGCCGTTTCAGGCTGAGTAAGCCCCTGACCCCTAGAGCTGGGAGGCAGAAGTTGACCATCCCAACACTGAACTTTTAAGTTCAAGACTGTAAGCCCTGACAGCCAGCAGCAACAGGGTGAACAGAGGAGATTAACAGCTATTTCCCTCATATAAAATGAAACAGAAAGACTGGGAGGTGGGGTGGATGAAGAAAAGCAAGCAGCAAATCTCCAGGTGGGGAATTAAACTGACCAAGTAGCTGGAAACAGGGAAGTTGATTTCCAATGTACATTTTCATGGAGTTTTTCCATATTCTTTTTTTTCTGTAGTGAAAAAGGCAGGTTACTAAAACTACTTCATTACTGAGTACTCTGTCAGCACTGGCTTTCTTTAGCACTGCTCAGAAGTGGTTCAAAGAAGCACCATCATGTATTTCCTGCTAGTTGTCCTAACCAAGGGTTCTTTCAGTTAAACTCTACTGCATTTTAATAAGGTTTATACTTTCACTCTGCTTCAAAAAGGTGCTTGGAAGAATATTTTTATTTAGTTTCAATCGAGAGGGAATAGTAGGTTTCCATTCATACACTTCTCTTCTCCATGCAACTGCACACGTCTGCATGAGTAACGACACACAATAAATGATAACCCTTCTCCCACAAATTGTTTAAGATTGCAATGAATTCCTGTTGCTGATATTGAGAAGCTTTCTTAATGTATCTTAATTTAGAAAGTCTTTAAAATTCTTGATCCCTCGCTTGACAGTAACATTTGGAGATTTTTTCTTTTTTTCTTTTTCTTTTTATTTTTTTTTTAGCATTTTTATTTTAAAGTAAAAACTTTCAAACATTTTGAAGATTCAGGAACTTGTAAAAGTTTATCAACAAGAAACAGCCATCTATCTAGGATAAGGTTAAATAAACCATCTTCAAAAAACTGGCTTCCTACCCTAGAATTCCTGAGAATGCTTGCAAATTTAAAGCAGGAAAATAAAATGTTAAAATAAAAACAAAAACACTGTTAAATGCTCCCAGAGTTAGTCTTCATCTAAAATATATATATGCACTTTTTGGTCTTTTTTTTTTTTTTTGTACGTTTTAATTTTTTCCCTTTAAGCTTACAATGGAAGAACAATTTAGCTTTTCTTTTTAAATATTTCAAATCCCTCATTATGTCTTGTAAACAAGAGGGGCTCTAGCACCCGGCTTTCACCGTAGTATCGCAATGAAGTCAACTAGCCCAAAGTGCAGGAAAAGGGACCTTAGGGCAGGTTGGGAGAGAGAAGTGAGGGTGGAACACAGCAATGAACCAGCATGTATAGCAAATCATGTGACAGAACAGATACTGGCTTGCTCAGGCCAAAGGTGCTTCACTAGGAAGTACTGCTGGCACAGGACTTTTAAGAACCTGCTCTGCGTGTCCGAGCGTGCTTGGTCTTTGAGCAGAAACAAAGCTGTACAGATGCCTGAACACGAGGGTTACTAGCCAGCTAGCAGGAGCTGAAAGAGAGCATTTAGTTTCTTTGTGCATGGTGGGACAGATGGAGGAGACATGATAGGAAAGTATTTTCCAAAGGGGCCAGAGTATGCTGCATACTCCAGTTTACTAAACAAATACAAACCTACTCATACTTTTTTACCACATAACGCTTTGCATACAAATCTACAGGCATGTGTATATGCAGCATTTCCCTCAGTCAGTCTTCCTTGTGACATTGGGGCTTACATAGAAAGGGCAAATTAAATTAAACAGCCATTTAACTCCCTAGGCCTTCCCTCCCACCCCCAGCACACAGGCATACACACACACACACACACACACACACACACACACACGTGCACCAACCTCCCCCCCCCCCCCCCCATGACTTGCATCTGTCTTTGCTTCTGCCCACCAAACCCATGAGTTAAATGCATTAGACATGGTCATATCCTTCAATGAAAACTCTGAAGAAACAGACTCCCCCTATCTGCCCCCCTCCACCAGGTGATAAAGCACTGTTCCTCCTGAGGGCTGGAATGGACAGGTATGTGCTGGTACAGAAGGTCGGCACTTTGTTAGACAGTGTAACAGCTGGACAATGCTGCATGGAAGTCCTAGCACTTATGGGAAAAGTACCGGCATGTCTCTTCCCTCTTTCCCCGGCCCCACCCCACAAAAAGCTTCCTGCTTTGTGTCAAGGGATGTTCCTTCAAGTCTAGTACAACTCTTCTCACAACAACAGGTCTTAGAAGTTTTGTTCCCAGCGCACACATGCACGCACACACTGGCTATCACTGTGGATTATAGGTCACCCCTATCCTGCCCAGAGTATTACTACACTGATGCTAAAAAAACCCCAAACCTTTCCTTAAATACAGAAATTAAAAAGCAACAGTACAGAAAAAAAGTAAAAACAAAAAACAAAAAGGTGCAATACTTCTTTTAAAAAAAGTCTTTGCTAGTTATATACCTCCCTAAGCAAAACCACGTACACAGGAAAAAAACACAACACAGAGAAACAAAAGGAAACCTTTGAAGTACACACTGGTTTAAGAACATTCGTAAGTAAACGTTTCTGTCAGTGATGGTCTGGCGCTGTAATGACACCAAGGCCTGGCACAGGTAACGCTCACCATGAAGGACGCAGGAAGGAGTTAGCTGCATGTGCTTTCAGGAGATGAGGCAGGCTGGCCAGCACTTTGCTGACACCATTTAGTTTTTTGTCAGTTTTAATAGAAGCAGTAAATCAACTAAAAGGCTAATTTGGTTGGGCTGGATTTTCAAGCTTTTGATGGATTTCTCCAGAATGAGTACAGGTGCTTATTTAAGTTCGGGGGAGAAAAGAAACACTCTTTTTTAAAGGTACTGAAGCTTGCAAGAGACTGAAAAAGAACATTTGTCTATCTGCACAAAAAATGGCAATGTCTTCTTTCCTCCTGTTTTCCCCTTGTTGGAAGAAATAAATGGCTTGCATTATGTAACAAACACTCTAGGGTTCATTCAGTACAAAAACCCCACATGCAGACATAAATAAAGATACTGTTACTCAAATGACAACATTGTTTTCCCTCTCATCAAATCCTCTGGATATGGCAGTGTTCTGCTCTACCACAGGGTTAGAACAAGGGCTAGGAAGCAATTATCCACTCTTTATGATCTGCAGATTTGAGATAGCACCCTGCTAAAACAAATTTTAAAAAAACCTACTGACAAATTTTAATCCAGCCCAACTGGATTCCGCTTCAGCCACAGGGACTCCACCATGCCTGTCTTGCTTTCAGAATCAAGACATGCAGAGGGCCAGCCAGCCCGTAGACCATCAGCAATGCAGCGTTTCAAGATTATATATATAGAGAAAAAAATGCACACACACAAACATGTGCACACGCACTCACACAGAAACAAGCACACGCGGGCAGTTACATGTGCCAGAACACACTGGTACTTATCAACCAGCCAATCACAAAGTGTTGGTTTTTTTGTTTTGTTTGTTTTTTCTGTTTTGTTTTTTTTGTGGGTTTTTAATTTTTAAATTTTTTTTCTAGGTTTTTTTTTTTGTTTTTATTTTTGTTTTTAAAGTGAGGCTCCGTCAAGTCTTTCCCTCCCCCCCCTTATTCTTTTGAACCCCTCCCCAACCCCAACCCAACATGGTAGACCTAAGGACGGAAACACACCCAGTGCAAACAAAGTTAAAAAGCTATTTTTTCAGTATATATGTTTCTTAGCAACAACTTCCGTATAACATGAAAAAGTGAAAAACTAGAAACTAATTTTTTTAATTTTTTCTGTTTAAATTTAAATGGTATGTGTACTTGCTTCACATTGTCTTTCTAAGTTGGCGTTCACGATTCAAGTATTTCAAGAGTGATATGTTCTCTTTTTGGATTCATATTCCAAACGAAAAAACTGAAGTTATATAAGGGAGGCAACTATGTGCTCAGACAGTCTGTCAATGACCCACCTTTTTTTCTTTCTCCGTTTTCTTTTTTCCTTTTATAAATGTATTTATTGCAAGTTGAAAAAAACGAAAAAGGTCAAGTTAGTGCTGCTGCTGTTCCAAAAAAGGTCACGAGGTCAGAGTTGAAAGTTCTAAGTTCAGATTGAATCCGACCCTCCTCCCAGAAGGTCTCCAGGTAGTAAGGGAGCAGGGCTGCCCATTCGATGTGGATCCTCTACACTTGGGACCCCCCACAAGCTTGAAGAATAGTTTGGGGGCCCCCACAATGAAGCGCCAGTGAGATCACCCCCACTGCTGCCGCCGCCGCCACCACTGCTCCACTGCCCAAGCCCTGTTGACCCACCAAAGAGATTCAAAGCAGGTCCAACTGGATCTGTCTGGTTCTGTCCTGTCTCCAGGGATTGCCAGCCTGCTGCGGGCGCACTCGGGGTTGCTGCAGGTGTAGGGGGCTGAGCTTGTGCCAAAAAGCGACTAACCTCTTCATCTGTGGCAAACTCAGCCAAGATGGTAGTGTTTCCCAACACACACCTACAGGCAAGGTACACATGAGAAAAAAAATAGTGTCAAAAGGTAAGGGCCAGGGATTCAGACAGCACAGGAACAACACTAATAGGTGACCAAACCAAAGGAAGGGTCAGCTACATTGCTACAATGGGAGTGGACATGGAAAACTTCAGCTGTTTATAATGGTGAAACTCACCCAAAACAAAAGAACTTCCATTTTATATGGGAAAAAAACAAAACAAAACAAAAACTCCCCAACCCCCTTGCCCCAACATTCAGTTGTACCTGAACAAAATCTTAATAAATTTAAACTAAGGTTCTGAATGTTAACATGAAGAGCAATAAAAGTGCCTATACCACATAGGTAAATGCACATATGCCACCTTTCAAACAAAAAGGACGAAGAACAGGTTAAAAGCCTTTGGAATTCAGGAGATTAGTAAAATATAAAAATTTTAGGGGCTTACACCACCAATCCCACACCCTCAAAGATTTCTGTCTCAAAACCTTGCTTACATGTGCAGTGCAGTCTGGGCCTTGGCCGCCTCCTGTTTGGTGTTATATCGGATGAGGGCGGTGCCCTGGGTCAGGTTCAGATGGAATGTCAGCAGTGGGCCATGCTGCATGCAGATCGTCCTCAAGGTTGACCCATCAATCTGAGGAAGAACAACCAGGATGAAACGGATGTTTGTAATTATTTCTCCAAACATACTTTGAACCTGACTTCGTCACAGTAACTGAAAAATATGCTGCTCTCAGAAAGAAAAACAGATGAAAGCAGTGGGAAGAAAGCAAAGGTGACAGAAGTTGATTTTCAAACAGGAACTGGTATGTCTTGACTTCTCACAGTTACATGGAGTTTGCCTTAGTATGGAATAATCTAAATTATCTTTCCTGTTCATTTACAGCTTGAGTCCAGTCTTCCCTCTTTCACTAAGTTTCTTACACTGTCACTATCCTTATGTTGACAGCTTTTCCAGTAATTATACACAACTTGTACTTCTCACCATCTTCAGTCATCAGAATTTCTACCAAAAGAACCAGAATGTCTAAGTCTCCAGCTGTTTGATTTCAGTAGAACGTATATAAACTACTTCTTAAAAGGTTTTTGCAAAATTGGAAATATCTCGACAACGAAATTTTTGAAAATTTATTTTGGTGCTTCTTTGTCTTTGTGGGTTATGAAACAGTGACAGAAAGTGTCAGTGATTCTGCTGCCAAACCCACTGATGTTCATTCCATGTGAACTAACGTTTTCACAGCAGTTGTTGCCTACACTCCTTCTGCAGCAGTAACAGCTTGTTACTTACCTCCAGTAACAGCTGTTCTCCCAGGTGCTCTGCACAGACAGATTCCATTCCTGGTGTGCCACAGGGACATGGACATACGAATGGAATCCGTATGTGCAAATACTTAAGGAAATGCTACTTTCTTCCTTCTTTCCCCCCTGTTTTATAATACATCTTCAAATGAGGGAAAAGGAAGTTGTGTGGTGGTATGGTCAAGGTTAAAACAGAGAACCTTAAAATGAACATACAGTTCTTTCCAAGCCTAACAATTCTACGAGTCTATGAATCCATCAGAACCTTTACACTTCTCTCTCCAGTGTACTGATCCACAATAAAGAGAGAATCCATAATGAGACAGTTATGATTTGTTTCTCTTTCCTACTAACTTAAACAACTCCAAAATATATTCTTCTTCCACTAAATAATTCCTAAAGCAGCATTGAAGTATTTTACACAAGCCAGACTTAGAACTGTGCTTTTTCCTCACACTGCTTCTTCCTTCACATCAAGGTAAACAGTCTTTTTTACAGAAGGAGCACAGCTCGCCATTTCGGGTGATGTGCTGGAGATCTCAGCTTTTCCTTTCACATCAACCCTTTCTTGCAGACTGTAGAAACAAGGTAAATTATCTGGCTGAAGAGGGGACTCTCTGTCAAGACCTCAGGATACTGCTGATAATCATATTAGCTGTTCCTAGGCCTTGAATACTAATTAGGAATGCTGAAACCAAGACCTTCACAGAATTCATTTGGAATGGCAGCAAACTTTGAGAATACTTGCAGAAATAACCTAACTAGACTGGTTTTGGCAGGAGCGCTGGAAAAATTCTGCGGTTTCACTATGGAAACACTAAAGTGAAAACTGGCACTTACATCAAATTTCTTATTGACAACATCCCAAAGAACAGCTATAAACCATTTCACATTATAGTAATGAAATTCACCTTCACTTCTAAAAAAAATCTTTCTGTTCAATTATTCTTTGTAACTCTTAAGTAAAGAAATGTTTTAACAGTCACATAGCAAAACCTGAACATCTTAAAATTAGCTGAAGAGATTACAATAGAAAAACCATTCAGACTGCAGCTCGGTTTAGTAGAAATATGTTACATATGCTGACAAATCTGATTTTGTCAGATTTTATTCAAAAAGAAACAACTGAATAATTCACAAATCTTTGCTAAAGCAAACAAGTCCCCAGAAACAACCACAGAAAATACCTGTGGAGTGAGATTGTGAAGAACCAGCCAGTAGCTAGGACGAACTGAGCCACCATCACTCCAAGTAGATGCTGCAAATTATAAGACAGAGCAATCAAGACAGATTTGATACAAAGAAAAACCATCTTTCTTGACAGTTAGGTCTTTCAGAAAAAAAATCAGCATTACGAGCCCTGTTAAAACATGAAAGTCTAATCTTCAGTCCTGAAAATAAAATGACACCTTTGCTCGCAGTTCACATCAAGATTAATTTTACTAGATTTTGTCTTTCAGGAGTTTCTCTCACACAGCAAGCATCTAGTCTTGAAAGGCCCTATGTAGCAGGTATTCTCAGCCCTTTTTCACTCATTCCCTGCAGCAGGACCTGGGATTCCACCTCCACTGCCCCAATTACTGACAGCAAATTTCCATTTCAAGAAGAAACTCTCTTTTTTCCTATTACCAGACAACTGCAACTTTCTTTCCTCCACACCACTGGTGCTGTAAAACATACATTGCTCAGGTCTGACCAGTGATGCTACCAGTAGGTTTGTTCTCACCAGAGCCAAGCCTTGAGTCCTGTGCCCCCCAGCCCCTGACTGATCTGGGTGCTGTGCTGTTCCATGGAGATGATGGTTTGGGGTTGGTCAGGCCAGGAGGTGGGCGGGGCAGCCCTGTAGTGTTCCTTGAGGAAATATGGTTTTTCCACATCTTGTTGGAGAGATGAGTGGGATTGTGTCCTATAGGATCTGGGGACCACGTTGATTTGTAATCACTGAATTTTGCTGAAAGATTAAAGAAATTGCATATATTAGAGAAACTTGTGAGATTAAGTACCTGTCCTATCACACCAAGTCTTTTGACTGCATTTATATTGGAGACAAGCACAAAACACAGGCCCATACAACAGTTAATTTATCACACTAAAAAAACCCCCATGCTACATGTAAGTTAATATTTGCTTATTTTACATATGCTGATTTAAAAAAAGTAATATAACAGGACCCTTTATGATAATGTAGCTGTTTGCAGTATGTTACATCATTAGATGAACTACAACTTTTATGTACACACTACATTTAATCTGAAACTTTCTTAAAAGTTTTGGCACTACCGACCTTTAATGAAACTGAACCTCCTTCATGTAAAAAAAACCTGCAGAGCACTGAAAGGAGTATTCACCATTCCTGGTCTACTAAGCTAATGTTGCCTCCTAAAGATGTCCTCCCTACAAGATCAAAGCTTTCTTGAGAGTCGCAAAGCTCACACAATGTTGACACAGCAATACTGCATAAAGAAGGCTGCTTAGCTGTGTGATGGCTGGACACAGCACAATCTTGATAGTGCTTTTTTTTTATAGAAAGTATTACTAATAGGCAGATGCCTGTTAGAAGACCTATAGTGGATATCCATAACACATTTCAAGAATTCTTTATAAAGAAATGCAATAAAAGAGAAAAAAAAAAAGCACTCCCCAAAACACCACTATTGGTCAGGAATATTTGCAAGCTCTGCCTAAATCAATTTTTAAAAGAAGGCAGACTGCAAATTCTCCCACAACTTCTGACACAAGGGACATTTCAAAAGTCCTAATTCCTAGAAAATTCCTCTTTGTTCTGGACTGAGAACCAGCCAACAGAGACTGGGGGGAAGGCTGTGTCAGACATTACCTTAATCGTAACTCTCATGTACATGTGTGCAAATACGTGCATTTACTTTCCTCACCAGCAGACGGTGGTGAATGAAATTTGAAATAAAGTGAAAAAGCACAGACTTATGGCATGCCAGGGAACCATAAAATAACACATCTGGAAACCAAGATCATAAAGCTTTCAGCATGTATAAGCATGCTTCAATTTACAGCTAGATCTCTGTATTTCCATGACACAGAAATAGTCAGTACCAAGCAGGTTTCAAGCACTAACCTTTGAAAGTGCTTAAAAACCTGCTTTCACTGGACTCTGCTTTACAGACAGGTGAATTCTAAATTTTCAGTTCAGGTGATTGGCTCTCTGACTGTAAAACACTTGTGTCCAGCAGACAAAAAGAAATTGGCATGTGTCAGCAGTCTCATTTCCTCAATTTAACTATGACTTCAATATTTTTATCTCTTCAGTCTTTCTTATGTGCTAGACAAAAATTAAGCAAAGGCAAGAAGTTGCTACATGCCACTCCTTTCCACAGGCTATAACAGAGGAGCCTTTATATCACTAGAATGCTGCATACACTGCTTCAAACCAAAGTCAGCTTACAAATCAGTGGCACGAACTCAGCTTTTCTTAAGGACCAAAGAGCACTTTCAACACATTTGGTGAAGACGCTGAGGTAACGCCTGAACACAGCTTCCATTCAGTATGATGAAAAAAACCTGAAGTTCAAGCCAGATGTAGCTCTCAGCTCTGTTCATCACCTCTGTTATTTATACACAACGCTTCATTTTTAAGTTATTGTCAAGACAATGATGTCTTCAAGAAAAAATTCTGACATCTGAAAGAAGCTTAAAATCCAAATGGTTCATCTGGAGCAAGTATTTCCAGCACTTTACAGCGAAGTGTGTACAGAAACAGCTTTCTACCAGAAAGCTGTGGAGACCTTCTTATGAAGGATGTTAGACATATATTTAAGTTTATATATACAGGCCAACCATTAAAAGCAAGAGGACCAAATGTCTTCACTGTCCAGATTTCAGGGAATGATGAGTGCTATAAAAGGCAAGGCAAAACCATTCCCTTCACAGCACTCCCATGTCCTAAAGTTAAAGTAAATAAAATCACTCACCCTTACTAGTACATACATAAGCAGGTAATATTTTTAAAGTTATGACATGTAAACAGACTGTACATGTACTGTTTTTATCTTTTGTTTTGCATCTGCTGCTTTCTACTACTCATTCTTTAACTTGCATAATATGCTGGTTTTGGCTGGGGGAGAGTCAATTACCTTTGTAGTACTTGGTATGGGGCTCTGTTTTGGATTTGTGCTGGGAATGATGCCTTAGGTTTTAGCTTTTATATTTTCCAGATTCTGTACTGCTTTAGTGTGTAGTTCTGAGCTTCATATTAAGAGATGGTAAGCTCTCTTCACAGAGTAACTAGAAAAAACAATTCCTTTCCCTAGCTTGGGACCAAAGACAATCGACCCAAATTTCAGGCCCGAGAGCATAAACAACGTGAACTGAAGAGAGAAAAACAAGAAGGCTGGGACTGCATGGGCTAAAGCTGTAACTGGACAATTAACTTCAATATGCAAATGGACCAGAACTTATACAAGTGAGAGACCTTGTGACTGGTCATCCATTTTTGTGACCATTTTGGGTTCATCTTGGGTGTAGCCCTGGCTGGGCTCTTGTACTGCCCAAGGTGTATCCATTGAGGCCTTTTAATAAATACCTACTTAATTCTTTAACTCCGCCTAGCCTCTATTTTAGGTCAGCCTTCACAAGGTATCATGAACAGCATGGATAAATACAGATGATTTAGTTACATTGCTGTGGAGTGCCTATACAGCATCAAGGCTGTTTCTGTTTCTCACATCCTCCCACCAGCAGGAGGGATGAGTGTGCACAAGAAGGTATGAGGAAACACGGCCAGGACAGCTGACCCCAATGGTGCAAAGGGATACTCCATACTAGATGGAGTAATGCTCAGCATATAAAGGGTGGGGGGAAGAGGAAGGAGGGGGTTATATTCAGAGTTATGGTGTTTGTCTTCCCAAGTCACTGTTACACATGATGGACTAAATATTGCAAGTGGAACAACAATGGACTAGTGCTAAACGAAAAATGCTTTGTCTAGTTAAGTTTCAAAGCCTGCATACCTGAAGTGCTATGAACGTTGGTGAAGGAATTGTCAGAGGCACTGTAGGGCCAGGCACCAGGTGAAGGCAGCGAGGTGTTGAGGGAAGAATTAGACCCTATCAAAGTGAAAAGGAGAGAGAAAGAGGACACCAAGTTCACAGAGTTTCTGTAACACCATTAAACCTCAAGAGAGCCACGACTGTAGCAATGCCAAGCTTTCAGGTGCTCCCAGCCACAGTGCAAAGGCAGGCAGTTTCCTTCTCAGACAAATGCAACAGATTGTTGGCCTGCAATGACTGCAACAATCCTGAGTCAGAGTGACTCTGATCATCACAGACCAGATGTGCACTGTTTTACCTGTGGTGTTGTCCCGCAGAAGTTGGTGGTCAGTATCTACAATGGGAGATGTGGCTGTCCCCCCCAGCACACTTCCAGGGGTCACATAGGGGTCAGATTCAGGGTCAATGTTTTGTATACCTTTCCATGGCACTCCTGGTTGGAACTCTGGGACAGGAGAGAAAAAGGAATTAGATGCAATCAGGGAAATATTATTTACTAGGAGTAACTGCTGAAGGTATTTCAGGATGGTAAACAACTGTCTTCTACACCATTCCTTCGGGGCAAAAAAAAAGACTGCATGTTAGAATCCTAATCTATTTCACAGTTCCTCCCACAGCACTAGCTCTGGTTTCATATGAGTACAAGTCTACACTACAAAAAAAGTGGTACAAGGGCATCCAGTAACCCTTTAAGTGCCTCTGCTTTACTACATTCAGACGAGGTTTCAACAGTTGTAACAATTTCTATATAAGATGCGTGGGATTAGATTCTCAACACGTACTTGGTGTACGTGCAGAAGCCTTTCTCCAGGAAAGGCTATCTACCTTAGCAGTTTGGAAATACATTTGACACATCCCACTGTATGTACACACATTTTATACATTACCTATCAATACTGAGGTGAGATGCCTTGTGGTAAAAGCAATGGATATACTCATTGACATTCTTCATGCTTCACAATGAGATGGGATATACTTATCATGCTTTAGTTTGAACTATAGCTAAAGGCATGCCAGAATTTCAATTCAAGAGGATGAATTATATTAAATATGAACACACAAAGACTCCAATTACTCTAAGAAAGATCAGTAACTTGGCTCCTTCAATGAATAAAGTGCTGTGGCCAGTTCTGGAAGCAGTGGTGCAAAAGTAAAACCAACAAACACAAAAACAAGTAAAGAAGCTTCATATACTATGTGACAATTTGTCTAAGTGTGAGAAGAGTGCAAAGGTGGCAGATTCATCCCTTGCAGATACAAGTCCTGGATACAGAATTTCCAACCTGAATTTTGGAAATAATTAACAACAGAATATTTGAGTGTAATTAAAGACTCATTATTAAAAGCAGGATCCAAGATGCACTCTCTAGAATGAAGCAATGTAGGATGAACCTGGCATGGAAGGGCTCATTTCAGTCACCTCTGTAATGAAGATTTATAGTCAAGACTATGACTTTCACAGAACAAATACAGAAGAAAATATGATACTACTGGTTTAAATTATTGCCACAGGAAGGGCAGTATTAGACTGTGATAATGCACAGGAGAATCTGAGAGAAGACAAAAGACAAATGCCCCACTGGGTCAGAACTATGGTCCATCTAGTCCAGTGTCTTGCCAACAGCAGTAGGAGTAATACCATTAAGGGACAGAACACAAACCTGGCCACTATCTGTGGACTACTGGCCTCACACTCTCCCAGTATCCACAGCTGTCCTAACTTAGATGGCAGAAATACCCTCTATCTGCTAGCACCAACTTGCGAAACTATTTTTCCATCATTTTATCCACTCACTGTTTCAACTGGCTAGTATCGTCTGTCTCAAGAAGCTGTGAAAGCAACATAACCCCAAAGTTCACCATTCCTGATGGAAAAAAAGCTCTTATCTATTTAAAATGTATATCCTGTCAATTTCAGCATTTGCACCATGGCTCTAGCATTGCAGGAGTCATGGAATTACAAGTCTGCATTTATCTTATTCCCTGGCTTCATGATTTTATAAACATCAGTTACATCTCCCAGTCTTCAGTAACTCAATAAAATAATCCAGGTATCAACACTTTATCAGCAATCAGCACTGCATCATGGAAGGACTCTGCTCAGCTACTACCAAAATACTGCCATCCCCTGACAAGCAGGATCTCCCTTTTGTTAAGGAAGAAGCAATACAGCTCTTGGGTCTACTCAAAATATCTTCTCTGTTCTGAGACAAAGAATCCATGAACATAAAGTTAGCACCTGGAAATTAGAAGTGGTTTAGAGAGAAAAAAAAAAATGAAGTCCAAGTCTTCTATTTGCAAAGATTCTGAGAATTTTTGAGACTGAAAATTAAGTGCACAGAAAGCCCTAATCAAAAGGTTAATGACTATACAAACCAGGCTCCAGCAATCAGGGGTATTATTGTTTATGAACACATTCACTGATCAATGTAACCCCAGTCTGGAAAAGCATTTCCTTGAACAACAGCACACTGACAAATCTCCAGACTCTCCTTTGGGGCTGATAGTCATTATCATGCACATTCACCAACTCTTGTCTACAAACATGCTCTTTTACTTCTAGGCAGTAAAGAAGACATGAAATGCATTTCTCCACTGATATATGAAAGGTCCTCTCAAAAAGTTCAAACATAAGATTATTGTGAAAACCATGGCAGACACATCCAGGCCAGTTTGCTGGAAGCGTGGCTAATCTTGAATGGGAAAATTACAGCCTAAGTACGACCTAAGTATGCAAGTCTGTGCAACATAACCAAACGACATAGCTCTCACCAATGCAGCAAAACTTGCTCTCACCTCCAGCTGTGATATCAGTTTGACTGGGCACCACTTCATTTATCTTGGTGCTGAACAATACTGCTCTCTTGAATGACAGAATTTCTGCAGCAGATGGCATTTAGGAGGAAAATGTGAAAGGTGTAGTCAGGGTAAGTGCTGAGTGACCACTGTTTTCATTCAAAGGAAAAATGCACCTACTAAAAGAGGTTTTCTCTTGCAAACTCATTTTTGTTAACTTTTTTTCCAGCACTGGGAGGAAGAATTCTATCTCCATGCCAGGAACTGACAGTGGACCTCATCTACAAGCTTGCAGAGAAGAACCTAGAAGGTAAAGCCATTTCAGGTCTTCATTTTTCATCAGGGGCGTTGTATTGATAAGGCAGATCTTGATTTCAGTTTTCCTTGACAATGAAGTCCACAAGTTAGACTATGAGACAGCTCAAGTGGCTGATGGTCATGGAACAGCACTGAACAGAACTTGTGCCAGCAGCCTATGGATCTCGTAAGAGTGGAACAGCAATAACTGAATAAATACCACCTGCCAAAACTGGGGATCTGTTACATGAGGGCTGCAATCATAGTCTTGGGCTACTCACACAAGAAATGAGGGATGGTACTGAGGATCTCAGTGAAATTTTATGTTCAGAATTAGTGATCTTCACTTATCCTCTCTCCGTGGTGCGGCAGTCAGCAACAAAAAAATTTACTTATCACTGACAATGGGACTACAGATATCACTACGGAAGGTCTACGATATCAACAAGGGGCAAAGAGTAGCTGTCAAGCTTTTAAACTTTTTTTAGCTTTTTATTGTAACAGTTTTGGCACCAAGAACCTCGCCAAAGCCAGTGACTGCTCCAAAACTTAGAAGCATGGCAGATCTGATCCTCACGTGTCTCTTGTAACATTCTGAGCAGTAGAGTCTTGGTATAATACAGGGGAATGGCGACTGAGTTCAGTAACAATGAGTCTGGGAGTAAAGTCTGGTTAAAGATTACATTTTGGGAGTTTCTGGCATTATGAACAGCAACTCCAGTCCAAAAAGCTCCATACTTAACAACCAGGCTGACAGGAGTGTAACACAAACACACCTGTACAGAACGCAGTGAGCAATAGGAAAATTTGTGGATGTGCAGATGTTTTTGAGAGAACTAATTCTTTAGCTCTGTTAGCTCATCAGAAGATGTTTTCTTGCTGGAGTTAGACACTGAGGGCTTTCCTCAAAAATCTTCAACTACATTTTCTAGATTTCCTGCAGTTATATCTGTCACAGAGATTCCTAGGCTTTCTGATGCAAGGTCTGTGCTACTGCTTTACCCAAGAGATGTACCTGGAATTTTACTTTTTTGTGCTTGAGTTAGTAATGTTCTCCTGGAATGCAACTGTCTTCCAGACAAGAGAAAAATCACAGCACCCACTATTTGCTGAACAGCATTGGTGATTAATCTGCGCAACTTCAAGGACACCACTCTATTAAAATGAATGTTTTATATAGAAAATTATGTGTGTATTCAAATATATATGTACTCTTCCTAGAGAGTTTTCTAGCAGAAACATAAAATTTTGCCAGGGAAACTACAAAACTTGAAAAATGTGCACCAGCCTGCCATCCCAAAAGCAAGAGACTTCTACCGAAGCCACAAGATTCCTGACCATAATTGAAGTGTTGCAACATTCTTCTACCCTTTATGTGACATGAACAAAGGTGAACCACTACAAAAAAGTCCCACTTAATATATTTTTCTTTGATTCCACCCTATCAATTTTTACACTGTGTCAGACTAACACAGCAGAAATAAGGAATCAGTACAAAAGAAGGGAGATGTTGCTGTGTATTTATGAACATATGTTTTCATGAAATTTTCTGTAAATGTAAAGTCACAAAACCACAGAAGATAGGAGTTCACCTAACAAAAACCAAACACTACTCAGGCAATTCAGCAGTTAGTTCATATTTAGCCCAGCATTTTTTACTGGAAATTCAACATTTATGTTCTACTTTAATGTGGAAGAAATTTCAAAACCAAGATAGGCCAAGCCACCCAAGTATTTTCGTTGCAATGGCTATTTAAGTAAGTATGGTGAGGAAAGGTCCAGCACATCTATCCTAAAGTGAGTACACAACCCCTGCCCTTATGTAATACCTGGAGGCCAGCTGGCATTGCTGGATTTACTTCCGATCTTGTTTGTTGGTGGAGATTTGGCAGGTAACCAACTATCACCAGCAGGGCCTGCGTGGCTGCTGAGTGGGTCGCCCTGGATTATGTCAAACTGGTTGTAGGGCGATCCTCCGCGAGCCTTTCCAGGGGGCACTATTGCACCTGCAGCATTAAAAACAGACATTTACACTCGGCAAAGTTTGGGATCTTCAGGAGTATGATGTATTAATGCAAAAATATTTAAGATGCATACTGGTGAGGCAAGACAGCTTCATCTAAACTATTTCACCTCTGGTGAGATGATCCTACAAGGGCATTCCCAAAATTCCCCCTCTCACCATTTTTGTGCATATTGGCATCTTGTGAAGCCACAGAGGGCAGCCCTTCCATCATAGTCCACTGCTTAAAGCGGGATTCTGTTCCAGCCTCTTTCCCTCCCACCATGCCATAATCCATGCCACTTGAGCCAAAGCCTGTGAAACAAACAAACAAAACAAAACTCAATTGTCATCTTCTGTTTTGTTTTTAAGCATCTTTAAATGGGGAGTCATTGCAATCATAAGAAAAAGGTGGGAAAAAGAAATCAACAGCAGCAAAAGGTATGTTCAATGGGCAACTTCCAAATAAGCGTGTTATATCATATGTCACGATATGCTTTCTTCTTAGGTTTGTCTTTTTCCCACGCAACGAACAATAAGGCAATGTGATTCAAAGCTGACACTTGTCATAACCTTTGCTCTAATGCTTACATATAAATTACTCATTTCTGGACCCAGACATAAGTGACTAACACAATTACCATATTAATAATAGGGAAGCTACAGGCAATGCACCAAACCTACCTCCACAGAGCACTTACCACCTGAACCGTATCCAGGTATCTGCCCTTTGGTCTGTAAATCTGAGAGACCCACATTCAAAGGATTGGGTACCATGCTGTCTAAATGTGGCTTAGGCCCAACAGGGTGGGACGGCGAATGCTTCATGCCAGGCTGCCTCTGCTGCTGCTGCTGAAGGGCACTCACCATACGAGCAATCTGCAAATGGAAGAAAAAACTGCTTCATCTATGCTATACTGCAATGCAAATGCTAGTAAACATAAAGAAACAGTGAATTAGAGGAGATACAAAAGATCCTGCTCTCCAAAAAGTGCACTGTGAAGAGAGCAGATGACATTACTGAAGCCAGCACCATCTCTACTGCAGACTGCATTTCCCCAGCAAACTTCATACTCCATAGGATTGACAAAAACAGTGCCACACACCTGTTGCTCCTGCTGTTGTCGCACAGCTTGAGATAACTTTCTCTGGCTCTGTAACAGCTGTTGCTGCTGCTGCTGCTGCTGAAGGAGGAGCTGACAAGCCTACAAGATAAGGAGGGGTGGGAAGAGTGAAAATAAGGAGCTCATCAAGTGAAATATAACTGCCAGGAGCTATTCACTAGCAAACGCTTTGCTCAGAACTTAGGTAAACTGTTTCTCATTCCACTCACTCAAATAAAATGACAATGAATGCCTTAGAAGAATGCCACATCCCTCACTTAAATGTTAAATGTTTCTAATTTAACACTGTGCAACAGAATTATTCGTACCTGCTTTATTACCATAACTATGACTATAAGTCTGAAGAAAACTTCGTGAAAAATCAACAAACAATTGCCTTCTGTACAAAAACACAGCTTGGAGTCATTACTAACCCACTGTAATCCACAATAATTACATGGGCCTATTTGGTTTATCTGCTGCCTTCTAGCAGGACTTTACTACCCCATATAGCAAAGATGGAACACTTGCCCAAAATAACATCAGTAGAACAAAACGGAATTAGAATAAGCATAAAAAGAAAACTCAGCAGACAATTTTCAAACTGTCTTGTCTCACAAAATTACTAGCTACTTACTAATTGAAACTGGGGAATCTGTGGAAGCTGGCTCAGCATGGCAATCTGTTGTGGAGAAAGCTGGGGGGCCATATTGAAAAGACCAGGATTCAAGCCACTGTTGGGAAACTGTTTGAGCATGGAGGCCGAAACCTGCATGGAAAGCAGTTACATATCCTGAACGCACTGCTACGAGCAAGATTGTGAAGTACAAGTATTTCTATACAGGAACAAGCATGACACCAATCATCAATGGTGTTCTGGGAAAGACATTACAGATTTATTAACACATCACATTTAAACATGCACAATCTATAACCTGGGCAGCGTGAATACCTCACTTGATTGACAGTATACAGTATTACATGTGCAGATGCAGACACACACACAAAGTTATTCCCCCAGCCAATCATGTGCTAGAGACTGTACTAAATTTAAATGCTGATATATATGCAGCTAACCAGTAATCACTGTACTGGTGCTTTAACACATTAAAAATGTACTGTTTGACAAGGGAAAAGAAAAGCATTCAGGCAGTCACTGGAGCAAAGAAACAGTGCCTCACAGAAAGAGTTAATCTCTTTGTACATTGAATAAGATACAGCAAAAGACGGAGTAGGTGGTGAAGAATCCCCCCATTTCTTCCTGCATTATTGGAGAGTTACACAAGTGCAATTCAAGACAATCTCAAGAACTGTTCACCAAGTCCAAAGCAAAAGGTAAGCTTGTACATTTGGAGACCCTGAGGTCTGCAAATTAAGCTCTGCAATGTAAATGTAACATGCAGCCCCTTCAGCAAACCTCTCTTTTGGGGGGGACAGGAAGCACAGGACAAGACTACTTAAAAAAAAAAATTAAGCAACCTGTCACACTTCAGAAACACTTTAAGCTTTCACGTTTATTTGTTCTTTAAAAATACTTTGCAAAAGCCTATATAAGACACAGGATTCCCAAATTCACTTGTGAGGTTTAAAAATACTGGTAGCGAGCATTTACCATCAACTGCCTTGGAACAAGATAGACTGCTAATGCTATGAATTTTAATGTTTTCATCTTATGCAGTTTTCCAATTTCTTAACATCAAATTGAGACCAAGACAGGTGTATAAGTAACCTCAATGATGTGCTCTGAAGGCTGTAGCTCTACTTTTACTTGTAATCAGTTGCTATAAATTCCTTACCTGGGGAGAAAGGAATTGGGGAGGCACTTGCGCCCGGATATTGGGGGAAGGATTTAGTGGCTGCACTGGTGTGTGCATGCCCCTCGATTGTGCTGTGCTGTTTCCAAACAAACCATGATTGCCACCCTATAAAATTAAAGCAGTAGTGAGAAGATGAATCTTGCAGGATCATGGATTTCTATGCTAATAACTACATATCAGTAACAATGAGCCAAGTTACTGACTTTAAACAGAGCTGCCTTAGAATTACAGACGTTTGGCTAAAATCAGTAATATTCTACCTGGGTTAAAGCCACTGTACTATATTTTTGAGATGCAGGTTGTTTCTCCTCTAACACTGAAGGGTCATGCTTATCTACTTACTTCAAGACACGACAAATCTAATGTTTTAATATTTTACACTTTATATATTGGGAAATAAAAACTTGGAGAATATACAACAAACTAAAAACTCCATTCCAACTGGCAAGACTCTATCAATATGAATTCTGGTCCTCCATTTTAGAGAAGACAGCTACTTTTCCTGAGTAAATTAATGAGATATCACTCACAAGGCTATTTTTTTTCCTCTGCAGGCCTTTCATTAACTAATACTATTTTAGAACTCAAATTTCAAAAATTTCCCTTCTGCCATGAAAGCTTCAACATTCTAGATTTGGTTATTTTCCTTCCCCTTTTCTCCCACTAAATCTGAAGAAGAAAATTTCCAAGTGAGAAAAATAGTTGTGGGGGTCTTTTTCAATGGTTTATTTTCTAATACAAGAATATTTGCTGTTTGAGTTTTTTAATGAGAAGTATTTACTGAATTGTAAGCAACTTCTGCAATAAACCCTAATGCATGAACAAGACCCAAGAAAATTGTGATTATGTTTCATGATTTCAGCCTCTTGAGCAGACATTGCACAAAAAGCAATTTCTTGCTTTTTTTGGTAACATTTTTCAAAAAAAGCAAGAAATGTTATCAACAGTCTCCTACACTAACTAAGCTACACTCTCTTGCTTCTAAAAGCTGAAGCTCATACTCCAAAGGATCCTTATATGCCATGAATTTGTCTTTTCAGTTTCAAGACCCTCAGAATTTCCCTTCTCCTGCTATCAGGGTGCCTGTGACCCTCAGATACCTGGGGTTCTGAAGAGTGTATTTTCCACTTTTCAGCCATCATTCCCTATTCTGCCTGTCCATGCCAGCATTGCTGCACCCAACATAAATCCATCATTATTCCAAACTGAGTTTGTGCAGTCCTTCACTAAAACCTTTCCTTTCATTATGTACCAGGAATTCAAAAATCCTATCATAAGACTGTGCATAATACTCCTACCATTAATACTGTGTATTTTCTGTTATCCTTTTGCTCAAACACAAGTCTCTCCTCCTGCTTTCTATACTGGCAGCACTATGGATTGCCTCATTTACCTGCATCCCCCTCCACCTAAAGTATCTTCTCATTCAGAAGCAACTTCTAAGCATGCAGGAAGGCTAACAAAAATCCCCAAAGACAAGAGGTTTTATTCTGGAAAGAGCCAGATGGAGTCAACTACACATTAAAATTTTTGAGAGGCCTTGAAGCTGCAGTTTCACTTTCAGCCCTCTCTATAACAAGATAACTCCTCTCTATAACAAGAGTTCTGCACACTGAGATCAACAACATGCCTGCAAATTTTGGACTTAATCTGATGTTCAACACTGTGTCACATAGAAACAAAAAGACAACACAAAGAAACACCATCATGTTAGGCATATGACTACATAAACTAGACCAGCTGCAATAATTAGGTACTATTCTTTAACTTCCTAGTATTCCTAAAGTAATTTCTTCTAGAATAATGCAGAATATAAACGCCAGAAAATCTTCCAAACTGCTGTTAATCACTTAACTACTTCCCCACTATTTCCCTGTACACAAAAATATTGCTACTTCAAGAATTTTTAAATGTTACCAAATGAATCCTTACTTTGAACTGTGAGGAAGGGAGAAGGGAACAGGCACTATATCACTGCAACTTTTTACAGGCTCATTCCTACATACAAGGTCTTTGAGTGGAGTCTGAAAAACTTCAGTGTTGGGTTTGATGAGGCAAATCAACAGCCTCTAACCGGGTTTTAAACCAGCAATGAAAATAAAGGATAACACTAACTTCACGGCTTCTGAAAAGCACATCCACCTGCTGCTGCACTGCAATTTAGGAAGAGGCCAACAAAACCAGACCAAGTATGTTCTGATGCTAGGAACCAAAGTGGACTGATTCCCAACGGCCTGAGACAGCTGAAATTTCCATCAACAATTTTAACCTATTCAGCAGAAAAACAAATGCAAGCAACCAACTAAACAGGATTAAGCCCAGGTTGCAGCCTTATAACAATGCATCTTATAAGGTGGCCTGCTTACTTGTCTAGCAGCGAAGTTTTGGGGACTGAGCCCTGAGCCGATTGCCCCAAGGCTGACGTTGGATAGTGTGGAACCAGAGGGAGACAGCTTGTAGCTGGGAGAAGGGGAGAAGGGAGAGCAGGGAGCCTCATCCCCAAGGCACCCATCTTGATTGGAGAAAGGCAAAGTCAGCTGAAGCAGCAGTTAGCCAACAGCAGGAGTTGGTTAGTGAAGCAACAGAACGCAAGAGGAGAGAAAGAGGGACAGTGAGTGACTAGGAAGAAGCAAAGTTAATTTGTAATTGCAGTTACAAGGACAAAACTTCTGATTCAAACGACCACTTGACAGTTAAGATTTTGGCCCAAGAAGATACTCGTAAGTTTTCTTTTTAAAAATACATTTTGAACTCTCATGAAATTCATTTCTGATAGTGGCTATTACCACTACAGAAGCAAACAAATCTTGAATGAATTCCTAATGTTATCACACACCTACCAGCATAATTTGTTAGGAAACGCATTAGCTTTGCTCATGATATTTATTAATTAAGCCACCAGAGGGAGTTGACAAAACTGCTTTTTGGCTTGTTATACCAAAATGGAGGAGTTAAAAAATTCCTAGATAGTTAACACGCCTTCAGAATTTTTAAACCAAATTTGTTTTCCATTTTACATGTGATAAACTGTATCTAAAAAAAACCAAAACAGCCCTAGAGCATTCTGCATCTATTGGACACTCTCCAATTCATAATGTGAAGCAATTATTATTTGATAATAACAGTGAAAGCTTCTGTTTAAAATAGGCAAGGATATGAAAGAAACACTATCATAACATACAACAGATGTCACAGAGAAACAGATGTCGTACAGAAGCTTACAGTACACGGACATACAGCATAAGGGGTTGTGGAATTTAGAAAGGGTGTTTCCAATAAATGCCAGACATGAAAGAAGAAAAATATTCAGAAGACTGTGATTACTTATATTTACTTAGATCTCAACCAATTTTCATTACAATACATAACTGCAGTTAGTAGCCAAAAGAATCATCATGATGAAACCTATAATGAATTTTATTGCTACCAGTAGTTTACCCTTCCAAGAAAAAATAAAGCCATTTGTCTACATCAAAACCAGTCTATTTTGGAAGAAAAAGCCTCACTCTCCAATTTTCTCTGTCAATGCACATCTGACACCTGTTTTATACACACACATTCCTTCTACCAATAAAACTACCCCACACCTTTTACTAGTGAGCTCAATCAGGGTTATTCAATATCTAGCACCTGCGGACAACTAGGGTAAAAACTGGGATCTTGAATAAAGAGGTTGATATTAATTTGTCTAAAGATATTTCGCTCACCTTCTCAAAATAAGGCCCACTATCTGTGGTTCCCATGTCTTTGGAATTAGGTGGACGGAACCCAGATCGATCCTTTCTCATCATGTCATTAAAATCCCCGAGATTCACAGCTCGTTTATCTACCTCAAACTTCTTATCTGGGAGACCACCTGTAAAAAAAAAAAAAAAAAAAAAAAAAGAAATTAGTGTGAATAATCTCATGACAGCAGGATCACAGCCTAAGAAATACTCTTTAAGATCAGGGTATTAATTACATCTGTCTTATAATTTAGCACAGCTACAGTTGGTATTAAAAGTGTTGAAAAATAAATGTAGGAAGTTTCATTTAACACTGAAAATGCCAATTTACTTTATACAGCTTAATGTGAAGTATTTATCAAAATTTATGTAGAGATATAAACATAAACATTTCAACTAATTATATTAATTAATACCTAGTTCTCTATGTCTCCCAAGACCTGCACTGTAATTTTTTGGGATTCAGTATGTAGAAAGACTACTATTCACGTTCTCCATGTATTCTGCTTAGCTTCTGCTGAGTTTGACACTGAAAAATTATTTGAGATAATTTGAAAAATTTGGTCACATGCACATTATTTGGTCAAGGTTGTCCTACAGTAACATGAACTTAATTCTTAAATACAAGACATCAACAGGTATATTGTAACTTCAGACAGACAACCAATCTCCTTCAGCCTGCACATGATAACACAACCAGTAACACAGACACTTCTCAAACACCCTCTAAAGTCTCCTGCCATTGTTTAGTCAGTAACCTGCTGAAGTATGAGATGTCAGTAACAGTTGACCAAACTGAAACATACACAGTGAACAAGACACCGATTTTCTCCAAAAGCTTTATCAACAGCCAAAGAGCTGACTGGAAGAAGTTTTCCACCTTGCACGCTGAACTGTTGCCAAGGAACAATTTTTTTGGTCAGATGTGGTACCTGTAAGCTATTGGATGCATATTGCTATGAAGTAGATGGAAAACATCTTTGTTTTAAAATACTGATGTGATAGAAATAAGCTTTACTGGTATTTTTAGTTTTAAAGAATACTGTTTAGTCAGTAGCACAGATGGTCTTTCCAAGAATCATTTAAAAAACATGTCAGCACAATTAACAAGAAAATCTGTGACTTTTCCAAAGGAAGTTGGTGATAGATAACCTACCCTACCACTGACAAAACCCTGAACCTTTATCAGAGCAGACAGCAAATCACTTTAACAGTGTCTTTTGAAAAAGCTTCTTAAATCCACCATCTCTTCTTAATGTCCAATCCCAATCTATTAATATTCACAGCGATGCCGTAACATCTTCATAGCCAAGAACCTATGAAACTGACCACTAATTGCATGGGGTTTTCCTACCCACACAGCTTTCAAAGCTGATTCAGCTTCATCTTCTCAGATGCCTTCAACATCATTTATCACAAGACAGTTGAAAAATCACCTACATATCTTGGCTTGTAACTGGAGTCATACTGACCTGGATGAGCTTGTGGTTCTCTGATCCCTTTCTAACACATCCTGAAAGCTACAACAGGCTCTGCAAAAGCACTCACAAAGCGTCATGAACAGCTCAGTGCTGTCAATACCTACATCAAACCACTGCACACAAAGCCAGCAACATGCACCAAAAGGCTCATGTGCTTTAATTCCACACAGGAAGCCCTGGCCATTAGTTGCTTGAAAAGAAACTGAAAGCGAGGCATAGTTGCATCACTGAAATGAAACTGGGTCAATGCCAACACAAGATGACTAAGCCACAGAAACACCCTTCCGTCTCTCTGGTTATCCTGATGATCCAATCAAATCCTCAAACATTACTAAATGATGCCTTGTAAAATACAGAGAGCATTAAAAGGGTACCTCTGAAGGCTTGAAGCACAGATTTGCATGTCACTTAGTGCTGAGGCAGCTGCTTAAACTTCAATATAAGCAAGGCCTCACTGAGAGAAAGGATTGCATTCCTTTATCCCATTCACAGAAAATTCTAATGCAACCTTGAAAAGTGTAGTGTGAGTCTTGTCTTTTGAACTTGTCCACTAAAGCTATAAATAATGGAGGGGGTCTAAAGAATCGCTTTACCTTCTGTAGTGCAAGGCAACTGACAAAATGTGAAAAGTCTGAATTACCCTCTACAGTAGGCAAAAACACTTGTATATGAATAAATACGAAGCCCTAAATTCTCTACATGCAGAAACATAGAAGAGGTTAAAAGTTACACCGCCTTAATAAAAAAAGACCCTATCAGTTCTTGGATTTTTCCCACTATTAAGAGTTGAGAAAAACACTGAAAGCGCAATATCAAACAAGAACGTGGAAGATGACATTCACTCCCTAGTGAGGGAAAAAACTTCTAGTAAGAACATCTTTCCCCACCACATGCACAGAGCTTAAAGAAGAAAAAGAAACCTGAATTCCATGTAGAATTATATAATATGATGCTGCACTGGGAAGTAGGAGACACAAACTGCTGCTGAGCAAAGTTACCCAAAGCATTTGCCAACAAGAGACTCAACACGGTGAAAATAGATACACCCAGTGGGGTAACCCAAATGAAGAAAATAATTTGAAACATTTTCTCCTTGACCAAAAAGACATTTTTAAGATACTGATTTTATACCTTTACCATAAATTTACATCATCCAAGCCTATTGAGCAACCACATGCACTTAGATACTGAGCTGCTTCACCTGAATGCTACATAAGTTACAGCTTTGTAACATATTTACAACAGCCGGCTGCACAAATTACATTTGTAATGTAATTTAGAAATAGAAAATTTTAATTCATTTCTCATCATTTACAGGTGATTTGCGAACTCTCTGATCTGCAGAGATTTTAACTAACATATTAAAAAACAGACAAAGGTGACTGTCAAACAGGGGAAAAGAAAATACAAAATATTAAGTGGTTCTGACAAGCTACTTTACTGTAGCAAACTTTATGTCTCAGAACTTACAGAACAGGAAATATTTCAATGGGGAAAAGAAAAATTACATCCTATTTTCAAAGCAGACAAGCTATCCAATAAAGACATTTGACAAAAGAAGAAAAGAAGTACACCTGCCTCAGGCATGTTATCGATCCATCTCTTTTCCGTCTTGGTCAGTAAATGAAAGTATTACTCTAGCACTTGAAATAAAGGGAACACTTTCAAACAAGGAGTCTGAGACCAACATAGTAAAAATTACTGACAGTGCATGATGATCTAATCATACTAAAGCTAAAGTTTTCTTTGACATATGTGGTCTCCAAGCACAGATTTAACTCTGTGCATTTATCAATGAACTAAGAAAACATCATGCTGGCAGTCAGAAAAACATGGTATGCTGTAATCCTGAGTGAAAACAAGTTGAAGAACAAGCCTACGTCATAAGTAAGTCCAACTTTTAAAGTTCAGAAGTAGACCTGGGCTGAGCAAAACAGCTTATAGCTTTCCACAAAAAAATGCCATAAGCAACAAGAGCAAAACTGCTAAATACAGAACAGAAAAACCTAAGAACATCTGTTTTATTCTCTGCCTTTGAAAGAGAATACAAGCCATAATAAATGGCTCTACCTAAGATCAAGGGATGCCACCATTAATGGGCACACTAAACTTAAAGAAGAGCAACATATCAAGGTAAAAGATGCAGCCTTGCTGCACCCTTTCACAGGATACTCTGAGCAGCAGTCACCTCCTCAGAAGCTCCAGTGGCCTAAGGGTCCTTGAAAGTTCCATTGGATCCTTAATTTGGAGATAAGAAACTCAGAGAGCTACAATCAACATAATCCAGGCTACCATCCTCTTCATTTGTATTTGCTTAGATCTGTTTTTTACCAGCAGCATCTGAAGGCAGGTGAGAACTGAACACCCATGATGGTGACTGATCTCCACCTAGACATTCTTTAGAGAAGCATGATACAATCAGAGCCCTAGTTCTAGGGAGGATGCATGAGGCCAAACTGGAGAGACCAAAAAATTGTTACCTTTCAAAAAACTGTATTGTACCATATAAATAAACAAACATTCTTATAATCTCTGACTGAGATCCCTCACTACTTCAGAGAAGACAGCAATTCTAGGAAAAATCAACAATTGAATCCTCTATGAAGTGTGACAGAAATTTAAGAATGTAATAGATTCTAAGCTGAGAGACACTGCATCTGTCTGGATTGTATTAGAATGCCAAATCCAGACCAGGCATTAGATGCAAGTAAGTCTTGACTACCACAGTTCTGCCTTTGGTAACACACAGTCCATGATGCTTAAACTGTGTAGCAATTGTAGTGAAGCTATCCAGAACATAAAACCCAGTTCTACTGAAAAGTAATTTGTAATAGCCTGAGGCATGCAACTGAAGAAATCCATGAGAGAAGATCCCTCACATCACCTCCACCAAGCTGTAGTAAATGGGATGTCCTACTAGCAGGAGGGAAACTCTACCATCAAATGAAAAAGATTTTCACTTTCTTGAAACAGTAACAATGAATATAAACTTAAAAGATTAAAACAGTCCTAAAGATGTCACTGCCCCAAGTTATAGCTTGGCTCTGTACAAGTATACATCCTTATCTTGCGCATCAGAGTCAAAGCTTACAGACAGGATGGAAGATGCTTTTTACTCTACCCTTATATTATGAGGAGTGCTAAAACTAAGAATCAAACCCTTCCAGAGTACAGCAGGTCATCCTCATAAAAACACTACAGGTGATCTCACATTTCAGATGCATTGCAATTAAAATATACGCACCTACAGACAAGTCCATCTTACTGCCTGGAATGTCATCAGTTTGACTCTGGGGAAAAAAAACAAACACAATTCAGTTCTGACTTCTATTCAATGCTGAGAAATATTTCAGAAAGGTAGAATGCAGAAAGAACATGCATGTGCTAATGAAAGTTTTACTTTAAACTAAAACTGAACACGAGGGTTTCTGATATCACCCTGGGCACACGTTGCCTCAACCCCATAAGGCTGTGCGTGGCAAATTTACCCACGTGAAAGGAGACACACAGATGGAGGAAGATGGACAGACAGCTGCTCCATAAATGAACCTCTGGCCTTGTGTTTCAGAGGCTGAGCGACAAAAAACTGAAAATACTGGCCAAAATGACTGCTCATCCTCATGACCTGTCATGCCATCAAATCTTGAAATGTACTGCCATGGGATTCTTCAGTTGGCAGTCTGGGACATAGCTTTCAGAAGCATCTACTGTCTAGCAAACTGAAGTGGAGCTCAAGAGCCAAAAGACATTGCAAACTAATCCTAAGCATGTCAGTGTCAGTTTGTGCTTGAGACTTCTCACACAAACTCTGTATTGTTATACTCTGCTAGCCAGTATTACATTGTATTCCTGCTTCACAGGATGACAACTGGCACAATATTCTGCAAAATATTTTACAAATTGGAGCATGTCAGAAGTTCCTTTATAGAAAAAATTATATAGAATTATATTTGAAATACTTCCCTACAGCTCTGTCCTTTTCTCCATGATATTTATTTATTCAACTTTACCAAACAATCTTTACTTATGGATTCATAATGAGCCCTTTTCTTTCTAAAAAGACCCTGCTGTACTTCAAATATAAATTCAGCCAAGACAGACACAGAGCTGTAAATCTCCCTTTCTGATAGGTGGCCGAGATTCAGAATGAATACCTTGGACTGATCACAGATGTCTGACACTACAGGCAGGAGCCTCTATCTTGAGTGCTCTTAACAGCATGTTATGAAAATAAAATTTAAAAACCCAAACCCAAAACCAAAGCAACATAAAACCACCCCACACTAAAAAGCAACAATCCTCCCACCCCAAAACCAACCAAACAAAATAAGAAAACACACATCCCCCTCCCAAATCTATTACTTGCAAGAAAACTGCAACCTCAGAGCAGTAGCTATCATAAAAAAACTTTAGGAAACAAAGTAGATTTAGGGTTTTTCTAAGAAGCCATTCTGAGCCAGCTACTACAGATATTACAATCAACATCCCAGCATAGCAAATGCAGATAAGTAACTGTGAAACAGTTGATATTTTGACTTATTTAAAGCTTACAGCTCTTTCACGAAGTTGCACTTTCTTTAAAAAAAAAATTACTTACTAGCAAGCCCATATTTGAAAACTGTTTGGATAAAGGGTTCATCCACGAATCACTATTTCCTCCTTTTAATGCACACTGAAAAAAAAAAAAGAGGAGTAAAATGTTTTTAAGAAACTTCTTGATTCCTTAAATTCTTCTTTATCCTTGAGATGTGCAGGTTTAAAATAAAAATTCTGGTACCAGAGAAATTAATCTCCTGAAAAAATAACTCCACGTATTTACATGTTTGGAAACATATACCAAATACTGTGTCTTGTACAAATGCCCACTGTTAGATATTCCAAACTGGCTGAACAGCGTCATGTGGAATGTTTATCACACCTCCAGTTTCATTCTGCAATCTGGAAAGCTTTGCAAACATTGTTTATTTTTCCTTCTGTTACAGTTTAATACATCCTTTAATCCAGTGCATTCAGAGGCAGATTTCTTCCTTTCTTCCCTTTAGCATGATGTCTCTTGCAGAGGCACTGTGCTGACCAGGGTCTCTCTTTGGTCTTAGTGTAATTTAGAGACCACCAAAACCAATACTAACACAGTTCAACAGTGAAAACATTTTCAGTTGTTTTGGTGTTTTTGTTAAAATAAAACCTTAAGTGAGAAAAAGAAAAAGTCCTTGAAAATAATTTCTGCAAAACATGAATTGTCAAACTCCCTACCATACCACAGTAGTACTTTCATGTCTCAGGAAACTGCTGAGCCTTGCCTTTTGAGTCTGCCCTACCCACTTCATGAGAAGCAGACACAGCACAATCCTTCTAATATTAGTACAGTAACAAGTGTTACTGTACTAAAGAACTTCAGTGCAAACAAACCTTAAAAAGAAATTTACTCAGGACTACAGCCAAGTTCCTGCTCCTGTTTGAGGCCAAATGTCAACAACAACAAACATAAGTCAGACATAAATCCAACAGTTAGAAATAAGAAGTTCATGTGCCAAAGGGACTGTGGAATGCAAACTTCAGCAGGCTATGCAAGAACAACGGCAGCAGCCTAACTAAGATGTGTCAGCAAGAAAAGAGAAACAGCCTTGGGATACTTATTTTCATTTAGTAATGGCTGTGGAGCTTACAAACCAAATGAATTCGACACCCACTGGAAGATTTATTAGTCATAACAGGTGTAATATATTAAAGCAAATTCAAAAACCTCCCTTTTTTTACACTGGTTTAAGAGGCACCTTGCTGTAACTCTGCAAAACCTTCTTAAAAAATAACTACATATTGCTCTAACATATCAGTCACTGTTTTCAGACAACAGAGTAGTAATGAGTCATTCAAGCATTTTACCTTCATTTGTGTTTTCTTTCCTCCTTGTCCCCAGCTTGTTGAGTTGTGGGAGGAACTGCTTCCCTGAGAGCCTGCTGTGTTCCAGACTCCTCCCTCCTCCTCCTCTTCCCAGCTGGAATGACGTGTTCCTGTCACTGGCCCATCACTCTCTCCCCAGCCATCTTGCATAGATTTAGAACCTTTAGAAAAACAAACAAAAAAAATAATCTCAAAAGCAGTCTACAAAACCATGCAGCTGGTGAAACATTGGCTGAGATCATCAGAATCGCAAAGGAATTAAAAAAAAATTCAAAAATGTGTCTTCACTCTAACAGCTGCAAAAACGTGCGCATGAATTCCAAAACCCAAGAGATTTGGTGGCACGTTCACATGTCATGTTGTGCAACTATTTTAAAGAAATGTCAAACCTTTAAAGATATAATAGCAATAGGGACCTCTTATACAGATACCGCTGCATTTAAAAGGCAACCTACTATTTTTGAGTGCAAATGAAAGCCTTCAAAGCACACACAAAAACCAGGGTTGCTGAAGACTCTGGTTCATGTGGTTTATCAATTAATACCTCGCTCAATTTAAAACCTTAATACTCCCCTTGCCCGACACTCTTCCATAAAATTATGAAAACAACTTTTAGGAATAACAACTAAGTAGAATCGGAAGGCAAACACCCAACATGTCTGAATATAAAAAAGTCAGGAATTGCAATTAGTCTACCATGGGGATCTCTACCCTGACCATAATGAAAATAAATACAGCAGCATTTTATGGTGGTTTAAGAGATACCCTAAAATGCATCATAAATAAATACTCAGATATTTTAAAGGTAACAGCTTTTTAAAGTCTGTTCAATTGGGTACTAAAACTGAGGGCTGCTTATGAAACATACTGGTCCAAGTGAAAAAAATCTACCTCACGGCCCTTTAATCCTGCTACTTACAGAGAAAAGGCTACAATAAAGTATTATGACTACAGAATCAAGAACATATCCTGGAAAAATTATACTGAGTAGTCCCTGCAGCTTTCATTTATTTCTTGTGACAGTGCTTAAGTATATACTATGCTACTACAATGACCAGAGATTATTTTTCTGCACTGACAGCTCTCTAGGACTCTTGAACATGAAACTTTCACCAGAATATTCTTATGCAATGCTGGCAGAACTACATAAATGTACTTTTTTAAACAGGTAGATACTGATCTATGCTTCCTTCTTTAGCTCCAAACTGATTTTTTCCTTTTTCTGATCACAGCTGGTCTGTATCTTGTCCTTAGATTTTGCTCTAGAGCTGGGGACAGCTCACATACAGAACAGCACGTATAGGTTGCAGTTCTTTGGTTATGGCACACATGAAGACCAGTCATGGTAAGCAAGTGACCATGTACAGTATTAAATAACTGCATTAAGCATTAACCAATCAACAGAATTTTCAATGGATCAGTTTCAGAAGTTCTTATTTTGGTCATATTTAGGTATCTTTTTATAGATAAAAGAAGACCGCCATTTAAAATCAGCTTCGCATCCTCAAAATGCCAAGTCTGTGCGGCAGGCAAGGGAAGCCTCTCATCCACAAAAGCCTGCTGTAACAGTAACACTAAGGAAGCAAGCTTTTGTGCTTCAGAAATGGCCAAATTATTTAATTGGTACCGGAGAAAGGGAGAATGACCCAACAGCAAACTATCTACACAGCACTTCATTTCAAACTACTACATGCTGCAAAAGCAACATCTGAGCTGGAAGCAGTTTTACAGTGGGTATCATCAAGTCACATTTAGTAACACTGGCACATCATCAGTAGTTTCTGCAGGAAACTTCACATTCAAATGTTACTGACTTTGGCAATAACATTGCTTTTGTTTGTTGTTTCTTCCTTTAAGAGAGTGAAATAAAAATGATACAAACAACTTACATCATCAAGAATAATACCCACAAAAACTCTTAATATAGCAAAATCTTAACTCTGAAGTAAATTTTCAAAATATTTCAACATCTCATACATGAAAGACACTGTGGTAGGCATTTAGGTTCTACTACAAAGTGCAGTTTTTAAGAGTTACAATTTTTCTCACACAATTAAAAAAAACCATTCAAAGCCAAATTACATTGTCAAAGCATAGATAATGATGTGATGGCCTCCACAGTGAAATTTGTCAGTAATATGCATGCCTTTTCCGGATACGATCAGAAAAGGTGACTTATCATGTAACAAGTGGGCAGCCAGAGAAAAAGAGAAAAATACACATTTCCTTACTGTGTTTCAGCATTTCCAGAATCAGAGCTGCTCATTTAATTGCTTAGTTAGTAAAAAATTTCCTACCTTAAAAGACAAAGTTTCAGTCATTTACAAACACTTAATACTTATCCATCAAAACCCTATTAAAAATATTCAACACTGCTTTTAGGCCTCAGATAACAATTCCTCCACAGGTGACCTATGTCAAAAAGGCCAGACACAAAAATCTCCAAAGCAATTGCAAAGAAACTGGTATCTGGCCCATACTCACTAGATTTCATGGCATTCGGGGCGTTGGAAGGTGCATTCCCCCAGCCTGTAGTCGATGCTCCTGGATCATCTACTTCACCCCACCCGGGACTGGTTTCATTTGGCTCACCCCAGGCGGACGTACCATTATCTGGAGCAGGTGGAGTGCTTTTGCTCCAGACTGCACAAAGGAGAAAGAGGTTTTATTACAGACCATTCAGACAATGAACTGTTTACTGCAGTGCAGCACCACTTCTTTAATTTACTGCTTCGTTCATCTTGTTGAGTACTCTGGGTTCTCAGCAGCGTGAGTACAACAGAATTGACAATCATTCACAACTAATTTAGAGTGGGCACTGACCTCCAGGGATGAAAAGGAAGAGAATGCTATGATGAGTAATACTCTTCTCCTAGATTAAACATGAACCCATCATGTAATACTGTCCTCCTATCTGTGAACTTTTGTGACTAATTACAAGCATCTAACTTAGGGTTTTATATACTGACTATAGGACATATTTGCAGTACATATTATATCAAGACAGAATTCTTTCAAGTGTCTTTGAGTCAGAGGAAAAGATTATCAACAACAATTTCTTAATACATTTCCAGGCTATATAACTTTTTCTTGTCCTTATTCCAAAGAAAATATTTCTCCAAGTATTCTTTATCATACAGCAAAGCCAAACATGCCTAAAAAAAAAAAAACTGTCACAGACATATTAAATTCAAAGTGTTAACTGAGTGTTTCAGAGCAAAATGTTTTTGACTAAAAATAAGTAAAGATTTTCTCCCCATTTCTCTAATAATTAAATATAAAAAATCCTATTTAGTCCAGAGAAAGGGAAGCTTAGGGAAGACCTTACTGCTTTCTCCAAATAAGTCAAAGCAGGCTGTAGCCACACTGGGGGCAGTCTCTTTTCCCAAGTAACAAGAAATAGGACAAGAGGAAATGGCCTCAAGTTGCACCAGGGCAGGTTTTAAATGGATATTAGGAAAAACTTTTCACCAAAAGGATTGTCCAGCACTGGAAGAGGCTGCCCAGGGAAGGGGTTGAGTCACCATCCCTGAAGATATTTATAAGACCTGCAGATTTTTCACTGAGGTACACAGATTAGTCATGGACTGAGCAGTGCTGGGCTTATTAAGTTTATGGCTGGACTCAGTCTTAAAGGTTTTTGATTCTCTAATTTAACCTGATCTTCAGAACTCAAGTTGAATATGCATATTTGCCAGCTAACAAACATTTCCTTTCCTCGCAATGTGACCAGTATTCAGACCACAGTTACTGAAGCATAACAAGCAGAGGACTGATGGATTCAAATTTTAAAGACACTTTAAACACAGAACCAAATATTCAAAAAAGAATTTGGTTTTCTTTATAGAATAAAACTATCAAGAATTAGTGGCTACAAGCACCTCTCTTATGCATTAAAGTTACAAGCAAATATAGGAGCTTGCTGAAAAAAGGAACAAGACTAGTACCTGATGCTTGTGATTTGCTAGTCATTGGAGTAGGCAGGCTCTGCTCCCGTGGGGCCTGTCCTCCTTGTGAGTTCTTGTCCCACAGATTCACATTCTTGTAGTTATAACTGCTAGGATCTCCCCATGCTGAAGTGCCATCATCAATATCCATTTTTCGACTGATTGACTGTGGAGAAGGCTCTTCCCAGCCACTAGGCTCCTCCTCTTTGGGGGCAGCTGGCTGTGGTCCATTGTTCCAGTTTGGGTTTGGAGGCCGCCCATTACTCGGAGTTTGGGGCGGTGGACCCCAGGAACCAGAAGACTCCTGCTGTTGCTGCTGGTGCTGTTGCTGCTGCTTGTTCCAGGAGTTGGGCTGTCGACCCGTCTCGTTCCATGTTGAAGTTCTTTTACAATCGTCCCATCCACCCTTTGAAGCAGAGCTTGTATTTGCACCATTACCCCAAGTTCCAATCTCATTTTGCCCACCTTCACCCCAACCAGACACTGGCTTGTTTCCTGCACTTTCCCAGTTACTGTTTTTTGTTTGGTCAACTTCCTCTCCCCAACCGTTCTTTCCAGAAGACCATCCTTGATTACTTTGCCGTCCACCCCACGCCTGATCCTTACTGGAGCTGTCATTCCAAGAGGAAGATGATTTTTCTTCTTGCCTTCCTCCTCCCCAGTTAGAAGAATTGGAATTCTTATAGTCATTCCATCCTCCAGTATTTTTGGGGTCCTTCCACTCCGTAGGGGTTGAGAGCTCACCCCATCCAGACTTGTTTTGATTGCTTTGGCTGGGTACGTCGCCCCAGCCCCCTGAGTTCTTTGTCTGTGTGGCAGAGCTCTCCCACCCCTCAGTTCCTTTATCAGACTTCCCCTCGGGTCGTGGCATCTCTTCAATATCCCACACGGTATCTTGCTTAATTTGAGTCTGGCCCCAGCCGGTGTTTGAAAGCACTCGGGGGTCCAAGTCAGTCCTGCTCAGCAAAGTCTGCAGGACTGCCTGGCAGTCAGGATGCGTAGGCCTGTATGATCGGCGTCCAGAATTGTGACTGTCACTACTTCCCGCTTTGTGGTTGCTTCCAGTGCTTTGACCTCCAACCTCACTTCCTGCAGAGCTAGAAGATCTTCCCCAACAGGGAGCCTGGGAATTGCCTTGGTTTTCAGGAAGAGGGTGGCCTTTTTGATTGTCCCATGCTCCAGTGCTAGAATTTGGTTGGTTTGGACCACTCCACTCTCCAATCTTCAGTTCATCAGACCCAGACAGCTGTTTCCATTCTCCCTGAGAGACCCCAGATGTTAATTTGTTCCCTTCACCCCATTTGCTTTCATTTGCATGCTGAGGGCCAAAGTTCCAAGACCCACCACCCGTAGACCTGTTATTGTTATCCCAAGAATCACTTCTTGACCCATTAGATTTTTGAACAGAAGCTCCTTTCCAGGAGTCCTCTCTATCCTTTCCATTGTTCCCATGGTTTCCAGAATTGCTCTGCCCAGAGACTGTTTCAGTTCCAGAAGACCCCCTAGCTGTACCCCAAGACCCAACACTCCCAGTCTTTCTTTCTCCAGTGCTTTGAGAAGGGATGTCAGTGCTCCTGGAAGGGTTCCCCAAGCCCATTTCAAAGGGCATTCCCTTATTCTCCATAGGGTTTGGTGAACTTAAGTTCAAGGAGTTAGTGTTTCCATTTTTTGGTCCATCAGTGTTATGAATTTGAGCCTGTTCTCTGCCAGAGACAAAGTTAACACCCGCATTTTCCATCTTTGACTGCTGTTCCCTAGAGGTCTGACCTACTGTGCTAATCTGTGCATTGGAGCTACCACTATCAGATTCCAGAGTTCCTTTCCTAGAATTGCCCTCTTGAACCAGTGCTGGCCAAGCAGATGGGTTGCTATTTGGGTTAAAGTTGCTGAAACCAGAACCGGAGCTGATTCTGTCTTGTCCACTCAAGTTCCTCCAATTACCTAGTCCATTGTTACTCTCGGCAGCAGGGTTGGAAGATTGAACAGATTTAGCCTTGGGATCAGATTTCCAGGCCCCAAGATTACATTCGTTTCCAGCGCTTCCAGACTGGCACTGGCTTCCTTTTCCTTTGTTACTAGTGGTGCTTCCTGGCAGAGCGTTCTTCTCCAAGCCAGGGTTTGAGGCACTGTTGTTATCGGTGGTGTTTTCGGAAGAAGACTCAGCATCTTTGCTGGCAATACAAGGCCACTCTTCCATGTCAGACCCGTCTACAATCACCTTGTCCCAGATGTGAGTTGGGTTGGCGTTGGTGCCGCTGTTGGAGGAGGCGCCAGGACCCCAAGTGGAATTTGCATAATTTGAAGCAGCAGCACCTCCAATTGCTGAATCTAAAAGAAAATAAACCAACAAAGTACCCAAAAGGGTCATTAGTAATCTGGATTATTTACAAGCACAGAACATCAGATTTCTGACATCAGTTATCCCACTTGCAGAGCATAAACTCCATAGTAACAGCTGCAGCAGTATTCATAATTGAATGTATACTGTTACTAACAGTACTGCTCATATGACTGCTTCCATGAAAATACGGTCAACAGATGAAAAAACTGGGTAACTCCCCTCCCAGACTCAATTCTTATGTTATATATTCCAAAGTAAAGACCACAATTTCTGGTTGCTAGTACTTTCAACAGAAGGTAAGATCCGCTTTCAGTGCCTGTCTGAGGCTTCCAGTTCATTAGCTTAAACAATGAACATCCAATGAATGCCTTCTGGATCACCCTTCACTAAGGGCCACCAATGAGGATCCAGACTTTACAGCAAAGGTTAAAAAACTCCCTTGTAAGCTTTGAATATTGATGAACAGTAGTTTGTCTTCAACCACTAAGTCCCACCCACCAAGATCCAAAAAGATCAAGCAGTTCCCAAGTACATTCTGTTCCTTCTGTTGCTTTAACCTCAAATGCAAACTGAACAATAGCAAGGAAGTATGACTCCACTGATATTTTTATCCGTCTATCTTTCTAGCACAGAGTAACCCTTTTTTTTTCCTTCCAATTAAAAAACTTTCTGATTACACAGATCACAGGAAGAACTTCAAGAGGACAGACAAAGACAAGCTCAAAAGACTGCCAGTTTGCAATGTTTTGAACTTAGAAACGGTTCAGCCAATAAATGATGCATAGGCAGCTCTGAACTTAGCAAGTTCTTCAAATCAGTGAATTGAACAGAACATTTAATTTCTGTTTAATTTAATGTGAAGATGTTCTAAAAGTATTAAGACTGGGGTGCTTGCTCACATATAGCATGCTAAGACACAATTTAATGGATTGTTTTATGAAACCAGCCTTCCCTTGCTGTTTTTGACAGTGGCAATAATCTTAACTATTGAAAGACTTTCACCAATAAAATGTCAACCTTTTTGTCCAAAACTGTTTTGTATGTTCTTAATTACCATCGGTATTGGAAGAATTACATAGAACACTCATCATCTCAGTTTCCTGCATAGTATACTTGGTGTCATCTTTCAGGGCACTAGATTTACCAAAAAATTTCAATCCTGGTAGAAAAATGTCAAATGTGAAGAAGGATTGCATGTAGACTTTTAATATTAAATCCTCACCAACACCACCTATGACCATCTGGTGAATATAAGAACGTGACCAAGTAGGTAAGCTGCATGATCTTTCCCATTGGGAACCTGCTTTTGTTTCCTTTCATGTGGCATGAATTTAACCACAGCATCAGTGCATACATGCTCGAGCAAACTGGGCCAAAACTGAAGTTCAGTTTGTCAGCAGCCAGGTGTGAGGTGGGATCAGCAATGTACGAGGCCGGTAACACCGCACTTCCATAAGCACTTTGATGAAGCACCTAAGACAGCCCCAGTGTCTCCCTTGTTCACCTGCTCATTCCCACTCCTCTGGCACGCCTACACTCTCACAGGGTAGCATCTCTGCTCCCATTGATATTCAGTTGAGTGAATGGGTAAAAGCCATCTAATTGGCTTTAAAAACAATCCTGATTTAATTTTAATGCAAGTCAGATCCCCAGCCCAGTTAACTTGTTATGGTGCAGAAAAATGCATGGGGTGAGGCAGGTCTCAAGGACTCATATCTTTCCTGGCACTCCTGACTTATATCAGGATAATGCAACTAACCACTGGATAATACAGCCATGTAACCTCCTAGTTGTTAATACACCATTAAATCAAGAGTGAAAATATGAGAATGTGTAATACCAAATTTCAACCACAGAAAAACAAAAATTAAGTTTTAAACAAATACATACAACTTAAGAAGCCTCTCAAAATACTTCAAAATGGTCCTCATATAGTACACCCAACAGCAAAAAAATGTTGCTCATGAGAAGTTTCGAAAATTTTTAGAATGCTTCAATAATACAAATTTTTCTTAGTCAATCTACTATAATACCTGAGAAGGCATACCAGTACCAGGATTTTATATAGGAACCATAGACTTCAGTGCATGTTTTGTTTCAGATGTTTTATCAAAATAACTTCTCTCCAAGACATCTGTTTTTAAACTGATAAGGAAAAAATTCTGCCATTGTAGTTAGACATTCACCTTCTCCTTTATTAAATAGCACTTATAAAAGACAAGATAAATACTCTGTCAAACAGGGATTCACTACAAATGAATTCAAGTAGTGAAGCCTCAAACAAATGGAATTATTACTTTTTCTAGAATCCTATTTAATAAGGACAGCCATCCCACCTAGCTCACTTCATTCTGTACAAGTCACCTGCTTTTAATTCCAAACCACAGAGAACTAAAAAAAGTTTGATTTCCATGATGGTAAAAAAACATGATCCAATTGATCTGGCATGATTTTCAAAGAAAACTCAGAAATACTGGTATTGTTATTTTCTTCTTCTCGACCTTCAAGTATTTAATATTTCTTTTACAAAAATCCTTATTGTTAGAATTGAAGCTGTCCTTGACTTTGCAGGTCACCTACGTCTTTCTTTAGAAGGCAGATACTTTGAGTGGAATTTTGTTTGTTCTGCCATTAAAATTAAAAAAGAAATATTACAGCTACTGCAATTCACCAGGGGTCTAAGAAATTCAGGAGCAGCTTTAACTTCCCCATGCTCACCAAACAACCCTAAAATCAATTTATCTTCTGGAATACAAAATGAATGGAAAAGTGAAAACAGAACAGTCACCACTGGTACAAAAAGGCTTATTTGAGTATAAAAAATATTATCACTACCAAAAAACAGAAGTGAGGAGCAATAGGTCGCCTTTGTGTTTCATCCATCAAGATGTGACAGACACCTACCCTTTGCAGCCCTGGCATCTACATGCCTGTTTTACGAGATGATACAAAAATGTGACAAGACAGGAAATTCATGTCAAAGAAACCTGAAGAGCCATTAGGAACTACTCAGTGACAACCATAAAATGCTGTTTATTTATGCCTTGCATTTACCTTGCTGCAGAACATTTCAGCAACTATTAAAACCACTCAAAACATACTTGAAAAAATTAAACCTCTCGTTCCATCTAGTAGTAAAAATTATATCTATTGCTGCCAACAGAAGCCTGTACACTGAAACAGCAGAAGCTCCCCAAAAGCAACCTGAGTTTTGTTATATAATGACAGGCTTATGTACAATTTCTGCCATGCACCAACAACTTCCTTTAGTATCATTTATTATCATCACTTGCCTGTTGCAGTCCCACTGTCACTCTGCAGCAGTGCTCCTGTCACTGGTTGTGCGTTGCTTGGGTTTGCTCCGGGTGCTGCAGGGGAGGGAGGCCCTGCTCCACCCCCAAGGAGCATGCAGGATGGCGGAGGGGGCTGCCCACGTTTCAGTAACACTTTGTGGTCCTGCTGGCAGCGGAATCGCGGCGGCACCTCCCGAGGCATGTAGCGGGCGGCGCTTGGCGGTTGTCCGTTCGGCACTGCCACCCTTTTGGCATTGTTGCCACCATTGACTGGTGGCGATGGAGAGTTGCCAATTGGGCTGGCAGCCACTGGTTGGCTTAAACTTGGTTTCGTCACTTCGGGCACTGAAAAACAGGAAGGATGAAAATCAGAAGTTTTTCCACTTAAATCTGTGCTAGCTACAAGAACTCACTGTGACTCTTTGCTTTCATTATTTAATCTCTTAAATACTGTGCAGCTTCCACCTTCTCAACAACCAAAAACAACTTAAAGAAGCAGGAACAAGCAGTAGCAGCAGACCTTTTTGCTTCCATGTGCAACTCTGTAGTCTAGGATGGAACTCTATGTTCATCAATTTTGCTATAAGCCTAAAACTTCCTGCAAATGTAAAGCTGGCAAAGAATATACCCTAGACAGTGACTAATTTTAAAATATGAACATTAATGGCTCCACCTTCCCGGTCGTCAACTGGTTTTTGGATTGTTATGCATCATCATGTTTATGGGAAATCTGAAATCAGAACCCAAGTTTTCACCTGTTTGCTAGGCCGCACAGCCACAAACAAACAGAAAGATGGGAAATAACCTGCCTCCTTTTGGATTCAGAGGTAAGAAATACGAGTTGTCGGTGCTGCTCTTCAGCAATGCAGTAATAGCTGACTCTCACCCAAAAGACAGTCTTAGACAGAGCAACTGTATTTGGTTCACTTAAGGTTGCCCTGCTGGTCACCAGGCGCTCCTATAAGCAAAGACAAGCTGCTCCTGAGGACTATTATGTACTGAAGAAAAAAACCACAAATCCTTGAGGAGCTAACACCATTACAAAATTTGCTCAAGAGACTCTAGTCAAACTAAGCACAATTAGTAAACCTTTTACTCTTACAAATGTGAGATCAACACAAGTGGGTGTCTCTTTGGCAACATGAATGCACTATTTGCCACATTTTATTTCCTAAGGTTTTTCTGATTTCTCTAGATAGCCTTCATTGCCCATACCCCAAAAAGTTCTTGTTAGCCATAAAATCAAGTTACTATTTAGTGCTTTTCTTTCACTAATGGCAATTTCCCCACAAAATTTATCAAAAACTGATAACCAAAGCAAGATTAAATATATTTTTACAACAGCGAAATTATTTAGTTCAACTTTCAAGATCCTCAGTCATCGGTCCTGTCTCCTCAACTGAACTTTTATGTGCCTGAATTTAAGTTTCCAAACCCAAGTAATTTTCATTCATTTTGGTACCTCTCTATAAGCAGTACTTTTGCTGTCTTTCATTCCCTTTACAAAGGTGGTTTCAGTCTTGGTTATTTGTCTAAAACCACTGTAAAACTGAAAACTGAGTATTTCAGCTAACCTATCTTGTCCACAATCCTCATTTTTTTCTTCAAGTATTTTGATGTTGACAACACATCTGCAGAATAGTTGTAGCTTCTCCATTTTAATCACCTCAACTTATTTCTTCTGAATACTCATATTCAGTGTTTCATCTTTACTCATATGTCCCCTTCCTTTTCTAACAGTTTTGGTAAAGATCTGAATCTTGGCTCAAGTCAATAAAAATACTCCTTAGGATCAAAGATTCTTACCTTTGGTTTTTTGATCTGGGACCTGCAAATTAAGAGCAAGAACGTAAATAGAGTATTCAGCAGTGCAAAACAAACATTGAACATGTTGTGCTAAATCACAAACATAATATAGTAGCAAAATAACAGAATTTGTTGTTGAACAAAAACAACCGATTAACTATCAAAGTCTAAACAGTATTCCTAGTTATATATATACACACATATCAAAGGTTTTCAAAGTACTACAACTGCTATAATAACTCTGCCTGATGCAGAAGTCCTGGCACTAACAACAATACTTCACTCATGATTTTAAGTACTCAATCCTCCTCCTCATCCCAAACATGGGCTTCCAAAGCACAAATAAACACGTGCTATAGCATTACAGTTTGGAGATGAAGTATTTCAGTTAAAGAGTAACAACGCCTTCCTTCTGTTGAGAGTATCCTTACAGTAGACTGTTGGGGCCTGAAGTAACCACAGCAGTCTGTCTCTCTGCCATCTTCCCATTTCACCTTTCCTGGAACATCTCTTCCAAGGAGAAGTAATTCTAAACCTTACTGGATTAATTTCCACACTTACAAAGAGCACCAGCAACACTTATAAAGTAAATCTACTGAAAGCAACAAGAAATCCATCACTGAAATGAGCATTCATGATGGCCAACAAACTCAATATGGGTTTGTATTTGTATCTGTACACTACATTGTTTCAGCATAGCAGATTTCAAGCTACAGCAGTGGCAAACACATCACTGGTATATTCTCTGGAATAGTGTGTATTGTAGCATTTTTTGAACCTGTCCATCATGAGTTCCACTACACAATAATGAAAAAACCCTAAAGATCATCATGTGTCAGATTCTATGACACCTATTCTTAAAAGAAATTGCTGAACTAGACCATATTTCTGGAAAGCACACAGCAACAGTATAGAATAATGAAACCACAAGTAAAAAGCAGTTGAAACTAACCAAGCCAGAACTCCTTTGTATGGTAAAGAATAAAAACACAAACTGCACTAAATTGCTATGGTATCGTTTACTTTGGAAAGATTAAAACTGCAATATGCTAAGTGGAACATTCACTAAAATACAAAATCTTAAGCATGGTAACCACACAGACATACACTATCCCAAAGCCTCAAGGACAATAAAAATGTATCCGTACCAGAACCATGTCTGTACCAAGCCACACATCAATTTTCAACTTCACTTATGAAAAATCCTGTATGCATCAAATTACATCAACTTCTGTAACAGCTGAAAATTCTGTTACACACTTAACTGACCCTGATGCTTGGCTACTAAAGAGGAAAAAATATTAATTAACACAATCTGGTAATGCTGATAAGTTTACTATAGTCATCAGTAGACACATTTAGTAAATTAGTAACTTGTCTACTTGGATAAAAACCATTTAACTGAATCCTTGAAAAATTATAAATGATAAACACAAATTACTTTAGACAAAAAAACGGAATAAAAAACCTTCTGCCTACAATGTCTCTCTCTCCTAGTCAAAATGATCTGGTTTTGTGATTGCTTTCATCTAAAATCCAAAAGCTGAAAAAAATATGACAATGTCTCATATTTACATCTCTCATCTCTCTTTGGGCAGCCTATGAGCATCATAGGGTGGGAGCAGCCACAGTAAATGGGAAGCTGGAATAAATCTCAGCCTTCTGAGGAGCTACCAAACAGCTCCCTGGACACCAACTACATGTATATTTAAGCTGTGAACTTGCTTGTATAACTTCCCTTAAAGTGATTTTTTTTTTTTTAACTTTATTTTTTAAGCTTCAGATGATCCAGACAGAACAATTGTTTCATGGTAAACAAACTTAGCTTAAAAACGGTACCCTGAAATCATTGCTGCTTATTTGGTGAACACCTCCACAGCCCCTAAGAATCAACACACACATTTATGTTTTGTCCATCTGGCTGCCCGCTTCGCTCTTCTTCTTACCTATCTCCAGCTATTACCGTCAAGTTTGGCTTCTAGGAGATTAAATTACTTAGTCTCTACCCTTCCTGAGAGTGTGGCAGAATATGTATTGAGCAACTCACTAGGTGAGAGACCACACAGGAAAGCTGGCAAATCTCTTCCATTCAAAGCACCAATTCCTCAGTAAACAGAGCACTGCTATCAAGATGATCAGTACAGCCTTTTCAAGTTTCCCTTTTATCACTGAATATCAGCACATAAACCTCAAGTCTTTACTCTTTATTCATAAGGGTTTGCTCTTTCTGGTTTCTACATATGTTTTTGGTACTTGAACATTAAACAGCACCAACACCGAGGCAAAAAGACAGAGAAGAGACCTTATCTGTAGAAATTGCTCTTTTGCACTGTTATTTGGGGATGTATCTTTTGCACTGTTACTTGGGGATGTATCATCTGGATGAAGACAGCTGACACACATTTATCCACACCCAGTTTAAACTGAGAGACTCAAAGTGGTGAAAAAGCTAGATTAAAAAAAGACTCTGGATACGCCAAGATTTAACTGAAGTTGGTGCTGTCTGTTCTCAGCAGAAACCCACAGAACGCAAGAGTGAACACTGTGATCTTTCATCACCTGATCAATTACTGAAGCAACTGAAAAACAGAGTACTGAAAGGAAGTAAAGCCTTTTGCTCTCAGTTTCACATAATCACTGACATTGGAAGGAACAGCCTCTGGAAATCTAATCCACAGTTCCCACACCTGTCCTCCACCTGGCCCCAAAAGGCTTCTCAAATTGAAACAAAATAATCAAAACTGGATTGCACAGGACCACGTGAAACTCAGTTTTGAGCATCTACAGACAGAGGCACCACAACACCTCTGGAAAACCAGTTCCAAGGGTTGCCCAGCCATGTACACACACAAAAAAGTAGTCTTTTTATGATTAGGCAGACTTTCAATACGTACATAGCACCTTATGCTTTGCCAGTGGGCACCGTGGAAAAGAGTCTGCCTCCATCTTTTTACTCCCTTCCACAAAGTATTAACATACATTGAGGAGATCTCCTGAGCCTGCTCTGCTCCATGAGGAACAGTCCTAACACGCCTAACCTCTGCTCATTTGTCAGATCCTCCAGTCCCTTAATCACATTAAAGGCATTTTGCTAGACTTGCTCCAGGGTGGTTGCACCTATCCTATACTGGGAGGCCTGGAAAGGATTTTCCTGGTAAAAAGCATGGATAACGTGCTAAGAGACTCAAGCTCCTAGGTCAAGTTAACTCCTAGAACGATTGTTCTAGAATCTGCCAGATGTGTTTTACAAAACACAGACCTTCTAGCACACCAAGTTTTAAACTTGTTTTCTTAGCAGAACCCATTTTTGGTGACTTACAAATTCTCCACAACTCAGACTTGAAATGGCAGACTTCAGCAAAAGTGCTATTAGCTACAGAAAATGTAAAATGCAAGTAATACTTAGCAAAAAACAAACGCAATCTTCAGTTGTAAATATTTCATATAAACTTCCTTAATGATTTAAAAAAAAAGGATCTTCCTGCTCTAATAAATATTTACGCAGTTTTACTGCAAGAATTGCAAAAGCCCATCAGTACTTCAATCCACAAACACCTCAAAGAAGTAGCAATTGTGTAGAGAGAGATCCAAAGAAGCCATATTAAGTAACTTAAATGCTTTGTATCAAAAAAATTTTTATTTTACATAGTACATAAAGGAGAAGAAATATCCAAGTTAAACACTTCAGTTCCAGGAAAAAGATGCAAAAAAGTGTCTTCAAAGAAGCACCACTCTAAGCAATCAATTTTGAAGTTAAAATACAAACAATTTAACACCTTCTTACCACCAATACTATTTATGTTTCAGCTGGATAAAAGAATTCAAATATCAAAACCCACCTTCTGAGCAGAGTCCTTCTTTTTCTTATCCTCTTTCTTCCTTTTCTTGTCTTCCATTAACTGTTCTTCCCTTTCTTGCTCCTTCTCTCTGCCAAAACATGAAAAGCAATGGTCTGAGTACAATCAAGTTGTGTAAGAGCCACACATACTATAAACCTCTTCCCTGCAAGGAAGACAGTCAAGTTACCAGATTCCTCTTATCATACTTCATTTCTAGCTGATGGTTTCGGTCAAACTGTGATATGAAAAGCACCTTCCAGCTCAGTATGGCCACAATCATGCCACACGCTGCATAAAGGAAAATTCCTTTTTTCAGACCAGGTCTGTTATGGCAGCTTCCTACATAAATTAATCACATGCCTGATAATAGAAAATATCTTCAAGACATTTTGGCAAAAGTACTCCTATAATTGGGTCATGCTATTACTTAACGAAGAGTCTCATGAATCTTTTCATATGGTAAAAAAATAAAAAGGGAAGTTGTAATTTAATATAAGATAGTTTGGTCTGATACAACATTTATCTTCACAAGGGGAAGAGATTATTCTATTGCCTGTAGCTATGTCACTTGTAAGAGACTAGAAGTGTCACATCAAATCAAACCTATCATTTATTATACAAATCTCTAATTTAATTTCTAGGCTATTGTATCCACCCACAGAATTTTTGTGATGAAACTTGTAATATAAATTACTTTCCAGGGAATCTATTTTTTCCCACAAGAACATTCTTTTAAAAAAAGGACAAAAAATACATGCAGCTGCTATTGTTGTCAAGCCATCATCTTGTTGCTATGTTCTGTATTAAATATGAAAGTACCATGGAACAGTTAATTTACTGCATACATACTATTGGCTGAGCTGTTTCTATGGTGAATCACATTTTTGTTAACCAATTCTCTTCACCTCCTTATAGAGAAATTTAAGGCCAAGTTTCCAGCTTACTTGGAGTAATTTCTTTTTATAGGGAAAGATTAAGACAAAGATCATTGATGTAAAAAGACGATTTGACAGATGAGGAGTAGGATCAGAGACTCTACAAATGGGAACCAACTAACAGCTATAATCCACACTCTTTAAGAAGAAAATTTTATAAAAACCAGAACAGTATTAAAAACAAAACCTGAGTTTATAACAGTACTGAACAATGTCTTGTATTTACACCTAAATCAAAGGACTTTTTTGACCACAGTTTAAAGAAATAGTTGAGATGGCTTTGCTGTCATGCTGTACAGACTTTTCCTTGAATTGCATCTATACAGTAAAGGTAAAACAAATGGCCTTCTTTTCATTTTCACTAATTACTCCAAAGTCAGAGTGCAAAGAGACATTTACACAACTGATTCCTATAAAATTATTTTGAGATGCTATGTATTAATAGGTTCCTGATTGAGGACTTCCAAGAACTCTCTAAATGACCAAGGTCCTATAGAGAGTAATAAATTACTTCATGGTTGCCTGAAGCTGCGCTCCCCTTCTTCATGGATGGATAAAATTGATAAGGGCAAGAGAGTCCTTAGAAATAACATCCTGAGATTACTACCAAATGCAATTACTACACTTTTTTCAGTGAAGCACTGGGGAGCTTGGTGTACTTTGCACTGTCTTAGCATTGAGACAGACTTTTTCATTTTCTTTGAGCCACAGTTTGTGAGCAAGATGAAAAAGCTCTCCTGTGACACCCTCATCATTCAAAGTTGCTATGACTTCAAATTATGTTTACTACTTTTATCTTGTCAAGTTATGTATGCCTTTTGGGCTGCCGTGCAAGTTACCACTATACAGTATATTTCCAAAAAACTTTCTTGCAGCAGGCAAATGTAAAAGGAAATGTCTCAAAAGAGCTGCTGAAAAATGGTAGGATCAAAATACCAAATGACTTCCATTAACTGCTTGGCACACAGGCAGCTTTCTACTTAAAAGCACTTTCCTTACTTTTGTGAGCAGATGAGAAGGGAATAGAAAAGAAAGTGAAAAGAACCACATTCACAATCACAGCTGAAACTATGGCTTACAGAGACATGCTGCCCTAAAAGGATTCCAGGACAAAAGATCCATAGCCTGAAAGTAATCACCTAGTTATGGTCTGCCTTTGTGATAAATTTAGGACATGGAGATTGCTATTGCTGCTGCCTTGTTTTTGATCTATGTGGATTAAGGCTGCAGAGAAGCCCTTCTGCTTTGCATGACAACCTCCCCTTCTGCTCTTTTAGTAGAGATTTAGTATTCCATTGGGTGCATCCTCAACAACCACAATACAGCAGCAACCAGCACTTGGTTTCCTTCATTTACCAAAACTTGATTTAGGCTTCAATTCATGTAAGCTCTACTAAGGTGGAAGGGACCTACACGAACACTTGGGCTACATCACACAGGAGACCACAGAGCCCCTGACAAAGCGCTGAGCGAAACCTCCCAAACACGTCAGAGGTACAAAGTTACACTTTCCAAATGACAGAGCAAGAACAGATACTACAGCCACACTAACAATGTATAACCACGGTGAAAGTTCACTGAACTAGAAGGGTAAGTATTGTTATTCCGGGTATCACGAGCACTGTCTTCCCAATTCTACTCTTCAATGCATTTCACTAACTAACACTTGTTTTATGATCAATGATTTTCCTCTTCAGCTGGATGAAAGATGCTTTTTGAATACAAGTTTAACTTGCAGTGTTAAATGTTCTGAGAAATTCAACATCAACAAAGCTTTCAATCACCTCCTCGATTTATTCCAGAGATAATGCTGCCCATTAGCATCTCATTAGCCAAAAGGCAGTTCTTCCTGGCCCGTTGAAAACTCAGGGTCCATCATGTGCTTTACAGTAAACAGCTGCTCACACTGAGGAGATCAACATGGGGAGAAAACCCATCAACTCCAAGCAGAGTGAATTTAGAGTAATACAATGGGGTGTGGTTCCGGGTTTTGTTATGAGCACACTGTAATTGGAACATGGACACACCACAACCCTGAAGAGGAAGTCAGCAAAACAGCAATCAGCAGCCAGCTTTTTAATCTAGTTTTTTTCGAGAAAGCATGTGTTGATCTAAAAATATTACCTAATAGCACTTTAAGATCTCCCACAAAATCTTAGAATCAACATAACTGCAAAGTATTTAAAAAGTATATTATAGATTTTAATTCCAAGTATTTAAAGTAAGGCATATTAACAGTTTACAAAATCATGAGAAACTGTAAATTGTAATCCAAAACGTTATCTTCACTCTAAAAAAACCCAAACAAACCCAGTATCTATGATGCATTACACCTTATCTATATTCTTAAAACAACCTCTTCTGGCTAAGCCAAAATAAATTATTTTAGAGAAAAGAATTTTTTTCCACTAGTTAACTAGAGACATAACAGAAAACAGTTGTGAAGTACATGTTATTAAAACATCCATGGGGGGGGGGGGCAAAACCAGACATTCAAAAAAAGTGTTCTCCCTCAAAACAATTTACCTGTTTTAAAAATTGTTAATTTCCTGTAAAATTCTAATACTAATTTTTCCAGAAAATTCTATTTTAGAGAGTTGTTCTGAAAACACGATAGGCTTATGGCACAGGTAGAGGACAGAAGTTGCCTTCAAAGCTCTTGCTGTCACAAGCTGAACTGTGAAATGAGATGACGTGCAACACACTGCACACTATCTGCTGCCAACACACTTGGATAGGCAGAGATAAAGTGTCTTGCAGTATTAGTCTACACAAACCCCATAATCCTCTAAGGTCACCCTCAAACTAAAACTGCACAAAGAAATGTACAAGTGAAATGTAAGAAATGAAAACTCCTAGAATGGCACTTTAGGGCATGCAACTCCCAGTTCCTTTCGCAACACCACAGGACCATGGTGTGAGAGTTTGGAAGTTCCTCACAGGTGAAGATGTGGACTACCAGTACCGTGAGTCCTCTTCCCTACTCCTGACCTCACACTTTACCTCATTTTCAGTGCAGTCAACTTGAGTTAGCTCCACGATGACACAGGAGTGGCAATAAGCTTCTACAGGTGAACCCTGTCCTCTGTGTTGTGATAAGCATAGGGCAATTTACAAACCTGCTTCCAAATTGTGAGCCAACTTGTGCATCTTCTTGCAGAACACTGGGATTCTGAAACCACACTTTGCAGGACCAGAAGCACTTTTCTATCTATATAGCTGCGACGTCAACAACCGCTACATTTTCCCTCAAGCCATCAGCCACAAGTAGCCAGAGCTAAAGGCCTTCACCATAAGCAGAGAATGATTTGCATGCACAGACCACTGTCACTTAGAAGCAAAACCTGAGCTATTAAAAACCTGAGCTCTTTCTTACAGATAAGCCTCTAGTGATCCAAAATATCAGACCACAAATATATTTCAAGTCTTTTGGAAACAGATGGAAAGACTCAAAACTTGATTAAACCAGAAATTTATCCAACAATAAGGTACCCAATATTGGTCAAGATTTGAAGCAAAAGGATTTCAAGTGAACACTAACTACAAGCCCCTAACTTCTCAACACTGCTGAAAGTTTTCTCGGTATTGTGGTAAGTTATACAGCCTGGATACCAGCAGAATTTGGCATCACACACTGGTGTCTCAGATGTGTTGCAAAACAGCTTTTAACAAGCTCAAGTTCAGGTGCAACTTCCACGACAGAAGGTCCCCTCAATTCATACAGGGACAAAATCTCTTACAGCTAAGTGAAATGTCTTCAACAGTGCTATTTCACAAACACCTTTCTGCTGCCACTGGCAAGTGGTTTTCATTTTCTTCCACTTTATTTCTCTTTATCAAGGTCTGTCCTTGACCTTCACTTGTTTGGACTTTCTCTGGAACTTAGCTGAGCATATAGGAAGTAAATTCAACTCACAGTAATGCATTAAAAAGAATAAGATAATTAGAACTAAGGGTCATAAGCAATGAAGAAAAGGCATACTACCACCTCCCAAGTGAGTTCTTTGAGGTGCAAGCCCTTATTGCTGCAGCATTGAACACTGGCAGTCTACAGCTTTAAAGATGGATGAAAGCTTTTAAATCGTATCAGGAAGCTGAATGTCAGAGATTAAAAATGAAGCAAAATTAAATGCACCACAACTGGAGCATAGAAATCCTTACAATTTTACTTCACTTTCATTTAACATATCCCACTTAACAGGCATGCTTCATTATTTCAGCAGCATGAGAAGAGTGTGGCATGTACAAACATGCAAGTGTGCTCCAGTGCATTTAAAGAAAACATCAAACAGAAGCAAGATGTAACACAGCATGGAATAAATTCCAGGGCTGACAGACCCTACATTCCTAAAAGGTAAAATTACTTCCACTACACTAAGCCATGTAAATAAAGAGTTATGATCTTGCTGATCAAAAGAGTCAAAATGGGATTAATACATTTTATCTTAAAAAAAGTTAAAATACTTTCAACAACATCACAGCCTTCTTTCTAGTTAGGCAATGCTTGCTTGCATGCATAGATTAGACAGCCATACAAAATATGCTTATATGGGAGATAGCCATTTCAAAAGTCAGTCTTTAGGCAGAACTGACAAAAATGGAATATGAAATTACTTTAGGCCAAGCGATTTCTGATGTTTATAAGGAAAAACAACTGATCCTTCAGAATAGCATTCTTGAAGACCTAGGGTATAAAAAGTTCAAAGAGGGGGAAAAAATTATTTGTTTCCTTGAAGTGAGACAGAAATTCACAGCATCACTGAAGAACTGCAATAACGAGGCAAGAGATAAACTGTTCAGTTAAAAATTGGCCATCTAGTAAAAGGATTATTGTCCCACACTTTCTGAATCTAAGCGAAATCATGACAGCAGAACTCAGCCCTTCAGAGTGTGAAATTAGGACTTTTATATTTGCAACATGTGTAAATAGTATATAGACCATATGTAAGATAAAAGCCTGTCCTCTTTCTCTCTCCCAGGGAAAGCTGTGGATTTTATACAAACACAACATATACTCACCATGTATTAAATAAAAAGAATTTAGAAAGGGTGCTTTTAGAAGCGCTCTAAAGCAGCATTTTCAAAAGATTATTCCTTTTCAAGAGTAAGCTGCTTTTTCTTCTCTTTGGCTGAAAACCAGCACAGCGTCAGAGTGAGAAAGCTGCGTGCTCTGAAGGGCGGCTGGCCCAGGCGATAGGCCTTTATCGCAGCATAGCATCAGCAACTGTGCGCTGCTGGAGATAACCACCAACCTCACAACACCAGCACACTGACTTAGCTCAAGGGACACTGCTCTAAAGGAATGCTCCTTACCAACTGTTATTACACTTGTTAACAGAGTGAAATTAATTCTTTGTAGCGTATTCTATATATAGAATTTTGTGGTGTATCTGTATACACCGTTATCTATCTATATCTTTGTGGTGTGTTCTATACATTCTATACACCTATGCAGAATTATTTATAGAGAGACAACAACTGAACATAAAGGGCTCTTTACTTTTAAGAAGTGGATGATATAAGCCCTATAGTACAACAACAAATGCTCACAGAAATCGAGGCTTTTTCTCAGCACTTCAGCAACTGAAGGGGGCAATTTCAGTTTTAAGAGTCATCTGTTCGTAAGAAAACTGTGAAATATGTTAAAAAGATAAAAATTATTTTTTTAAAAAATTCTCTCTTTCTTGCTTGCACTCCTTTAAGCAGAATTACTCTTTCCAGCTGTACAATATCTATCTATTGATATATTAAAAAACAGGCTTCCAGATACAATCTAAACTTCCTACATGTTAGCCAACTGATAAAAAGGAAAGCTTTAAGAAAATGGAGAGCTACAGCCAAATTCTAAAATATAAAAACTGAGCAAGTTTTCTCCCCTACTTCAAGCTTCAAACACTTTGGAGCTCTTGCAGATCTATAATTATTGTTTCATAGCATGCACAATCATGCACACTAAAGACACAAGTAAAGTGTGTTTAGACAACAGTGAAATGTGGTAAAATTAACTCAAGAGTGGCAAAACATGAGGTCAGAAATTTGCCTGTAATTAAGATGTCCTGTAATGTATCCTATCAGGACATCCTTTTGGCAAGACAGTTCCTTAAAGGACTTGAAGATTTTATGTGATGATCAAAAAGCCTTCTTTTCCTCTAAAAATTACTCACATATGTAGAAACCTGCATTACCTGTAAGTGTTTGTCAAGAAAAATACCTGTGTCATTCTGACAGCCACAAGAAACAGCATGGGCCAGTAAAAGGGTAACAGCTACCAGAATAAAATCAAGAAAGAACCCATGCCGGCTACAAAGACACATGTCAGTTATTTCACAGGGAAGAGAGAGCTGGCAATCCTCAAGATCAATGTCTTCCCTCTATGAGAACCAAAACTGGACGCACTATGGTAAAGATGGACTTCAAAGTGTTGAATCCCTTCTCCTGACCCACTGGCTATATCCTTGCTAATACAGCACAGCACATGGCTGGTTTCTTAAGAGCAAGGACACCCTGCTGATTCACATTCTACTTTTTCTTTCGCAGAACCTTCAGGTGTTGTTTCTGCAGAGCTACAGTCTAGTCTGTCCAGCCTGTGCTATAGCAGGGGGTTCTTTTGACACATGTGTAGTACTTTCCATCTACAATTGTTAAATTTCAAGAGGTTTGTCAGGCCCTTTTCTCCAGCCTACTGTGTTTCCCTTGTATGGCAACCTTAATCTCCAGAGGAGTCAACCTCTCAGCCTCATTAGATATCACCTGCAAAGGTGCTGAGGGTTTGATCCATCCCAACATCAGTAAAACAGATGTTGAACATGACCAGCACCAGACTGCCCTGCTGCCAGTGCACTTGGCACTGCTGACCAGTACCAGCTCTGTGTCACCAGCTGGAAATGCAGCTCTGGAATACTTCCTCAAAAAAATGTATTGGAGTAGAACAAAAACATAGTTCTGTACTTAGTGGTCCAGTGAGCAGGAAACTAATTACTGACACATCCTCTGCAGAAGGACTGCAGCAGGTAGCTAAATGAGCTACCCTCCACTCCAGGGCTGTACCAGGACACTGCTGCATTCAGCAGCCCAGATCAATTCCACAAGTGAGGCTCAAACCTCTACTGGCAGCTCTGCCAATGTCTTACTGGGGCTTTGAACACATTACAAACTGGGACACAAGTATTATTGCCACCTTAGTAGTGCATACCTGTAGGTATGTATGAGAAGTGCTATTAAAATAATACTATAACCTTACAGTATAAATTTGATTTTAACAAAAGAGCTCAGTACTTTTTTAGATTACAAACTTCTATTTTAAATGCCAAGAAAATAATTATTTTTCAACATCAAAAAAAGTTACAGGAAATTTATCTATTTCCCATAGTAAGGTAACTATGCCACATTGCACACAACAATTATGACACTTGTTTTAATGTCAGAATGTGACATTTCAGAAAAAAATACTGAATAAGCATAATACAGTTTAAGAAAATGAAACATGTTCTGCCAGAGCATCATTTGTGACACCAGAAGAGGCTGCACAGACAGTAAAAAACTAGATTATACGGAATCTTTAACAAGTAGTTAGATTTATTTGAAACTCTGACATTTATATATTTGTGTTTTTCCGTCAATAAAACCCCAGGACCTAAAAGCCATCCTGGTAAAGATCCAGACTATCTACAGATAAAGAATCGAATCGTAGGGGAAGGTGCAAATAAAACATCAGACAACATTAGTACAGTATTACTTGCTGTACTTCTTTAACCCAGTTGAAAATACTGGAGGCTTTCTTAACGTTCATGATACGGCATGGCACTTCAGAAGGCACTTCAGATAAAGAAAAAAATTAAAATATAACTATTAGTGAAGCAGTTTCTATTTAGTGATTGTTAATTTACTGGGAAAAAAATCCCTCACCAAACCAAGCCCAGACACAGTCATACTGCTTACAGGCAGCTTCTACTGAATGGCAATATGCTTGAATTCTACCTGCATGGGGATATTATAAAGATACCCTCACAACTGCACAGTGGTATAATTTACATTTCATTTTGGAAGGGATCTGATTGCTTACTTTTATTCAGTTTCCAAAGAAACACTCTAAATTTATATGCTATAAAAACCAAAACACTTTATGCAAGTTAATAGTCTGACAAACACATTGCATACCTCCAGATCTGTGTAATATAAAATTTTCCACATGCAGTGCTTCAGGGCACTGTAGTAATGAAAATAACATTTATCAAACTGTAAGTCATTATTTTAATTATACTAAATCAGAATACTAAAGGTAGAATGTATTTAATTTTATCAGTGTGAACTTAAGAACAAGGCTTTCCACACTAAGTTATTATTCATTGGTTGTAGGTCAAGGTGGAAGAACCAGCAAGTTAAGGTTGTTTTTTAAATGTATTAGAAGTTCAAACAACTCTGTACAGCTTGCTCAGATTTTCTTGGCGAAGGTATTAAGGTTTGTATTTTCCACTCCATTTATTACCTGAGGCAATATTTATTTTTAACAGGTAAGAAAATTCATTCAGTTTCTTGCTGCAAATATTCAGTTACAAACTTTCAGGCCAGTCATGATCCATATCAGGAAATCTAAGTTAAAGGCAGAAGTAACGTATTTTTCAGGTCTGGAAAATGCTGTATAAATCTCACCAAATTACTCTATCTTGGAACAAATCTACCTAAATATATGTTCAGCATATTCAGCTGAAGCCAGGCAAGTAAACTCTTCATATTCCATTACTACAAGGCACAGTCCATAAATTAAGGCTTATAACTAGGGTCATATAAAGCATGGGGGTTTTATTAACTGCTGTTCTTGAAGACTACAAACCACTGTTTATTCTCAGTAGAGACAAACACTGTTCCTCTTCATCATTAGGCGAGCTGAGAGCAGAAGCAGGACTAAAGACAAGTAAAAAGCCCCCAGGAACAAAGCTGTCCAGCCAGACTACAATAAAGCAGGACAAAGATCCAGGTGCTTTCGATTTGAATCCACTGTACTGCACAAGCATAAAGTGGCACTTACACTCGGCTATGGCTAACACTTCACTGGGCAAGCTGTTCACCTTGCTGAAGTACTTCAAATAAAAGTTTTGATGCCCCTTGTTCTAAATCACACCCTATGTGTTTTGTGCAACATGTAAAATGCAGATATAGCACCGTGTAGGAAATAAAAAACTTAAACCCTGTATTTGCATGCGTGAAGCATGGCAAATAACTATTTAATGTTATTGTGCCTTATATAATTAGGCAAATGTCTAGCTGGCTCAGTCTTAAAACAGATGTATGCTTTTCTAAAGTTCCTCACTATCTTGTCATTTTAATGACAGTATGTAATCATAACCTTTCTCTGTCAGTTGAGGAAAAAACCTCACAAGTGACTGTGATTTATATTATTATGCAATAGTCACATACAAGATGCTGTAAGAACTGACTATCAATCTTGACAATCACAAAGCTCAAATACAGACAATATTCAGTCTGAAGAAAGAACTTGTTTACCAGCTGAGTACCATGGATTAGTGAGCTCTCAGAATGCAATAAAGATTATATACAGTCCCTTCACAGGGAGTTGCAGTTAAGCACAGTGCATACTGAACCCAAATGAGAGAGATCTGTAACAGGCAAAATCCAGTCTGGTCTGCGAGCAGGTAACACACACTTAAGTTCTCATGTTGACTCTGAAATGTAACTGTTACATCCACTCCCTTCTCACCCTCTGCCCCCGTTAATGATCTATTTCCTTAAGAAATACCTGCTACCTTTAGCAGCACAGAAAAGTGTGTATGTTTATTTACTTTTTACCTTTTTCCCCTTAGAATGGACTTGGGGGAGGAAAAAATAGCATTTAATAACACATGCTGCAAAACCGAGCTTTCCCAGGATATGTTACAAAATAAGAGACTACATGACCTGCTCAAGGTTACAGAGCAACTCCATTGCTCACTCTGAATTCAAAACTGGTATCCTTCTGACTCCTCCTGCATCTTCACTAATAAAATAATACCACTATTGAACACTTGCAGAGTTCCTTTCATCACAGGATGTCAAAGGCCTTTATAAATATTAATTAAGCATTGCAACAACACTAAGAAGTATGTAAAACTTAATTCTGCACATGAGTAAACCCAAGCAAAGAATAAATAACTACGTTCAAAGCCACAGGACCAGTCAGCAGTATGGAGAGAAACAGCTCTTGCCATTAAGAAACACTCCATTAGAAACAAGGACATAATTAATACTCCAAATGTGATGTGAAGAGCCCTTGATCACCAACACATTACTATAAAACCTGGTCATGTACAATCCTGCAAAGACCACACTAAATTTTAGGCAGCATTCTTAGGAAGACAGTAACTCTCTCTTCCACCAAACACAGTAAACAGTTCTCACGAGACTTTTTAAAAATTTAAAAATTTTGTTTGGCAACTTTTCTTAGTGAAGATATATGAGTGTGATATTCCTTGGTAAATTAAAATTACCCAGTGATATTGAGCTCAGACAATATTCAAATATGAATTCAGACCTCAGAAGTGCAAGTAAGCTACTTCCTAACATTCAATCATATACTCCAATAATTAAGGAAACAAAATACCAGATTTTTTTTTAAGAACTCAATATCCATTCTCTAAAGAAATAACCACAAGTCCAATAAAGTATACTGTTTTTACAAACTATAATGGAGTAATCACTTTAGTGAGTACTCAGTGATCTTACAACTTGATATAACATGTCCACATCTGACCTGCGACAAACATGACTTTTGCAATTGTTTTTTCTTTCCAATGGCTGTAACTACAAGAAACCAATCCATGACACTGATAGTTTTACTGTGGAAGCTGACCATAAAAAAACATACTCAAATTAATTGCTTCTATGTACTGCCACATTTGCAGACTTCAATGACATAAGTGAAATTAATTTTTGTATTTCTTAAAATTGTTGTTAACCTACTGAAAAACCCCCAAGATGACAAGCTCTGAACTCCTGTTAAAAATTCACTTTAAATTCAGTTTAATTTTCATTATGCATTTTTCCCCTCCAAGAGAAGAGAATCTGACATTAATGTCAGCAAAAAATACTTCTGCTTTGGAGAAAGACAAAACAAGCTGTGCTAAAAATATCTGTGGATTCACTTTGCAGTGAACTCTGTATGAGAAAAGGAGACTGTTGTTGCAATTTTAACCAAGAAGTTAAATGAAAAATTATGTAATTCAGATGTCACCGCAACAGCCCTTCAGGTTTTCCACAGATTATTATTTTTAAAAAATATTCTTAATAGTTCAACAACCAATATTCCTTTACACCAAAATAACAAGATTTGGTGAAGGCTGACAAAGAGTTAGTTGGCCGAATGGAAAACAGGTTTGTGTTTTGTGTTTTACATAACAAAGTATACTTTTCATTTGGCTACTGAATGAATGCCTGGATATCATGCTTTGGATTTTTTCACCCTTTCAAAAGGACAATCTGGCAGCAGAAAACCTAAGTCTCTGGGCAATAAAGGTGTGTATCACCCTTAAAACTTTATCTCAAGTTCTCCTATAGCACAAAACCAGAGAGCAATTCAGTATTGTATTTGGTACCCAACTTTCATCATGCAAAGCAATTTTTCCTACTCATTACATGGGACAACAGCTCCTTAACACAGTTTGTGTTATCATTCAAGCATTATGCCTTCAACAGAGAACTGATGAAATTTAACAGCTTGGCTTCAATAAATGGCCTTCCACCCCCACTATTACTTCAAAAACCAACAGCCCAAAGTTGCTGAGTTTTCCTGAGTTAAACTAATCACCCAGTCCTCAACAAAAAAGTCTCGAAGAGTCTCATCAACTTACTGCCACTCAGAAGTAGGACCAAGTTCAAGATCAAATACTGCTGAGATGTATCCCAACATATCTGGAAACCAAGAGGAAGCAGCCTCTCAGTCTGCATCTACAGAAGCCTTACTGACAGTGATAGTATCACGTGCCCTGCAGACAAACAGACCTACTACAGACACAGCCATTACACATGCAGCTCTTCACATCTGGAAAAGCACAGATATATGATTTTAGCCAGGGCTCAGTGGAGTTTCATTACCTTCACAAAGCTGCTGATCCCTAGCTTTCATCTAGTATGGGATATCCTGTGTAAAATGGCTAATTGTATTGCAGCATATTCTCACACTTTTATGAGTTACTCAAAGTCATGGAGGACTGCATGTATACAAAGGAAGGAGTTACAACTATACTGTTACAGACCATGGTTGTAGTAAGGTCATCAAAATTCCACTGCAGACTAAATAAGGTCAGGATTCCCTGTGCCAGTAGTAAAGAGATACAGTATTTACTGTAGCAATAAATCACTCTACTGTGTAAAGCTACTATTCAATAGTTGTTGTCTAGAGGTAACCACAGGTGATAAACCAAAATCTGGTGAAACAGCAATGTTAAATTGCAAGGCAGATGTTTCAGAGTGGTGGGAAAAAAAAAGCTTAAATACATTTACCACTCTAGGTGTGTAATTAAAATACTGTTCTGTCATATCAACTCTGGCATGCATTTCAAGGTTTCTTTACAATACGGATATAAACTTCCTCCTTCCCCACTTTTGTATGAAGATTTAAACATTGATAAAAGCTACCTTGCAAATCACATAAATCATGCCCTTCAAATGGCTTTTAGAATCAGATGCACTGCACCATTCATAGGATGGAGCAATATTTGTAAGATGCACACAACACTGAAGTGAGTCATTTTGCTAATACACCATGCCCTCTTCTTGTTTGGGAGCTTGCACCTGCTGTTAAAAGTCTGACAGGCAGGGATCAGATCTCATTAGATGCTCAATGAGGATGACAGACTGCACACCCTACTCAAGAAACGAGGTAAATCACAAGGGAATTAAAGTCTTCTCTTAGCTGCATTCCTACAGACTTTCTGAAGGCTAAAGCATGAGACTTCCTCCTAAAATCTAAGTGAATACATGGAAGGTGTGTCTCTTACTAAGAAATTTGATATACTCTCAAACACTGAAGAAAACTGAACTTCATTCTGCTGAATTAGCTCAAAATAAAGAGATATGCTAGACTTGACATCTACTTCTAAAGCAGCAAGATCTCAGAGGCACTGAAAAATGACTGTGTTTGATGCTTAGGTTATATGGTAAGCACAGAGATACTTTGCAGAGCCTGATGTGGAAGCATTTCATCCCCAGAGGCTGCTTTTCACCCTTCTTATTGCAACCAGCTGGCCCATCCTCTTCATTAGTCATTTTTCACTCAAAAATGAGATCAATAAATTATTCAAAACATCACAACTCAATACTCCATGTTGTGACTTGTGCCTTATTAAGATGTAATCTGAAATAATTCACTGGCATGCAGAATGAAAACGAGAGAATTATAAAGAAACTCTGTGCAGGAAATGGGAAAAATGAAAACAACACAGAAGAAGCGCAAGATGTGACTTGTTCTGAACTGTAAGAAACCAAAAATCCTTCCTTGTGAAGCTACTTAAGCAGCCAAAAAATTCAAAGCCTTTCCAAACTCATTATATGTCCTCATATAATCACTTGAGTTTTGAGGACAAAGATGTGATCTGGCATTCTAAGAAAATGATTACCTGTGATCTCAGAATAGCATAAGGAACCAAATACCCTCACCAAGGAACGCAGCATCTACAAACACCACTTGCACTCTCAATATCTATAACCTTATTTTTGTCTATCCTCAACTGGAAATTCATCACTCATAAGCAAAGCTGATCACTCTTCCCAGTTAACCGCATCACATCAAAGTTCACCGTAATCTACTGGTTTGCTATTTGCACAGATACGGTAAAAAGCAGTGGAAAAGACACAGACCACCAAAACATAATGGTGAGTACAAGTGGCATTACTATAGACTTCCCTAAATTTCAAAGACTCAAAATTGTTGCTGTGCTTTTGAAGAACACCAGATTTGACATTGGCTATGCATCCTTCTTTCCCCATGAAGGAATTCTTTAGCAATAATTCTAAAGGCCAAAATTAAATTCCTAAGCATATCGTATCATACATCTACATGTTATGATAGGACTGAGTACGTATCAAGGAAAATTCCTTCTATTTTAGCAACCTCCTAGGAAAAATTTCACAGTGTAATTCAGAAAGCAAATAAATATCAGTTTCCACACCTGGCAAAGAAAAAAATCCCACTTCTTTTTCACATGCATACAATGCCTCACTCTTTGAAGGTTTTTAATCTGTAATTTTTCCTCATGTTCTTGGCAAGCTATGTTTGGAAAGCTAAGACAGCCGTCAGTACTCCATAGAAAGCATTATCAGGAAGGATATTACAAGTTCACTCAAAAGCTTTGTAAGGCCACAGAAAACTGCGACTGCCTGATAATAAATACATTTTTAAAGAGACCACTCCAAGGATAAATCAGGTTAACACCACAGTTACCACTAGAAATACCACTGCTTAGTCAAATGTTTTTTCTAAGAGAATTAAACCAGGAAGTTACTAGAATCCATGGAACAAAACCATCACAAGTAGCAGCCAGTGCATTACAGTAAAGTCTTGCCACCCTAAATCACACACCTTCCTGACTTAGATGGGAAAACACAGGCCTCTCCTTAACACTGTAGTGCCGCCTTACCCATTAGCAGATGGCTTGAGACACCCATACAGGGTAACTTAGAAAACTGTAGAAATGTCTCTTCTTCATTTCAAAAAGACTGTAAGAGGGAGAACAGCATTCTGCAGGCTACATAATCATACCTGTTTAACAGTTTATTTTAAATTAACTAGCCACAACAGTTATGAGGCAGAAACAAAATAAGTTCTAGAAAATAGTCCATTAATAAGCAGACATGATTGCCACCTCTCACAGTAACTAATCTGTTAGGCTATTTTTGATTCATCCATTTTTATAGTCCTGATACTGTGCACCAATCTCTAGCTGCATTTTTTGTTTAAAAAGCTAACTTAATTTCATGCCTTCTAGAAACAAAAGCACAGATTAAACCACCTAGTCTAGACATGCAGCTCTTATTAATTGCTAAATAAACAATCATTTCCTTATTTCTTAAGCAATGACATTAGAAAGTTTAAGTGAACAGTGTTCACTGTATCCTCAGGCATTTGTCTAACCTAAGGGTAGTCTCCCACCAGGAAAGAATTTCTTGTAACTATGGCTGCGATTCCTATGGAATTGGCGACTGCCCAATCTCAGGAGTCAGTCACCTGAGAGCTTTTCCTATTTGAATTGAGTGCAGTAGACAAGATTTCTGAAATCTTGATTGAGGGTTCTCATTCCTTTTCTCTTTCCAGGAATTATAATTTAGCTTAAGTGATGAATTTTACTTGCTCCTTACACCATTCACAGATAAGAGTACCAGATTGATTTCTAACTTCAAGCCTATATATCTCCTGCTTTTGAATACAGTAGTTAAACATAACTTTATAAATTTTTAAAAATATTAAATAATCAATGAGGACTGAATACACATCTTGCTTACAAAAATCAGCATCCATTCACACTCAAAAAGGTAGAAACATTTTCTAACTAACTACACATTACTATCAAAGAATAAATTCCTCTTGTAAACCAAGCCAGCTCAAGAGTATCTCTATTCCAGAAAGGCTGCATTCCTACACAACATGGAAATTCTCATCAGAAAATTGCCTCAACATACAAAAATTCTAAGATGACGGGAACTTGCAGACCACATACAACATGGCTATGGATAATCTTCCAGGCATGGCCACTCTCTTTTTCTGTTACAGAAGAAGAAAATTCTAAAGCAAGGCAATCCAGAATGAGAAAACCACTGAACTGCCACCTCAGATTACAGATGAACATGACCACAATGGTACACAGAAAATAAAAATGCTAAGTTACAAGAGAAAAAGTGAGGTAAAAATGATAGTGATATAAATGAAATTTTAGCATTTAACATATTTTTGAAGTACCAAGATTAAGCTGATTTGTCTTGTTAAATTCTCCATCCAAGTAGTGTTTGCTACTTTAAGGTTACTTTTTGCCTTATTGCATTACGCAAGATTATTTTTAATCAAAACCACATTTTTCATGTTCACTGATGTCAAAGAAATAAATGCATAAAACTCACAGACTATAATCTTCAACAAGTAACAGACATTCTTTACTTCTGAGAGGTTAGAAGTGTGCACTCATTTTCAGCATCAGTCCTAACAGAAACAGCTAAATCAGAAAAGCATTCAGCACACAGATCCACCTAAGTTCAGCATCTTTCCAGTGATGAACATAATTCTGACCTCTGCTGTCAGAAGATCTGAAGACTCCTATCTTTAATTAACAACTACCTCTTCCTATCTACAAGCAATAAATGTCACGAGTGTGCAACACAGCAGTTTCCTTTTTTTAGGCACTAGACAAAAGGAGTGTAAGATCATGACACAGATGTCAGACACTCACCGTTCCACAAAACACTGCACTTCTAATCTACTCACTTAAACCTTCTCTTGATCCTCTTTAAGAAAGGTAGCTCTGCATAAAGACAGGTCAACTCTTTGATGCTATATAAAGTTGAAGGTTAAAATACGTAAGCTGATGTGGGAGACTACTTCCTGCTGAAAGAAAAGCCCTTTAAACACTAGAACCTCAAATCTAATTTGTCTGCTTATTGATGCTTGCATGCATACTGCCAGTGCAAAGCATCTGTCTTTCTGTGAAGCCACTGTTTTGGATAAATGGTTAATGCTACATAGCAAAAAATTAGCACAACCTTATAGTAGAAGCAATACAGAATTCACTCATGTAAGCATTTAAAATTCCAAATTTTAGGTGAAAGACCAGACCTTCTGTTTTAATCAAATCTATCTGCTAAGCTGGAGGTGCCAGCTGGACTTACGGTCATCAGTAAATGTGACCTACACTTGACTGACCTAAATGGGGAAGCGCACTAAGTGAGAGTCACCAACTTTTTCTTATGTCCTTTCTAAAGAGTATAAAAGAAAAAAAAAAATCCAAAACATTTGTCTTCACTGGAAACATTCTTAGTTAAACCAGCCCTTTATATGCTTACCCTTAGCTAACATCTTGTTTTAACAAGAGACTCAGGTAAACTTTATTCAGCCACTTTACCAACTTAAATTAAGGGGCAACACGGCTCATAGTGAAACAAGCTCATCTGGGTCTCCCACTCACCACTGCAGAATCTAGCCCCTAACACTGTTACTGGGGATGACTTGGTAGCAACCCCAAACTCAGCAACTGATCACTATATGGCTACAGTATTTCTGGAAGACCTGCTGGGAAGAACTATACAGTTTACCTACAATACATCACTAGCTGTAATAGGTGAATAAAGCAAGACCTGCCACAACAAAATCTACCTCTGAAGTGGTCCAGGCTGATGCAACAAACCCGACAAACCCAGTTTAAATGTCTTCTGAAGCCACAGCTGAAGGCAAGTGGGACTTGTAAACACTCAAACAGCTGAAACCAAAAGGGAAACTCAAAGGATTTTCCACGGGGCTTGGTTTGGAGTAAGTGGTTGTATGGCGCTTGGTTGCTCATTGGGTTTAAACCACGACAGTGCATAAAAAGGGAGGGTGAGTAAAAAAGCAGATCACTGTAATACTCAAATTAATTATTCTGATTTTCATTAACTACTAATGAAATTTTTAGGTGCATCCTCAAAGTGCACACCACTCAGAGTCAATTCTTTCCAAAGAATGAGGCATAGTCACACAGCACACACCTGGACAGATGTCAGCGCTTCAACTTCTCAGGAGTGAGATATTTTACAGTTAAGCTTTTGATACTTGGGACTTCTTTTTAAAGCTATTTAGTGTTTTTGTTACTTTCAACAAACAAAATGAAACTTATTTCCTGGTAAGCAAACAAAAAACACCTCAGTGTTTTGTTTGGTTCTGCATTTTTTTGGTATTGTTTGTATTCTGTGGCTGCGTTCCATGTTCATAATTTAGGAAAATAATCTTACTGTACATTTGCATAAGGCCTCAGTTAGCAAGACACAGCACACAGATTAATGAAAGTACCCCATGTAAAAAGAAAAACTCTACTTCGCAACTAGAGCTTGCTACTAATGACATTTTGCATGGAAAATAAGTCTTTTACTGTGAAATGGACTTTAAAATACCCATCAAGACTTTTAACAGTAAGGAAGAATAATTCATAATGGTGATGTTCATTCCATAATAATATTTTAGATCAAAGCCCTCTTCCTAAAGGGAGCTCCTGAAACAACCAGAGCTGCCCATACATTCAACAGAACCTACTCCAAGCTTTTACCTCAGGAAGGAAAAAAATACCAGGCAGAAAACCTACAGCAGGTTCTCACTTCTTTCATACTGCACTGAAGGATAACAATGTTTAAAGACTCATTAAAAACTCTACAAGTGTTAAATATAGAATGTGAATTTTTTAATAAACAGTCAACTTCAGGCAGACTGTCTCGGAACTAGCTTTTCACTTCTATTTTAAAACATCAAAGAAAATCAAATTTCAGGGCATTTTCTTTATGTCATTAGTATTTCTCAAGGTAGCATGCAGAGCAGTAGCTTTTAAACCTGAATTCCTCTACACTCAGAAAAAGCCCTTAGTCTGACCTCAAGGCACTGCACTAGGATTTGTCACAATTTGTGACCCAGCTATGTTAATCACGCTCCCTGGCAAGTGGAAACACCCACAAATGCTGAACCAACTTTTAACACCAAAGTTTTAGCACTTGAATTTTGAGAAAGGGGAATTACACAATTCCATCTCTTTACCCACATTATGATTTCAGTTAAATCAGCTTTGTTCCCTTAAATCCATGAAGGGAAAAAAAAAGGCATCATTCTATTCACAATTCAATAAAGCTGTCTATGACTGGCTTCAGCCCCAGGCCACAAGCCAGGAACTTCTGAGTTCAAGTTTGGCTCTGCCTCTGACTTTCTGTGTGGCCTCTGGATTTCTCTGCTGCTCCTCTAATGTCTGTACACTTACCTTAAAGAAAGGCACTTGCTTCGTTTGTGCAGGCTTTTCCCAAACACAAAACTCGAACTGACTTTGAGAGCCATTTTTATTGTGTACTGAACACCAATGCCCTGCCAAGAAGTCTCCACCTGTCAGTTGATACCTGGTGGTTTTTAACTGTAGTAACTGCCAACATGCACTTATTACATATATGCATACACACACCTATATCAGACACATGCAAATAGAAAAATATGTAGTGAGCTGGAAAATAGACAATCATTTCATAGTTTCTTTGAAAACATGAAATTGAGTTACATGCTAGAATTCAACTTACAATGTAGAGCTACCTGCAACCTTGTTCTTTTTAATGCACTGATCCAGTGATTAAGCCTGTTTTTAACAGCTTAGCATGAAACAAAGAGAGCAAAAAATGCTCAAGCTAAAACAATCACAACTAATATTTAGAATATTGCCTAAACAACAGAAGAATGACCAAAGAATGCAAAGGAGAAGAAGCATTTAAGCTTAAGCAAGTTATCTAACACTAGCTGAAGCATCATTTAAAAGGTAAGTTTTTTCAAGAAAAAGATCAAGAGAAGTTACATAAATTTAAGCTGACCCTATACTTGCAAGTCCATGGTAGGAGAGTTTCACTTCACATTACCTGGACTGCAGCAAAATGTTGCAGCCTTTTCTGAGCATGTAACATGCAAATACAGCTCATCTTTAAAACAGTCACCTTTAAATCCACATCTGAGAAACAATCTTGTCTGCAAAACTTTATCAAGACAGGCTGACTTTCCAAAAATTAACATGTTTGGTTTTCAATGGCCCAACTACAGCAAGCCAGCTTAAAGAACTTTGCAACTGAGGCTTTAGGGTACATTAAGCTGCAAAAGTAAATTCTAAGCTCTCAAAGTTCAACTTCTGTCTGCTTTTGCCTTTTTCATCTTGTTGTACCTAGAATCTGGTAAAACCACACTTCCTACAGTTTTTTGTGTCAGGATATATATTTTATTTATAGTAACTGGCAAATGTAGAGCAAAACTATCTCCTAATTAATAACACAGCAGAGTTAATATGATGCAGAATAATGTGTTATTTTGTGGTGAAAACAGTAATTCAAGGACTTGACCAGAAGTTGCCTTTGCAGAACAGCTACCATGTAAGATGAGGTAGTTAAATGAAAATTCAGATAGCTTTTGCACAAGAAGACTAAACTGGTTCCAACAGCTGAAAAATTATCTGCATGTAAGGCTTAGGATTCTCCCATCTCCATCTTTCTCTCTCTCAGCACTGCTTGATCTGGTTGATATGTAGCAAGCAGACAATGTGAACGTTACCTGCAAAGGAACAGAAATCTTGACTCTCTAACACAGGGCTATTTAATTTTAAATTCCCATTAATATTGCTACAACTGACTTCGGTAGCACCAGCTGGAATCTTCTTTTATACCAGGCTGAAAAAAGCTTTTGGGGTTTCACTTCAGGTTAACCAAGCATTTTTAGAGGCAATTTGAACCCAGCCCACATTTAGGTTCCCACCAGTGAACCTAAACCTGTAATAACATGCAGAAAGAAAAACAGCGCTAGATATAAAATGACATATATATAACCTCAACATGACATCCTTTATTTCCATGTGCCATATTTTTAACCAGTTTTAAGTGCATTATTTTGTATTTTTCTAATATTTATCATAGAAGACACCTTGACTAAAACAGTGAGGTAATAACACTAATGGTACCCAAGTAAAATCTAACAAAATAGGAAAGGTTTATTTATATAGTCTTAACTAGGATATAGAAGAATTCATTTTTTAAAATTCACATGGGAAGGAAACAATCTACTATTTTCTGCTTCACAGGACAACTGGGTTTCAGTGTACATAGGAATAAGCTAGGAAAACAAAAGTGCTAAGTTTTGATACCCTCTGCCCTCTCCTCCCCTGCATATAGAAGGTAGCCATTTTCACTTGTATTGTCCTCAAACTCTCTCCAAGTAAGAAGCAGAACAGCCTGGAAAAAATCCAGCAAGAGCTACCAGATTAGGATTTCCAAGCCTTATAATACCAAAATTCACTTGTATGTTGTGATCAAATCATCCTCCCTATGAATTGCTCAGCAAAAGGCTGAGCACAAACATGCTGTATATTTCGCGGGCTAAGTCATGTATCAAAATATTTCAGTTTCACTTTAGTTGGTGAAGTTTTCAGTGGTAGCCAACCTCTTGCTAAAAAAAGCTGTTTTGTAGTCAAGTATATCTAGAGTACCAACACAGAATTAGAACCATGTGTTTTAAATCGGACCCTGAATCCGACATGATTGCTTAATCAAAATGATATACAATTAAAAATATAAATACTAATACAGAAGCTGCAACAAGAGCACAAACGCTGCTACATTAGCACCCTAATATTAAGTTGCAATGTCTTCCACCACCAACACTAAAATTCAAATCAGGGGGAAAAAAGTGGAAGAAAATACTGAAGACTTATTTTAAGGAAGGTTTAAGTGACACAGGACACTGCATCCTGGAAAACTGGATAGCTCATGCACAATTAAGCTCACAAGCATACAATGAACCAGAATGACAACACATTCATGTATATTTGCCACAGAGCACATGTAAAATGGGACAATTAAGCTGAACTCTAATTAATGGTTAAGTGGCATGAACAGGTTATACATTTAACCTTTCCTATTTTCATATAGGTCAACTAGCTCAAAAAACTCAGTCTACAAAAGCCATTTTAAAAACCCCAATTCCAGCAGTTTCACTGCAGCTTAAGTTTTGCCACTTTCCTATGTACACAGAGGCAGTGCCCAACAGCCACTGACATTACAAGTGGACAGATTTATGACTATGTTATTCAGCAAATGCTGTGCTTAAAAAGGGGGAAAAAAAGCCCCACTGAGAATACCAGAAGTAATCTTCCTGCTGTTTTATTTTTTAAAGAAATACTTCTCTGATTCAGAAAGTAAAGCAATATTCTGCTTTAGTGCAAATCGAGCTGCTATACTCAGACCTGTACTTCAGGAAGCCTTAACTCTACATCTACTAAGCACACTGGGAAAGTTGAGCATGCTTCCCTTATAACTTTAACATGCACAATGGGGTTTCATGTAATTTAAAGGAACTAAAAAAGAATGGTCACCTTGATTTAAAAAAATCACGTCTTTCTGCTTTTTAGTTGCTGAAGTAACTATGCTGTTCAAAGCATACCCAACTACAACGGAGCTCTATGTCAAAATGATGCTCTTCTGACACAAATATACAATTAAAAATATAAATTTATATTTTAATAAATGTATCTATGAAAATAAGCATTAAAACGATGAAGAGTTTTTCTGCTGGACTACCTCCCTGTATAATTTCTTGCTGGCCTTATTTGAGCTACCTCAAAATTTGTTGATGCCCCCCACTGCTAAAATGTGGCCTCACAGATCCCATCCTAAGAGAAGAACTCCCCTGCTGGCATGAAATCAAACACAATTGTATCTTGATGCCTTGTTTCGATTTTGCTGAAGTAAATTCCAAGGTCACATTTCACTTCTAAAACTCTCAATTTAACACACTTTTTTAGTAATATAAACATGCTTTATACTTTTAAGCATTTTTCCACCTATCAGTGTCAAGGTATTTTTAGATGATTTTCTCTGCCCAACATATACAAACAACCATTTGATTGAGTTCAGACACAAATGGTAGCACTGAAAGGAGCAGTAGTCAACTTTCACTCTTACTGTTTTTTTAACAGAACTGCCCTATCTCCAGATGTATTAGCACACATTTTTCCATGGTGTTTAAGCCATTTTGGTTTGTTCTACCTTGAAAGTACATCTTGTGTTTTATTTATCTCCTCTTAGGTATCTGAAAAAACTCCAAGGGTTGTATCTTGTGTTAGGTTTTCCCACTTGACTTAACAGGCTAATTAAAAATAGTCCTTAAAGTACAGTATTTTGAATGAGAAGTCCTTCAGTTTACTCAGGCTATAACACCCAAATATCACATCAACCAGTTCTTAAGACACAACTTCTCAGAAATTATTAAAAATATACAATTGTAGTAACAGCAAGGCATTTCATCCCTAAACTGTAATGCCAGCATACTGTATACAGACAGGAAAACAGCCTTTAAAATGACAATACCCACGAACCTTAGGAATTCCCTTCAGAAGTCTGCTGATGGCCCAAAAACAAAAATTAAAAAAATCAGGGTTTGCAAATATTCATACTGCTCCCAGAATATGTTTTGTCTCAGCAAGAAAAAACCCCAAACCCACCAAAATAAACAAAACCCCAACCAAAGACAAAACCCCCTGTTGTGCTCTTTAGTAGGAAGCCTGTGTGTAAAGGAGAACTTAAGCAGTGACAAGTGCTAAACCTACAGCTCTGGAGTTGGAATTCTCCGCAAATACAGAAAAGCACCGCAAATACAAAAAGGCACCATTCTTCTTGTGTTCTGAAGAGCAATTATGGTACCATCACAACAACAAAATAGAAATATTCTCAATATATAGTATTTATCTCCATGATAGCTCCACATTTCCCTTTAATGCTGAAATGGCCAAAACCTGTTATCTTGACACCCAACTTCAAGCAATTTGTTTGTCCAATATTTGAAATATGGCACATGCAATCATACCATGTAAGACTGCTAATGCTAGCATTACACTAGCAACTAAAGATTTCAGAAGAAATACATCTTTGTATTAATCTAACCTGAATTTTACATCATTAATTCTGGAGCAATAATGTTAGTCCAATATTTACAGTTTAGCTACTTGAAATCTAAGGGAACATAACTAGAACCCTGATACTCACATCTGATTCTCTTGACAGGACATGAAATACAGGTCCTTGGAAGTAAACATCCTATGTATCTTATTTTCTCGCCTCAAATCCTGAGCTGTTTAACCAGGAAACCAATACTTAACAAGGTGAAACAGCTCTTAGGAAGGCAGTGGATGGCTTCCTAACCAATTAAAGGAAAAACCGCTTAAACTTTTCAATTATGAACTACTACCAGCTGAAGAGAGTACCAAGGGTGCAGCTTCCAAGAAATATTGTTCAAAATAAACTGTACGTCAAATTTCTCACCTTCCACCCTGCTCCAAAAGGAATGCAGATCCATAATGACCAGAATTAAAGAACTCTGTTTCAAAATACATGACAAGTTTCTAAAGGGGTACTAGGAAACTTGTGGATAAAAATTCTCTTCCAGAAATACTCTATTTCTTTGGATTTTTTTCCTCATAAATGTGACACTTTCTCCTCTACTAAGCCACCTATTAATAAGTAAGAAACAAAAATCTTAAAAAGGTTAAGTTCAGCTGAAATCAGCTGGCAAAGACTGCATGATCTTACGAAGTTTCTTTTTCTTCCTTCTCAGCAGGAGAGAAAGAGGCTAAAAGAAAAGCAACTGAAACTAAGCATACTGATCTTTCAGTCATTTGTTTTCCCTGAATTTTTTCCCGTTAGAAATGCAGACTCCTGTATATTGAAGCTCAATGGTAATAAGGCTTTACTTGTCAATTCTTTCTCAAGAATCTGTTAGATGCAGTGCAAAAATCTCCAGGGGTTCTGCTGACTACAGACTTCACTGTAGCTTTCAACCTGCTAAAACAGTCTGCTTTGGAAAGGGAGTGATTCCTGTAGATACCAAAAACAATTGACATGCAAATGCAAACAGAAAAATTTAATAAAGCTTCTGAACTCAGCATCGTCACTGCAAACTGAACGAAGCAAAAAAACTTCCCCTGCCCCCATGCCTCTTTAAACTTCAAACTGATCTAGAAATTGCAACTCAAGTCAGGTTTCTGAAATTTAAGTGTTTTGTTCCCTACTGTACTGCAGGAATGCACTGAATACAAACAGCGTTGTGAATTGCCCAGATTCACACTTAAAATCCTATGGCTGCACAGAATGCACAGTACTCAACACACCCCGCAGTGAGATCTGAGGGGTCAAAAGCATATTTGTGAGAGGAATTTTTTTAATTTGTCTTTCCTATTCACAATTACAGTCTCACAAAGCTGCTCAAATGTTTGACTGTATCCTTATTGGAATGATATCTATTATTCTCAATAGCTGCCTTTTGTCTGACCCACAACAGCTTCTGTAGCTAGGAGCAGTAGCAGTTATTGGGAATCACCCTGTATTCCATCACCTTAACCACCAAGCTAAATGTGCAAACATCTACACATTCTGCAAGTGTGTAACGTAGGCAGTAAGGCACGAAAGCAAAAAAAATACACAGAAAAGGAAAGTACTGTTCTGAAGTGCAGATTCTGGGAAGACTACATCCTACAATACTGCCAGTTCAGGACACAACTTGAGTTGTCTTTACTTCATCAGTTCAGCCATCCCATTCTACAGCAATTATCACATCAACTGCAGTAACTGATGTTTCGGTCCAGTAAGCACCAAATCTGAGAATGCTCCTAAAGAATACTTTAGACTGCATTTGAAAACAGTTCTAATTGTCTAATTATTGTTCATCAATCAACAGGTAAATTCAACATATTTTAGCTACATCCAGATCTCCACTGAGCTCAAGAAGGTTTTGAGTAACAAAAGCCATCAGAGTACATCATGTCAAAGACACAGAACGTTTTTACAGCATTTCCTCAGATACCTACCAGTAACATGAGGCTGGAATCTAGTAAGTTCATTAACCCTAAGCAAAGGGCATGTGTTACTTCATGTATTAACTGAAGTAACACATGTATTTACTACTAAATGCTTAATGACCAACAGTACCAGCAAAAAACACTACATAAAATTTGAGCAGAGCTCTCTTTTATTGGTTTCTTCTAATTTAAAATTAAAAAAAGAAAACTCCAAAGATACCATCTCCTAATTTCCATGAGAAACAACACACTGCAGAATTATTTTGAATATTTGCTAGCCAGCGCAGAAAAAAAAAAGTACGAGTATGTACAAGACTATAACGACAACAGCCAGCTACATTTTCAATAAGCTTATTGAAATCTGTCTCCTCCATTTGTGTTTAACTGTATGCATGTAAGGCCACAAAGAAATATAAAATATGAACCATCTTGCAGGTCTACAAAGTTGATCTCCTAACCACAAACATTACGCTAATACACTGCAATGTGGAGTACAGTAACACGATTATTTGCAGAATTATCTGCTGCTTACATGTTCAGCTGCAAAAAATATCACAATGCAATGCCTGTGAGGAAGGGGTAAAATATAATGTATACCACCACGGAAATTTTTTCATTTAACCCCACAGAAAGGAGCATTACATCACACTCTTACAATGCAGGAGGAGGAGCTTGTTCTCAAAAAGCAAGCTCCAGCTATTTCCCTTTAATTTTCTGCTTGGTTCTGGAGGGAGTTGCAAAAATAACTCGGATTTAAATTTTTAGCAACACAGAAGGCTGGGGGGGGTGGGGGGGTGGGGGGAAGCGAGAAAGTAAGTGTAGGCAAAGGGCTGCGCTAAGGTGGAGATGATCGCTCGCTTCCCGTAGAACACAAAACCCCGGCAGTGGCCAGCATCCCGCACATTCCTGAATACCTGGCGCACGCCGGATGGGCCGCCAGCCCCGGCCGAGCCCGCGCGGGAGCCCCACGGCAGCGCCGGGCCCGGTCGGAGCCGCGACCCCCGCAGCGCTCCCCGCGCCTCGCCGGGGAGGCTCCGTCCCTGCGCCCGCGGGAGGCACGGCCCCGGCCGGCCCCGCTCCGACCCAGCAGCAGAAAGAATGCGAGCCCGGTTTTATACATGCAAATTTTTGCAGCAGATTTAAGAGCTCCGGGTGCTGTGGGGAAGAAATCTCTCTTTAAAAAGCTTCTATTTAAATAAAACAAGATTTTCAGCACTATCTTGTACTTCACCAGCTCGAAAAATACAAACGATCTTCTGTAATTTGCCTACGTGTTTTAAATTACAAATATCTTCCAAATCCACACCGCACTTGTACGGAGCTCCCTCTAAAAAGCCCCAAAAATCCACTAAAAGTGCCGTACACGTACAAGCAAACAAGATCCGAAGCAAGTCTTTGTGCTAGAAAAGACACCTCTGCCAAGCCACGGATGGAAACGGTCAGCTCAGGCTCTTAAAAGAAATCAACTGATAGGTAAAAACAATAAAACGTAAACGTACCACTAACCTCATAAAGTGCAGCAGTGCTTAAATCCAGCGAGTTGAGGCATACAAGGTAGAAATGGAAATGAAAAAAAAAATCCAAAAATGGTTTTGTGTTTTTGCTTTTTTTGTTTAGCTTTTTTTTTTCCTTTTTTGTTAAATTTTTTTTTGCTCTCTGTTTTTTTTTATTTCAAACGTTCAGAACCCAGCAGACGCTCCGTCGGCCATTTTGGCTGCGCTCCCTCGCTCTCTCCTCTCGCTCCCTCCCTCTCGCTCCCTCTTGCTCTCTCTAAAGGAAGCAGCTTTTTTGTGACCTTCAAATACGGGCGGCTCACGTGACCCCCCGCGCGCTGTCACTCACCGCCCGGGCCCGCCCCGCCCCCCGCCTTAAAGGGACAGCGCCCTGCACGGCCCGCACCGGGCCGGTTTCCCCCGCCGAGCAGAGACGGGGCCCAGGGAGGGTACGGTGGGGAGCCCCGAGAGTACGGAGGGCGGTCCAGATGGAGCTGCTCTCTTTAAAACCGGCTAAAAAGACAGCAGCCAACTATGCTAATTCCACATAAGGGCTGCAGAGCCGACAAGCGGCGAATGGTGAGTGTTAAGTCCCTCCAGACACACGCGCGGCTCTGCGGTGCACCGGGAACACCGACCCCAGCGCTCGCTTGCAGGAACCCCCATTTTAAGCACAACGCCCTCCTGACTCAAGGACCGGAGTCATGCTCAGACCAAAGTTAATCCAGGCTGTAAATGGACCGCCCACACCACAGGCACGCATAAACCCGAGATCAAGGTCCAGACACAGGGAACACCCGCAGGACAGCAGAGGAAACTCGGTCTCTCCGGCTGCCGTGCCGGCTTTAAGTCGCAGGCTGCAACTCAGCCCTCAGGCAGACACTCCACAGCCTCTTCCCAGCCATATCCGTAGATAACCGCTCTAACAGCGGCTGAAACAGAGAATCTCAGCATCTTGTAACATTAAAAAAAAAAAAAAAATCTGCGAGATGTTTCCAGATGTTACCCTGAATGTGCAGAAACAGTAAAGAATACAGTTCAGCAAAAGGATATGGTGACGCGGGTATGATCCTGCTGTGAGGAGACCTGCTCCTGAGTCAGCCCAACACAGGCAGGCAATGCTGGAGCTGACTTTGTAATGGAACCATGCCTGCGGAGGGAACTCACAGCTTGCTCGGGAAGCTCTTGGGAGCACCCTCAGGATCGAACCCTTAAAATATACAAGTTTTTAATTCTGTACAGTAATGCAACGTAACGATGTAGAAAGTAAAAGTCAAAACACACCATAAGACCAGGAGAACTTGTAACATGTACACCTTGGTACAGAGTTTGTGCCTGGGTGTGTGCAAATTCCTTTAAATATGCTACAGCAAGTATAGTATGAATACTGCCGTCTCAGACCTACAGGTATATTGCTGCTGTGCTTACACTAACTTCTACTTAATCATTCTATGTAAAATTAGCCAAAGATTAAGTGCTGCTAAATCCTTTAGACATAAAACCACTGATCAAATGTGAGGCTAAGTCTGGCAAGCAGGTCCACTCTGAACCTCGTGATTTAAGGGGTCTCCCTTTTTTGTTTGCGTTCCCAGTCCCTGCACAAATTTCTTCAAATTGATTATGATCAGATTTTCCTTGCTATGCTTCATCCAGGTAGCAAGCAATACTCCGAGTTGGAGGAAAAAAAGACCAGTTCCTGGCCCTGCACAAGCCACCCTAAGAATCACACCATGTGCCTGAGAGTGTTATGCAAACGCATCTTAAACTCTGTCACAGACACTGTGCTTTTGCCATTACCTTTGACAGGAATTCTTTAAGCATCTAAATCACCCATTCATGACAATACCATGGAACAAAAGTAACTTGGAGATCCATGGGAGGGCACTCCAAAGGAATTAATGTGAGGAGGGCAGAAGCTGCACATCTTATGAATGAGAATAAAAATTATTAGTATGTATTATTACAGAACATAAGCCACTGGCCTCTGCAGGAGGCCATGCAAGGCTAGTGCGGCTCTGGTTCTGACATGTTTTGCTCCAACCCTTATGATAAAGTACAGAAACTCAAATGGGGATTCTGCCACTGACAGGATTTCTTCAGCAGGACTACAGCCTGCACTGTAACCATCTGTCTCTGCAGCTCAAGAAACTCTGGCAATAGCTAATGGGAGTTGCATTTTGGGGTACTTAATGAAATAAAAGCAGCTGGATATAACTGCTCAGGTTGCTCTGCCTAAACCAGAACAGAGAATTACCCTGCTGGATGTAGCAGACTGGAGTGTTTTGTGGCTGGTCCAATCCAAACATAGCAATTTAGGAAATGTGGTGAAAACTCAGGGAACATCTTATTTGTGGCAAAACCCAAACAGAACACCACAATCACTTTAAATTCCTAATGACAAAATCCAAACCAATTGCTAGGCATCCGATTCACACATTGCATAAAAGCAAATGTAAATGCACATCTATGGAACAGCTACCCCCTCCTGAAAAAATACATAAAGTACTGCAGCTACATGTTCTATGCATGTTCACACTGACTATGACAGTATGCATTAAGCTACAGACAATTTTATTCTTTCTCAAAAGCCAAATTGTTTTACTGAGACCCAGAAATCCTCTTAACTTCACTAGGGTTTGCCAGCTCTCCATTCTGAAGTCCTGGAAGCCTTTACTTCAAGGAGCTGATAATACTGTGATGACTTTCAGAAGCAAGCACTCACTTGAGTTGCTATGTATCCAAGTTTTTTCGCCTTGCCAACATTCTATTGACAAAGCTTTTTAAATCAGAAAGTAAGCAAATTATCAGTGAACCAAAAATATTTAGAGAGGCTAGTAGGGGTATTTATTGAATAACTGTAGCTTTAATTGAAATTTTCCCACTAAACTACCATTTGAAAGGCATCAATTCTTTACCTATTCTTGCTGACATATTGATTAAGATTGCTAACAGAAAGGTTTTGCATTTTTGTTTGATTTGGGAGGTTTGTTGAGTTTTGTTTGTTTGTTATGCATCACAATAGTGCAGAAAACAATGGAGTAAAGCATAAAATACACAGCATATCCAAAACCTGCACCTTCCTTTTCAGAGGGCAACTGCATTTCAAAAACCTAACCATTATTTATTCTGATGCCAACAGGCTGTTAATAGGCAGTGTTAATAGGTTATAGCCTTGTTATGTGCTACTAACTTATCTGATTACAAACAGTTCATTTCTAAACTCCTTCCATTGGAGGATCATAAAGCACTTTAAAATCTTTAATGAAGCCTCACAGTGCTCCTATGAGGACAGTATCCAGTATGAGCAGACATATACACGCACATTAAGAGAGATGCTTACAATTGCAGATTCCCTGCACTAGTATCTCAACTGAGGCAGGAGAGGAATAGGTTTTTTAATTCATATTAAGCTGTACTGTGGTTCTAGTAAGAGCTCATTCTTCTTGATGACCTATCAATAAGAATCAAGCAATTAGGCTTCAATATTATGTACACAGACATGCTCCAGTGTCCACTGGAACTGAGGTATCCACACCCTCCAGCTGTCATCTCAAAAAGGAGACCTGGTCTGTCTGACCTGTAGCTCTTTACTCAGATTTAAAAGGATCTGAGTTCATCCCAGTCCATATGCAAAACTCCCTCTTTCATGAGCTGGCATTTTGTTTGGGCTCAAAGTCCTATGGTTTGATGTCATATCTTACTTTGAAGGCTGCACCCTCATCATCCCAACACTGGACCCTACCCACTGGGCTTTCTATACTGCCTATACACCCATGGCAATAAATATAAGACTTATTTTTTTCCCTAGAAAGTTCTTCATAACCGATACCATGACAGTAGAAAAGTAAATTAATCTCCTACTAACACAGCTCCTCAGCAGAAACCTCAAATATTAACAAGTTTCTCATAGCATGAATGCTTTGCACCAACTGTCCTTTCTACTGCTGTTGAAGTTTGATTCCTCAAATATTAGAGGAAAAAAGGTAGATTTTATTGCCAAAGTGAACGGAAGCCTATGTGCCCTCTACCCGACTGCAGCTCATCAGTTCCATTTCTTCAGATCTCCCTCTCCCAACCCCAGAAGTAGGGTGCAGCAAGAGATGCAAGACAACTGGAGGCAGATTACAGATTACTCACCACTTCCCCAGCCAGTTGCCAGCAGTCCAACTGCTTGGGATTACAATCCCACCAAGCATAACTCTTTGGGGTCCTCCCCTTCCACACTTAGTAAATAGCGAGATATTTTATGCTGCAGAATTGTGAAAACCAGGCTGGCAGTGGTTTTTAATTATAGTAATCAAAAGTATAATGTAAATACTTTCTTCAAAGAAAAATACCATGACTAAAATACCATCCAAGAAAGGAAAAGCTTGTTTGGTTTCTGAAAAGGTTACAGCAGCTTTTGCATCCCTTACACAAAGGCACCTATCAACACATTTTAGGAATTATTACTGTTATTATTATTATTCAAAACTTATACTGCAACACTGCTTTGGAGTCATACTAAGCTCAGACCTCATTCATATTTTGCCAGGAACAAAAGAAAGAATACAAGGTCTGAAAACTTCAGTTTAAGAATGACACATGACTTCAAGCCCAAACCAAGTTCTGACCCTATACATTAATGAAGTGCTCAGGAAAAGATAATGAGTCAGAAGGAAAACTTTATTCACCAAATTTTACAAACACTCGCTTTTTCACCGAAGTTTTCCTCAATCTGCTGCAATACTTTCCCTCACTGTTGAGCCTATAAATAATCTACCACTAAGCCTCCACTTCTTCAATTCCCCAAATGCCCTTTCCAGACTGGAGAAAGAGAAAGCTTTCAATCTGGCTTTTAACAAAGTTGTTGGGTGAACAACAGAACTGAAAGCTCATTTCCTACGAATCTCTGTCACACATCACTGCACCTCTACTTTCCACACTAATCCCAGCTTCCTGCACAGCCAGTTCTCCTTTGATGCCAAGGTTCTAACAGTATATTGAGCTCTATGCAGAGCTCTTCCCATAAAATGTTTTCACCTCTTTCAGTGTCTGGGCAAAAATTAGCATATACTGCAGCTAATCCCAAAGCACACACATGGTTAGCCATTAGAAGACATAACCAGAACAGATAATTATTTGTCTTGTCCTGAAACCCTTCTGTTAGTGAAGAAATCAATTTTGGTCTGCTCTCTAGGAAGCTAGAGAAGTTTAATATATGGATAATTATATTATAGTTTCTTACTCCTCTGCCTCACTTAACCAGAACTGGACAACAGACTCCAAACTTAACTGGAAAAGATAAAGACATGAAAGGGCATTGCATGAGACTTAACTACTCTAGGAACTGAAAGAATTGACCCCCAAGATCATCTCCCACCAATGATTATCTACATCTAAATGTTGATCGAGTCTTTATATCCATATGCTTGGACATTAAATAAGTACTTTCCAGTAACATAACATGCAGCAAAACTTGTGTAAATTAATATTCTTAGAATTTTTTAACCGGCTCGTTATCAACCCAGAAGCATCTTGATTTTGAAGGCTATAGTTCTATTCTAGCAGGTTCCTAAAATCCTATAAACTGCCAACATATCAATGAAATGGGAGACACCTATCTGTTTAATGCAATTATATGAATGAGAGTGAAAAGAGAATCATAGAATGGTTTTGCTCAGAAAGGCCCTTTAAAGATCATCTGGCTCCAACCCCTCTGCTGTGGGCAGGGACACTTCCCACCAGACCAGGCTGCTGAAGCCATATCCAGCCTGGCCTCAAACACTTCCATGCATCTTTCAAATAAACAGACATTCTGGGAAATGGTATAGTGGGTCATCCCACCCAGAGATACAGCAAGTGTTGCTTTCTAATTGTTATTTACAGCATGCAAATTACCATGCCAGTTACATGACTGATCCAACTGACTTTCCATCAACCATAGCTGTTACTACAAATTTCAAAAGGAATAGTAATTTCATTCATTATAGTCTTCCTTCACCCTGTTTAAGCCTTGGAGCTTTACACATTTTAAATAACACCAAGCTTTTTCATCTGACCAGGTTAGAATATTTAAGAAAAAACTTCTTTCATGCCTACAAAGACTTTACCACAATAGGACCCCTTCTTTATACAGTGCCTTTAGACATGCTCCTGAACTCTAATAAAAGCAGATTTCTTATAATTACTTTTAGGATATCTCTGAAAAGACAAGGAAGATTTTTGGACTGGACGTCTTATTCTAGTTCAATCTTTTTTTTCCCCCTAGCTAAAAAGAAGCTATGCTGCGCTTAGTGGTTTTTATTGTTCTGGGTTTTTTTTTTTTTTTTTTTTTTTTTTGGTGAGATAGCCCACTATCTTGCTGCAAATTTTTCTAACTTGTCTTTAGTTTTAGCATGGGGAGTTCAATCACTGGGCCGGAAACCTCTTGAGCAAAGGAATTTCTGGCATCTTAGTTGAAGCTGGCACCAACCCATTTTCCTTTGTTCTCATTAAAGGAACCATAATATGCTAAGTTAAATAATAATAATAAAAGCAAGCCAGCCCAAAATAAAACACCCAAAGTAAAAGCCGAATATGAAAAGAATGTATTTTGAGTGAATTACTGTAAGAGAGGATTTCCCTAATTTGACTTTTTAAAAATAAAAACACTATTTATTGCTGCAAAAATCTGTAAATGGATCTTTCCAAGTGACTTGAACATCTTCCCTGAGTAATTTGCCTTCATGTACAGCCCTTCAGTTTGAAATGTCAGGAAAGGAACAGCTAGCTATTCAGGCAGAAAATTCTACAAGCTGTAACTGTCACAAATATTCAAATGCATGCAGTAACCCACAAAACAGTATGACTCCCAAATATGAACAACTTTGACTTAGGGCAAAGAGTCCAGCAAATTCAATCTATTTAGGTAGGAGGAAAAGAAATCATAGCAGCTCTCCAGATCACAGCATGCCAGAGGAGCAATGCAGCTCAAGACCTGCAAAATATCTCTGTAAACAAGTTTTTAATTCATACCATGTTTACCACATAGCACAATATTTTTAGTCATACAAAGTAAGTCACATCTTTTCCATGGAAATAAAGAGCTCGCTTTTTTTCCTTACCTCCCTTTCTTTAACCAATAATGGTCACTTCATCAAGGCTAGTATCTGCACCTTAGGTAAATGGTCAAGGTTCTTTCTCTACTTTAACCTCTGGTATACCTAAGTCACAGTACATAGTCATCAAAATTTCTATTTCTTCCATACAAACAAAACGATCACAAACTCATTTACAACATAAAAGCAGTAGTGCTTTTCCCCCGTTTCTTTCCTTCATCTCCTTGAAAGGAAGAGTCACCCATTCAACCACTGTGGGTGTACACGCAAAAAATACCAAAAAAAGGGATGATTTTTTTTTTTTTTGAGAGAGAGAATGAAGCAGAGAAAAAAGCAGTGAGCATCCTAAATTTGATGCAAAAAGGGGAAAAAATTTTAGGACTGTACTTCATACACATTTATGATGCCACTGACTTATGCTAGCAGTCCAAAAACTAAACCCTTAGCAAATCAAAATTAGTGGTACTAACTTGGCATAGGTACTACAGAAATTAATCTAAACTGTATTTTTACATTAAGAATATAGACAAAATGCTAATTTAGACAGGACTCAAAAATTATTAAAAGAATAGTATAGAATCATATTTAGGTTGGAAAAGACCTTCAAGACTATTAAGCCCAATCATCAACCCAGTACTGCCAAGTCTACCACTACACCTTAGATGATTTTGCTTGCTATTCTTTAAGTCTGTTAGCTGACTCCCATGGTAGTATCATCCAAATGCTGCCATTTCTTTTTTTTTCATCAAAAAGCTGAAAAGAGAGCAATGTTCAACCATCCATATAAACGATACATTGGAGGGCAGTTATTCCATCACCTCCTGAGGAAGTCAGCAACTTTGATTAGTGGCTGTTTCTTTTTTCTGTCTCCCAAACAGACTCAAAACCCCCCAACTCCTTGGACAAGGAACTCCAGATGTCATTAGAGTGTCCAGCAGATAGTTTTTCCTGGAATTCCTGGAAAGGGACTAGAGGACAGGAGTAGGTGGAGAAGTGGGTGGTGGTGTCTGGAATACAGAGGCTTTGGGATTTTAGGAATTTGATCAGTATACAAATACTCCCCTTCAAAGTACATTAAGCTCTGTAAGACAGCAGCAAATCAGAATATCCTCCGTTCCACTAGCAATCACAATTACTACTAACTGGAATAACTAGAGATAACAATCAAAGTATCAAGGATATGGGACACCATAGGTATTTTGCAGTATCATACTTATAAAATCAAGCAATCTGGAATGGAAAATACATTTTCATTAAGACAAGTGTGAAGTAGTCATTTGATCAGATGAGCCTGCAAATTCAGAAGCAGGCACTGTGCACTTCCTACACAGGACAAATGCAGATCTTGGGGCGTGGGGAGAGCCCAAACAAACTAGCCTGTTTTCACCACAAGACGTCTGGAAGAGAGCAGCATAAAATCCTCAGCAAAGAAGTGCCAAAGCATTCACACTTTAAATGTACACTGCCCAAAATATTTTCCTCTCTCAATATTCAGCAGCGGTGTAGACTAAACACATTGTGATAATAAGTGGGAGCTTCACTTCCAAAGTTGACTTTTTTTCTGTGTGACTTCCTTTTTTTCCTTAACGGTCGGTCATCTGGCTTCCGTTTCTTTCCACATATTAAAAGAATACTTGCAAAACAGCAGTACACAAAGCTGTAGCTTAGCTGAGGTGTATGAAAGGCCTGCATTTGCTCATGATTTTAAAGGAAAAAAAAAAGGTAAAATCACTGAGGGCATGAAATGTGGAGTCTTAAAAATCATGAAATGACAACTGAAACTTTCAGAAGCAAATGCCTAGTTTTAAAATATTTTTGCTTAGAATATTCAAACAAGAGTCCTCCTGTGGGTAATACTTAAAATTTTAAGTACAAAAACTTCAAATCATTTAAGTATAACACTGAACTGGTAAAATATGGAAGACAATGAAGCTTTTGCCATTTTAAAGTGCTTGTGTATAAATTCTGCATATTGTTCAGAAGCACTACATTGTAAGGGTGCAAGTCAGCTTCTGTAACTTTTTTGACTTAAAAGTCACAGCTGAAACACAGCTGCCTCTACAGATACAGATTCTGCTCCTGTCTCCTTCATTTCTACCCACTCAGTTGCAAAACAAAGGGCAATTCTTTTCTCTATGCCTCAGGGCCCATTAAACACACAGGTAAACTTGCCTTCAAATGCAAACTTGTCCTGTCACTCACTCCACTGTATGGATTAAAAACATCTGTACAGTATGAAGGTGATGAAAATACTCCTTAATCCTTAGCTGGACCAGTTTTCATTTGGGTTTAGTCTAGTGGTCTCACACCCTTAAATACCCTATCACATCTCTAAGGGTACAAAAGATAGAAGTTAGAACTGTCCTACTGACATGCTGGTATCAGAGAAAGTCTGAGTTACCACTGGGTCTGAAGGCCAGTCTGACACACAAACAGAATTGCAACAGCCTGTTGAGAGAGAGAGGTCTGCTACAGGCAACAGAGACATCCCACATCTCCCTGTGGGGACTTGTTAGGATCCCAGACAGAGGACTTAAATGTTTGGGGACATTTCTTTAACAGGCTAGTTATTCTACACACAGAGAACAATCAGCAGTATAAAGACAGCTATGCCTTTACATAATTCTTGAATGTAATTCAAGAAATAACTTGCCATTAATTTCATAGAATTAGGGTTGATACACAAATTTAGGTACCTCAAATCTGAGTTGATAATCTGAATTAGGATTTGGATACTACTTTAAAAACCAAAGCATGGATCTTCTGACAAAAACCAACCTCTGCTGAGGTCAGTACCGCCAGTAAATTTAAAAAGTGTAATGGCACTCAAGGCAAGCCTCAGTATCTTCTGTAATATTGAATGTCCTTAAAACATCAAATAAACCCCCTGTTACACAAGCTTTTAGCTAACTGTTTACTTTACATTTGGTAAGAACAATGTTTTATCCCAAAGGAACAGAAGCTATGGTAGGGACCTTTGTGAAATTTCAACCGTTCAAAAGAACACTGCAGTAGTTCATAACAATGTCTATCATTCTCACCAGCCAAACCAGACAACTTCAGGATATACTACTGCAGTCTTTTTATAGTTTCCAGCAACACCATGGAAGAGTAAGATTGGTTCCTTTGTGCCATTGAAGCAGTGATGTTTACATGTGCCCCTGACATAGCAGGCCGCTGAAAACAAAGACTGGCCTGTAAACTAGCTTCCTGATTTTACTTAGTTTTCCCACAGCAAAACTAAGCCAGGGGGAGGTGGGAGCTATTCTGCTGCTGTTCTGCTGAACACAATGGTAAGTTTTAATGAAGACTGGGCCACGTTCAGATACACACATTCAAAGATGAAAGGCAACGATCATAAATTCTTACTGAACATTAGGAAATTTTCTTCACTGTGAGAGTGATTAATATTGCAAGAGACTGTCCACAAAAGCTCTCAAATAAATCCGAGAAGCCTGATACAACTTAGAAGTTAAATTTAACCTTCAAATCGGCCCCTCCACCCCACACCTCCCTTTGGGCACAATACTGGACAAGATGACTTTTGGAGTCTGTAATTCCTGTTTCCAGGTTAGGCCAATTTAGGTACTATTTTCTTTTAACTGTAGTGTCACACAAACCATAAAGACATTGAACCTTCCTGCTGAAATGTCAAAGAAAAATAAGATACTATTACCAAATGTTAAACAATTTTGTGATGCTCAGCGGTTACAATCTCATCCTGGTATTACTGCAATTTTGGAGGGTTTCATTAAAAACCCTTGCCTCAGAATCAGTACATTAAACTAACAAGCCAGGGAAAAGCCTATTCAGTAGGTCTAACCAATGACACTTTCTAAATTACAGAAATTATCTTGTTTTGATACCTTTCTTACAATGTGAATCACTTCCAGATGTACAAATTGCCAAGACAGTTGAAGACTTTTCTCTCCCATTACTACGAAACTGCAGGTAGGGAATAGCCAGCTGAGGTACTTCAAACAGCAGTAGCAGCTTGGCTTATCTTCCTACTAAATGCAAATATGAACTTGGCTCACTTTTTGTCTGAATAGCTACTGTCAAACAGACCTCTCCATGTGCAAGCTAGGAAGAGTAAAACATTTACATTTATCTTATAAAAAGAAGTAGTTTTTCATTACCCAGTCCCTTTCACTCATTAGGGTGCATACATTTCTGCTTGTGACAGCAGGTGGTAATTTATTAGCACAAGCAGAGTTGCTAATTAATGCTGCTAGAGATGGGAGCAGAACCTCAATTTAAGGACTTGAGCAGAATTCTTCTTCCTGCCCCTGTGCCTGCCCCATGCTTATCAACAGAAGTTTGACTGTTTTGGAAAGATGTTTCTCGATCCCATTTGCTCTTAATCTTAGCTCCAGCAGTAGCAAAGTAAAAGCCTTATTACAACTGATAAGAGCACTATAGGCTGCTGCCTTGTAAAATGTAAGTATTTTGTGGAGGGAGATAATATTTACTCCCTAAGCATGCCAGTTGTAAAGGATGAAACTATGAGAGAATACCTCTAACAAAATGTTCACCTGTAATTAAACACAGTGACAGGAGGGAGGGAGGGAGGGAGGGAGGGAAGGAGGGAGGGAGGGAGTGAAGGAGGGAAGGAGGGAAGGAGGGAAGGAGGGAAGGAGGGAAGGCGGGAAGGAGGGAAGGAGGGAAGGAGGGAAGGAGGGGCGGAAATGGGTTTCTTACCAAACATATTAGCCACATAACAAAATTGTATGACCAAGCATAACACACAGCTATGTCCCATGCCAGACAGCTAAGAAGGTTACAGAGTACACAAAAACTGGGAAGTAACAATTTATCAAGGAGTCACTGGCCCTCAGCCAGAGCAGGAACAGGGTGTGAGATGGACACAATCCGCTCTAGCAGCCACCAGGATCACTTCTTCTGAAGTTCAGATTTTAGCATAGATCACTTGACTGTAGCACAACCATGACACCTTTGTGACATATGCACTGCACATAAACTGCAAATCTTTCACAGCACTGAGATGACTGTGGCCATTTCAGTTCCCAATTGTACTAATGATTTTGAATAGGTAACTTATTCATAATTAGTTCAAATTGAAATAAATTATATCCATATTGTAAAAGATCAACTGAAGATTTCTGAAGACCTTGTATACAGTTTAACCAGGTAAATCCTTCCCATAAAGGTGAAAGGTATCAGAAGACAGCACTTCTCGGGTATCACCTACAGTTCAATTAAAAATCCTAAAATGCTGTAACTTCAGTATCTGTCCAAAAGAAATGTCCAATACAGCAGAAAAAAGGCTCACAACATTGCAGCAGGGTTTTTTGTTGTTGCTGGGTTTGTTTGCATTTTTTGTGTGTTTGTTTAATACTAGAAGGCAAAAAAGCCAAGTTTTTATATCCCTGAGTCAAATTGGGAAATAATCTGTTTCATAAACTGCCAGAAATCATCCATGGATGCTGGCTCCTTGTATTCAGTTTTGAAGCTATAACTTTAGCAAAGGAAATTTCACATGAAACTGGGCCTAGGTAAGAACTATTGCATCCATTCAAAGTCTCTCAGAAGCCTCTTTTTATTTCTGTTCTTTCATTGTCCAGTAAAGCTCTGAACCCACAGAAATGCAGATAAATAGTAAGAAATTTGCAGGGCTTTCCTAGGAGGTCAACACTGGCAAGCTACTCTGGAACTCTGGCGCAAGTTCACCATCTGAAACCATCTCTTCTGAACACTTCCTCAGTAATCTCAGTGCAGAGCTACCCAGATCAGGCTGCCTAATGAAAGGCAATTAAATTACAATGCCCAACTTTCCTGAAAAGTAAATTAGAAGCAGTCAAAGAAAAACCATTCCATCTGCTAGCTATAGAGGCAGTAAATTCTACTAAGTCTAATGACAGCTGGAAAGGGAAGGAGGCATCTTCAGTGGATCCGCTATTTCTGTAGAGAACATTTGAATTAGAAAGTCTACATTCAAACCTTTTACTAACAAGCTCCAATTTTATTTCAAACCAACTAGGAGGACAACAGTAGACATGGGTACACCAAATCACAGAATCACTGCAGATGGACGGGACCTCTGAGACCATTAATCCCATGCCTTTGCTCAAAGCATGGTTAACTAGAGAAGGCTGAAGCAGAATTAGGGTTGTGCTTAGCTGAGTTTTGAGTCACTTAAAGGGCTATGAAGTCCCAAATTTTCTGGGGGACCTCTTCTAAAGGTCTGACCGTGTTTAACAGTAAAAAAAGAAATTTTTTTTCCCTTGTGTTTGAGTGGAGCTTCCTGTATTTCAGTTTATGCCAATGGCTTCTTGCCTCTCCACCAGGCACCACTGTGAAGAATTTGGTTCCGTCTTCATTAGTCTCCTCATCAGATAGCTATACACATGGATAATAATATCCTCCCCAAGTTTTCTTATCTCAAGACTAAACAGCCACAGCTTTCTCTGCTTCTCCTCTGTGAGATGCTACAGAGTTCCTCTCTGTCCTCTTTCAAAAACCCAGTCCAGCATGTTGATATCTAGCTAATCGTCACTGCAAGTAAGTAATAATACAAATAAGTAATTTCAGATTGTTTTTCTTCCTTCTCTTATGACAAGAGGTAAACTCTGTCAAGGCAGACAATTTTGTTAGTTAGCTGAAAATTTGATCCTGTGGATAGAGAAAGATTCAAGTGATTGATTCAAATTTAGGAGCAATACCCACAATTGAATTTTGCTGGCATTATGCTAGTATTAGTTGCATAAAACAACTACCTTCAACTCTGTTGCATTACTAAAATTGTACCTTTAGACTTCAATCAAAATATTATTAAGAATTATACTCCTACAGCAGAATCTGTATGACAAGGTTCCAGATGCCACCTGAGCACAAATATATTAGTTAAAAATTAAAAATACCACCTATCACTAATCTCATATTCTTTAATAACCGGAGATTTCAAGTGAGATAATGTTTCAAGCCACTTGAAAAGCTCCAGTTAAAAAAAACAGATCAACTCCAAAGTAATTCTAGTTTCCACTTGCACTTAAAATAAGATACCTAATAAACACAAGGCTATGGCAAATCCAATACAACATCCCTCGTATTACTCACTCTAATAATCTGTTTCAATAAACTACTAGATATATAAAGAAACAAATCAGGAGAGCAGAAATCTAACTCCTACTTTTTATTTCTGCTCAAATTTTTCTTCTGGAACTTTCTGAAAGTTTCTACTTCAACAACTTTGGTATCTCTTGGTACCACAGTAAGTTGCTCAGTCTGAATAGATAGAAATAACAACAATTACTTTGAGAAGTTTGGCTCATGTCCATGATGGAAAAAATGTGCATGTTCAGCACTAGAACTCTGCTGACCTCAACTTGCCTACCTCAGAAATGGTTTCTTACTGTCACAGATGCAGTGCACTTACAGTTGCCAGCTTATCTAGGAGGCAAAGTAGACCTTCACCCCAAGCCACATCCCAGCCTTTCTGCAACTACACTTGTGAAGATGAACAAGAAATTCTCATGAAGAGACATCCAGTTAGGCTTAGAAAAAAAAAAGAGTTCTGTGATCTAGATTTTCCAAAGACCACCTTCCTGTTTGCTCCAAATGACAGGAAAAGAAAAAATTAATTACGGTATCAAAACTGAATTAACTATTGCATTAACTAATGAAAAGAACACAGAATACAACCATCACTGAAGTACTTCTAGGATAAGGTTCTGTTCTCCCTATCTGAACAAAAACCGAGGAAAAAAGTCCAACCAGTTTGGATTTCAGGTTGAAATCATATCAAAAAGCCTTTTCCTAACAGAAATCAGTAATTTTCTTCTCTGATCAAGCTGCTTTCCTTAAAGTTCTGTGTACCAGCATCGTATATTGCTCATCCTCAAAAGAGCATTTTGTTTGTAATTTTTGATCCATTATTAAAATGCATTCTAAAGAAATAAGGCTCAAAGAGGACCAACCTGCCATATGCACACCAAAAGGAAGGCCATGGTTCTTTCATATTTCACATTATTTCAGTGAAGAGCAGCTGTATGAAAACTTCATGTACAAACTCACTACATCAGTGCCACGCTTCCAGAATGATTATCCCTTTTACAACTATTTCTGATTCACGTGTTGAAATTGTAATGCATATTTCTATGCTTTTACATATAAGGCAAATCAGCATCCTGCCTCTTTTTTTTTTCCAGCCACTATCCACTATTATATATATATATATATATATATATATGGATATATATATATATGGATATTTGAGGAACCAAAAGGGTGAGCACCAAGCAACCAACCAATGCTCCCAGCACGCTTAAATGAGAGTGCTTCACACCATTTACTACGATAAGGCCCTTTTTAAATAAACGTGTGACTCACTGTTTGTTTTCTTCACCAGGAGGTGGAGTCTTGCCATGCCCCTCCATTACAAAATCCTCATGTTCCATCTGCAAAGGCAAGCATTGCAGGTCAGAAATTGGTGGAGCAAAACGCACATCACCTAAAGTGGCCCTTTTCATATGCAACAACTTAAAAGAGCCACTTTACCACAGTGGCTGGTCCAGAACAGATCATGTAGTTTCTTAGCAACATATGTACATCTCCAACCCCATTGCTATGGTATCATTTCATAGCACAAATTTCAGAAAAATCTTGCAAGGAAAAAGAATGGTTTCATGGCTATAGCAGAATACTATCAGTCAAGGTACATAGGTTTTAAGTTCTGCTCTGTTAAGGGCTTCTCTTGTCATTTTAAGTATTATTTCTACCACTTCTTCCCTATGTATAAAGCAGGAATTAAAAAAAAAGTTTTATCAACATGTCTGGAAAAGAATAAAAATTTTAGAAGAAACTTATCATGCACAGAAAGAAATTGCTGCAAAAGCAGAGTACTTCTTGTGAAAAATAACTTTTCTTTGAAAAAAGACTTTAACTGCACATGCAGCTTAGTTAGCAGGGTAAAAAAAGAGGCCTAAGGAAACCTCAAATAAATGCTGTTCCAATGACAACATAAGGTAGGCATTTCCTTTGGCTCTCTTGTTAGAAGATTCCAAGGGCAGTAAGGAAGTCTTATGTTTAATTGTTTGCTTTTAAAATATCAATTTTAGCATAGATTTTCAGTACTTTCTTTGGATAGAAAGAATTACATTTTATTTGCTCACTTATTAATTATGCACTCTTCATTTAATCACTTAATTCAGCCAGAAGTTCTTGCACAGGTAGCAAAAACATTCTTCTCTTTATACAAAAAATTCAACACATGCAATTAGTATTTTATATAATCATCCAGATACAGTTAGCAATGCTCTACTTCATGTGAAGCCAGCAAACAGGTCTCACTGCAATAGTCAATGAGACAGACAAAAAAGAACTGAGTCATAATCACACACAAATCCATGCCACTACATTGATCTGGAAAGAGGAGAGAAGCACTATTCAGACAGTTAAGATAACACAGCTTAGTCAGTCTTTGAAGGGGCAAAAAGCCCCCAAACCAAAATCCATCAGCCATATCCCCTTGTGCCCCTGCCCTCCCCACAAAAGAGTCAAAATTACTCATTTGTACATTAATACTTCTGTCAGGTCAAAAATACTTTCAAAACCCTGAAGTCTGCATATGGACATCTAACAAGGATACAGGAAATTATGTTATTTGACTGCCCAGGCACAGCCCTAAGCAAAACCATGAACAAACTGACAAAGTGGGGAACTGTAAGGTGCCAATGACATCCATAAGACAGTCAATCAAATATGTGTAAATTCACATTTGTAAACATGTACCCCCATATCTCCCAGTCCAAATAGTATTTGCATGTAAAAGCAATGTTTGAAAACAAGAAAATTTTTATTTACAGTTATTTAATAACTTGAACTTTTATCCACGTATTCCCATATCAGATACACAAATCTATTTGTACTTCAGTCCATACCTGATTCAGATACACAAATCTATTTGTACTTCAGTCCATACCTGATTCACAAGAACTCTAACAGCTGGACTCATACCTAGCTAAAGAGAAAGACATCCATTCCACTTAATTCTGTTGTTGAAAATGCTGAAACACCAAGTGTGTCAATGGATAAAATAGTTACAGATTTGTGGCCACACTGCAAAACAGCATGGTTCTGTAAGTGAGAGTAAATGTTTAAGAATTACTCTTACACAGGAGATATTTTAGCCTGTTGCTGGTATGAGACAAGTACAATTCAACAGGAATGGTAAGCAAGGGAACAGTTTGTGGCCAGTACTGGGAAGATGAAATGCAGCCTTTGGGAGCAGAGGCACTACATACAGCATATTTAGTGGTAAACTAACAAGATTCCCATATAAAACAGAAATTCAATATAATGAAGCTGTAGAAAAGGAGGTATCATAAAAATAAAAAAAAAAAAAAAAAGAAGTGTAAAAGGCAATTATTTTAAATCCACCAAAAATATAAGAATGGGAAATTACTTTATTAGATGATAATCAGGAAATTTGAGAACTGGAACATCTTATAGACTACCACCAGAAAAAGTCAATCACTGAAGTACTGCTGATAGAACTGTTGCTTTATTATGAATTTTATATGAAGAACACTAGGGACTTCTCAGTTCCAGCATGCTTATCTATCAAAGTTTAATCTCAAAGAGAAGTGGGCAAAAAATGACAAATAATAAAGGATCTGAGCTAAGAACAAGATTGTCGGTCCAGGCACAATCTCTTTTAAAACAACTAGAGAACCCTATCTGCTTTAAGAAATGTTAAATCAGTTTGCTGTACTTCAGACAGTAGACAGAAGTACATAAAATTACTAAAATATGCATCATTAAAAAACTGTAGAAGATATGGTACAACGGCACAGACACCCACAAGAAGGTCACAAAAAAAATTAAATCACTGAATGAGGAAGTACACAGGAAGAGAAACTATAAAATATACAAAATAAAGATTAATTGGTAGGGTCTCATTGATAAATAAAGATAATAATAAAATGCATCAACACACTAAAAAAAGTCATGGGAAGGTCAAGGAATGACTTTTAGTTAACTAGAAAATATCTCTTTTGAGAATGGATAAACAACTAGACTTGTAGGAAACATTTGGCTGGTCAGACTCAGAGGACAAAGTACTGTATGCTGCATAGAGGATCAAGGGAAGTGCTGCAGGAGTCTAGGACAAGTCCATTAAATATCTTAACAATGCCTTGCAGGGCCAGTAAAGTATATTCTAGTCAGAATTTCAAGATAAAATTTAACTGGGGTGAAGAGGATCAATCAACAAGTCTAAAGACAGGGCTGCCATTCAGATGAACCTAGACAGCCTGGAGGAGTGGTCCCTACAGGATTTGTAGGAATTCAGACAGGACAAACACAAAACACTTGTACCTGAGAGGCCCTAGCAACAATACAGGCTGATGAGTGGCTGGGGAGCAGTTCAATGGAAAAGGTCTTGGCACAAAGCAATCTGATCACGTGCCAGCAGTGAGCCTTGTCAGGAAAGGTCACCAGCATCCCAAGCTTTATTAAAAAGAGTCTTGCCAGTAGATGAGGGAACTGATTGCCACCTCTACTCAGAGCTTATTATTCCAGACATGGTCTACTGCACCTCCTTTTGGGCCCCCAGAATACAAGAAGTACACCAAGAACATGGACACAGGAGCCACCAAGGAGCCAGAACACTTGTCCTGTGAGTAAAAGCAGAGGGAGCCGGGCTGATTCAGCCTGGAGAAGAGATGGCTTTGGGCAGACCTTAACAGCAAGTCTGCACCTTCAAGGAGGTCAGCAAGCAGTCAGGCTCACCACAGGGGTACCCGTGACAGGACAAGAAGCAGTGAGACCATGCTCAAACTAGGTAAGTCCAGAATGGACACAAGGTAATTAATTTTCATCATGAGGACAGTCATGGACTGGAACAGAGAGCCTAGAGTAGTTTTGCTGTTTCAAGTTTTTAATGGACTGACTAGGTAAAATCCCTCACAACATGGTCTGACCTCACAGGTCACCCTGCTTTGAGCAGGAGGTCAGACTAAAGACCTCGGAAGGTCCCCTTGAACCTGAATTTCCCAGCAATCCTATGAACACAGAACAGATTCAGTTTAATATTGAGAGATAACACACATGACAAAAACCCCTAATGAATTCCCAACCCAGCAAGAACCTGCACTTCAATCTGGAAATGTCTAAGAAAAATATCTTAAAAAGTTGCATAATCAAAAAAACCTCAACAAAATAAAACCACCACCAAGAAAAAATAAGTTATGCTGAAGAAAGAAACACTGAAAAGTCTGTGGCAGATCTATAGTATGCCCTCTTTTAGAATAGTGTCTATGAGCAGGGACAATGAAGACTCAAACCTCTTTCACAACACTCCAAAAACATGAGAGCTCAGAGTAGAGAACGGTGTAGGCAAAGGGGAGATTTCATATAAATAAAATCCAGCATTTGGCCTGCAAATCTCCCTCAACGCAAGACAACACAGCACTGAGGCATAAACAAAAATAAGCAGTGTGACAGTATCGTAAGAAATATTACCCCTTTGCTATTACAATGTAAATAAAACCCAACTCGCTCTCAAAAGAATACCTGTAAGAGGATACACAGAGAAAATGTACTACTAAGCAGACAAAAAATTAGTTCTTGAACAAAGAAATTGCAACACTGAATTTCACAAGTCTTTGCAGGTTTTATGGTTTATGTACCTATAGGTACACAGATTTATCTGTGTATTAGAGGATTAGAAACAATAGCAGTATAAGCTTTTCTGTTTCTAGCAATGACATTACTTTCACAAAGTGAAAGAAGAAGTTATTTATAACAATCATTCAACAGGCTTCATCCAGTGCAGCAATTTCTGCCTTCCTCTATTTGCAGAACCTTGATTCTAACTTTTTTGTGTTTGCCTGCACATGTTAAACAATTTGATGATCAGTGATCTCTGTTTTTCACTTGGAATTCTGCAGGTTTTAAAATTTTTGCTAGAAAGTGATGCACAGCTTATTTAATGGTCCAAAATTTCTAGAATAAGCTCATAAAGTAATACCCATTTACATCTTCTTGCAATATTTAAAAGTCACTTTATTGGGTAGTTAATCTTAATTCAAAGATATGTATCTGACAGAGAGCCTTCTGAAAACAATTTATGAGGAAGTAAAATGACAATAAAATTTAAAAAGCATTGCTTACATATTCATAAAGTTTCTTCTTAGGCTCAGCTATCTATTAATTAAAGATTAAAAAAAATACTTCAAAATTAAAATGCTGAGGTCTTTTTTTCCCAATGACAGTAGTGACATCATACCGCAGAAAGAACGAGAATGTGGTATTTTGAGTTTTTGATTAAGTGACTATCTGAGGATGAATTGAAGAGAGGAACAGCACATAAGAGCCACAGTTAGCTGAGAATATTCTTCTTTTTCTCCTCCACCCACAGTTCTTATACAATTCCTAAGCACATTTCTTCCCTACAAGTCTCTCAGTCTCCCTTCATTCTGTCATCACCCTATCCCATTCAGCACTCTGAGTCTTTTTTTAAAGAAAACAAGAGGTCTGGGCTCCAGTTAAGTTCCAGCCATCCACAGCATGCAGCAGCCTCACCAGATCTGGCTCACTGCAGCATTTGGAAAAGGTGCTGCTTTCTAAGCCTTGAGTCTCTCTTGACTCACAGCATATGAAGGAAACGCAGTTGTCCACAACATGTAGAAAAAGAATGGAAGGTGGAGCTAAGACAGAGCTCCTGGATCTCTTGTATTGCTCCCAAGGAAAAGGAGAAAAGGTGGAATGGCAGAGGATCTGAAACACTTTAGCTTCTCTTAAGAGAACTGCAGAGGGAGCCATTGATTCCAAGAGGAGGGATCAAAGGAAGCACACTCCACACCTGTTTCTCCTGGCAAGCAATGGAGAAAGCTTCAAGATTCTGGCAGCTGGAAGCAGGAACCAGAAATAGACCCTGAAACATCAGGGGAGGAATTCAGTAGAAAAGTTTTTTTTTTTTTAAAGGCTCTGCCAGTTGTTGAACTCTGTATTTTATTATTTCAAAGCCTTTCTCTCCAAAAAATCCAGGCACTTGTGAATATCCAAATTTCAACACAAATTAATATATTGAGTGTTCTAATAATAAAAGGCAACCTATTTTATTTAAGAAAATCTATTCATTATTAGACACACAATACTTAACTTTTAGAAAATGAAATTTATCATGAGCTTCCATGTAATAAACTATTATATTTTTCTGTCCAGAAGTGCAACACCTGTTACTACAGTTTCATACTACTCTTTCTAAAAATATCTTCAATGAGACCCTAATGGATTTGATTAATGAGTAAACCTTATCTCCTAGATAAAGTCAGCAACACTCTGAAGGGTTAAAAAGTTTCAAGGGCAAAAGCCTCATCTTTCCTGAATCCACATCCCTAACATTTTCCTAACAAGTTCAACTCTTGCATAAGCTATCCTAGCCCACCGAAGATGAACTGAGCTTAAGAGACACCAAGCATTTTCTCAGGGAAAAAAAAAAAAAAAAGATATTTGTGAGAAATCCTTTACTTATTATGAAAAGCTATTAATTTTAAACAGCCTTCTTGTCTTCACCAGTACAAAGAAATGTACTAGTGTAACTTCATCAGAGAGCTGCTATCACCTTTTCCTACTCATTCCACAGTTCCTTTTCAAAGCCAGTTTATTTCCTACTTAAAAACCAAAACAAGTACCCCCCAACAAACAAAAAACCCCCAACCAACCAACTAACCAAACCAACAATTAAAAACCCCAAACAAACAAAAAACTCCAAACAAACAAACAAACAAAAGCCCCAAAGGACTTGAGCCAGCCAGGAGATGAAGACTCCAAATTTTTCACTGACTAGCATCCCAAGCAGACACAACACCAAAGCTTTATCTAGCACATGAACAGACATTGTGGAGACCAGCCAAGGTCAAATGCTGCTTTCTGCATTTTGTGGCATCTACTTCCTGTACTTTAAGTGAAGAGATTTTCACACAGCCTACCCCAGGCCCAGCTTAAGAGTGACAAATCCGATGTTTTGTCACAACTACTACTTCTTCAACACCAACGTCCCTCCCATCATCAGCAGCACCCTCACTACTGTAAACAGGCCCTCAGCACTTATTTTGTCTCACTAATAGTTGTTTTAAGGAGAGTTGCACAACCCAGTCCTCGAAATCCAAGCAATTAGTCACTAGTCACTACGGCTAACAGTGGTGGAAGCTGTGCTACAAAAAAAGAAATCTCAGGGACCATTCGAAGTCTGACAGAAATGTAATCACTACTACAAATGAAAGGAAAGCTGAGTCACCTCTCTGCCTGGCTTCATTATAAGCACTTTGGACAAAGTGCACTGGGGAAAATTTTACTCACTAGGAACAGATTAATTAAATTTTTAATTTAACTTCTTTTAATAAAAATGCAATTTAGCTGCTAACACTTTAATAATTTTTTAGGAATAAATTAGTGTTGAGCTAACATTTCAAAATACACATAGACTAGCACAAATTGTTTAGCAAAATTAGTCTCAAAATGTACTTCTTAGATAAAATCTTAAATTCAGTACACAAACGAAAGCATTAAAAAAACCCTTAGAATTTGTGATTTAAACTTAAAAAAAAAGAAAGAAAAAACAGCTCCTAACATGAGAAAGCACCAAGTATTTTTCTGAATCACACAGAGGAAGGTCTTAAAGACAAGGTATGCGCAAAATAGTGGCACGTATGCACGAATTTTTTTGTCTCTTTCAGGACTTTATTGTATTGTGCACCATTGTGATGTAACTAAATTTTCACTTGAACCTACTTCTATCTCTTTTTTTTCTCCATTTTCCCAAAGCATAGTCTTGCTATATAAAAATCACCACCAAAATATGTGAACCATCTCCTAAGCCTAATCAGTATTTCCTTGAAGCTTTTCAGCAGCATCTGGATGAAGCATTTCAATGTTATTGCCACCACACAGTCCTGACTGGTTTTCTGTTAGTTACAGAAGTGAAAACTTACTAACAGAATCCCTCTGCTAAATCACACTTCACATTCAGAACTCCCTGCTAATCATTCTGAATGCTAACACACTTAGACCACAGTAATTACATTCAAAAGTTACTCATCTGCTACTGGTGTTTGCTATATGCAGCTTAATGGTACTTTAACACCTGGCTCACTGAAACTAGAGTTAATGACATTAACTAGAAGAAATGCCAACATGTTAACAGAAATAATCATTAAAACATGCATCATCCACATAGATCAGCAGGACAGGTTGTCAGTGGGAACTCAGTTCATCATTAACCTATGGAACTCAGAATATGTAATTTATGCTACAGCTAAACAAGCACAAAAGCTGCAGCATTGGTTAAAGACCAGAAGTTTTGCTTTTAGTTTCAGCTGTCACCAAATAGTCACTAAGTAACTGAAGAAATAACCTATGGCTCATTTTCTACGGAATATTTAAGATGTTTGTTAACAAATATTCTGTAAAATACCCAGCAGCTTAGCATGAGTTCCCTGCCAATCTTAAGCAGTTTTATTAACAACATGAAAACAACAGTCACACTTTGTAAATGCTAAAAAGGTTGGGATGCCAGCCATGTTTCATAATGTACAAATACAAAAGTTTACCTAATAAAAAATGAATTATTTTTTAATGTATGACTAAGCTGCTTAGGATTTAAAATACAATAGCCAAGTATTTAAAATACAGTGTTAAAACACAATGTGTGTGTGCATATATATTTAAAAAATAAATAGATATCTTCCTCTGAAAGCAATTTAAACCACCTAGCTGTTTGCAGCAAGATACAGTTCTACCTTATGTCAGCCACTGAAGATGTTAAAGTCACTCAAGTCATGGTATGACAGGATATCCAGAAATACCATCTGAAAACTCCAACTCTGAAGCTGCCAAGGCAGCTTTGAATAATAATTCAACCATCTCAGACACAAAAAATGAATAAAACGTTCTGAATTTAAGCAAAAGTGCTTTTCTTTTCCTGCTCCACTCTTGATGATCCATTTTTTAGTGTGTTGCATCCATACACTCCATCCATTTTATAGTGTGTTCTGCATATACATAGCACGGATGGAGCCCAGGAAAATATTTATTTAGTACGACAAAAAAATCCCCGATTTTATTTAATTAACCTTTTATATTATTCTTCAGCTAAAGAGCAAAAGCATTTCACAAGCCATGAATTCTTGCTAACTTTGGCTACCTTTTACACTTTCCATTTAGGGAACACATCTGACCCAAAAGCCCTTGAACAGTTCACCCCCACCAGTACTTTCAGAAGCCACTCTCACCCAGTGCAACTCAGTGACTCTATTTAGCCAACTCATTTTACAGTCAATTTCCTATTTACGGCGCAGACACAGATGAACAAGTTATAGCAGTTTAAGCTGACATCTGTAAGTGGCTGATATTCTGATACACACATTGTTAACCACCCTGACACAGAAGAGAGAAAAGATATTAACTTTCCTCCACCTGGATTTGGAAATCTAGACGATGCATTGCCACAAAAGGACAACAGGTATGAACTGCTAAAAGAATTTTCAAAGGCTTAAGAAAGCAGGTGATAATCAGAATTACAGAAAACTAAATTACACTTTTGCACAACACATTTAATCACCTTCACTGCCACAAATACTTTTTGCAGCTGTTTGTGAGGAATGACTGAAAGTGACATAAGCCAGGCACACATAAATTGGTGCTGAAGTTATTCTGCCTTAAGACGAGACAGGCAAACAACAGAAAGAACTTTCTTTTCTGTGTTCACAGAAATCTGTTGTGTGGATTCTAAACACATAGAAACTAACAGTGGCCCAGAAAGTTCCTCAACAGCTGGAGGCTGAGAACAAGTCTGTTATATGTATATATTAACCCTGCCTTAGGTCTGTTTTAGGCATCCACTTTTGATCAGTGTCAAAAAGAAGAAGGAATACAGGCTATACACATCCACAGCACACAGCTGCTTTCCAGTTTCTCCAGTTACCAGAATGCAAATCCAAATTCATTTTAGTCACAGGGGAGCCACTGACACTGCTGCTTGCTTTTAAAATTTTTCCAAATTTATCAAGATTATTAGAAAGATTAGCTATCTGACAGACCACCAAAGCATTAATATAGCCACTCATCTCTGGAAGCAGAGCCTGGGCTTTTCTACAACTTGCCCTCAAAAAATCCCCAACAAACCTTTAGATACCATGGGAATACATTATTTATCTGGGAATTACATGTGGAAACTCTATCTGTGTACAGAATATGATTTCAAAGTACCTCTAAATATTTCTTAACCTAGTTCCACACTTCTGAGTCTGTAGACAACTACTAAACTCTCCCCTCTTGTGATACACCCTCTTGCCTACTGCTCAAATGCTTCAGTGACTTCGAACAAGTGCCAGGAAACGCTGACATATTTTCAATGTTGCTTTTACCCTTCAGGGGAACCGATATCACACAATATGTTTTGCAGAATTCCAGTGCCCTTAGTTGTCCAATCAGCCTCTTATGTACTTGAATGCTGAAAACCATCACTACTATTTTTTACTACTACCATCACAAGAGTAACAAGCCACACTCTTCCCATCAAACTCACATGCACTTCTTCCACACCCAATGAATGAAAAAAAAATAAATTGAGGAAGTGAAAAAAATTCATACCCAACTAGTTCACAAAATGAAAAGGAAACAGTCCCTTTAGGGTCATGCAAATATACAGTCTTGCAAATGCACAAAGTCAACAAGACCAATGAATTTTACACCTTTCAATGATTCAGCCAAACTAACATTATACAAATTATTTGTAAAGTAATTTAAGGTTTTTAAAGTAGGGTAGAATAGGCTTTAATGTCCCTGGCTCAAATTTCTCCCCAAATACCTATCCCCCCCTCAAGTCTGCCATAAGACAGGAAAATTGAAAACACTCATCCACATGTGTAAGACTTCATATAAAGTTACCAATTATAAAGAACTCTGTCACATGGACTACAACCACTGCCAACAATTCTCTAAAGCCAGGACCAAATGGAAAGAGATCAAAAGGCAACATTCTGAAAAGGCAGAAAGCCCTCAAACTGTGTGCCAATAGTACACCTGCATAAGAAGAGATGCTTTGTAAGCAAAGCCACAAATCAATATCCCTGATTGTCATTCACATCATAGTGGGACTATACCACATAAGCTCTCAAATGCAGAACCACTTTTTCAATCTTTAAGCAAATATCTGCTTTTTTGTCTGCTTTGCAAAATATTATAAACTGCTGTAAACTGAAGAGATGCTATTGGTTGAGAAAAAGCTAATTTATTAAAAATAAAGAACCTTTAAAAGAACAGAAAAGATGAGTTTTTAAACTGAATGTTTTAAGACTGAAGGGTTTTTTCCTTTAGAAATGAGACACACACCTGTTCACTGCACACATACCACACCAGTACACTTCCTCCACATGAACTGTACATATGAAAAGACTGGATCAAAGAACATATGGCGACAGTTCTTACAGATCTCAAAGTCACCTTGGCACATGATGGTATTTTCCAAGAGAAAGAAAATACATCATTGTGTTAACCTTCTCTTTTGTAATTCAAAAGCACTTCAGGGTATTTTGAGATTAGAAAACAGAGTCATCTTTCAGTTCAGCATCTATATTTTAGCAGTCTTCACTATGGATAAGTGGGTTTCAAATGAGCAATCCATCTTGCCTCTGTAAAAAACAGTACACCCAACTGGAAGAATCCTAAACTTGATCCTGAATTTTTTTTTCAAGTGTCCAAGCACCTAGGCTATCAACAGCATTCCTTTACAATAGTTCAAGTAGTATTAATTCTATGTTCTTTTTTGCAAAGTCCTCAACAATTTTACCTTATTTATAACTGGTTTTTTTATAGTGAACCCTGATACTGTACTGGTTTTGGTTGGGACTGAGCTACATTTCTAGATAGTAGCTGGTAGAGGACTGTGTTTTGGATTTGTGCTGGAAGCAGTGCTGATAACACAGGATTGTTTCTGTAACTGCTCAGCAGGGCTCACAGAGCATCAAGGCCTCTTCTCTTTCTCACATCACCCCACCAGTGAGCAGGCCAGGGGTGCACAAGAAGCCAGAGGGGGCAGACACAGCCAGGACAACTTACCACAGCTGTCCAGAGGGATACTCCACACTACATGGCATCATGCTCAGCACGAAAACTGAGTGAGTGAGGGCATGTGTGGAAGTTGGCTGGGGCTAATATTGCTCAGAGACTGGCTGGGCATCAACTGTTTGGCAGCAAGCAATTCTTTTCCTTTTGCATCATTTGCTCTTTCACAGGCTTTTTTTTCCTCTCCTCTTAGTTATTGGTCGGAGTTTTCCCCCCTCCCCCAGATTATTACACTGCTGTTATCTCAATCCACATATTTTCTGACTTTTACCCTTGCAATTCCACCCCTCCATCTCACTGCAGGGGCAGGAGTGGATGAGCAGCAGTGTGGTGCTTAGTTGCCAGGTAGGGTTAGACCCCACACCATAATTATTGCTCTTTGTTACAATGCCTTGAAATTTTGAAATTTGAAGTTATAAACCAACAAGCAGGTTTGCTTGGGTTTTCTTCCCCATGTAGAGAGCTCCAAGCCTGTGGTGTTTTGTAGGAATGCTACAAAACACTACGTTTTCTCTTTTTCTGGTCACAGTGTTGACGTTCTAGAGGGAAACTAACCCAAAATTTCTGCTTCCCTTAATGGACCATGTTAATTTATCCTTAAAACAAGAGGACTATGTCATAACACTTCTACAAGCTTTTATAACATGTAATTAAAAGGAATTTTAAGTAAACTAATTCTTTACTGAGAGGTTAATGGATTTTTATTTCAATACATGATATGCAAATATTTTGGGTTTGAAATTATACTCCTCAACAGCTGTAGCTTTTTCAGGCTAACTAAATGAAGCTGGCAGAGCATGGAGGTGACATCAGTTTCTGTTGTGAAAAATTCTTTGTCCTCCTAGTTCTTAAGCTGCTACATTTTGGGGGAAGCATAAATTGTCTTGTTAGACAGAATACCTCTCTACTTTTCAAAGACTATATAAGATACTTCATGCAAAGACTCCAGGAACTTAGTACAGTTGTAAGTCACCTTTACAAAGACTAGCTGCTCCTACAACTCATGTTCCAGAAAAAATAATGGAAATATACCCTGTGTATGAGGGCAGAGAAATGCTGGAAGCTCCACAAGTAAGTCAGCAGTGGACATGAAAAATGAAATAACTAAATAAAAAAAACCCCAAAGCCTATTGTCATGAATCCAATGGAGAAGGAACAGCTACATGAGTAAACTGCTATTCAGAACTGTCAGGTACTCACAAGAAAGTACAATGAGGTTTAAAGCTCACCTCTCGTAACAAGCCAAAATTTTCCAAGAGTGCAGGGATTCATACTGCAGGGAACCATCATCTGAAAGCACCCTGTACCAGGCCAGTACTAGACTGGAAAACATTTTTTTATAATTACACTCACAAAGCAGACTGTTTATTTCATTCCTGTATAGGCCTGAATGTTTTAAATTATTCCGTGCTATCTGAATTGAAACCCAGTTCTGTGTTGCTGAGTAGGATTGCAAGCCCCAGAGATACAGGCATCAAGGTTTTGGATGCTCTGAGTTTAATTACTTAACTAAGAGTTTTTTTTCATTATATTAATTCTAAATCCCACAAAATGAAAGCATCAGCCTACCTTTTGTACTATTGTCATCATTATGTAACATCCACATCAGGAACTGAGCATACCTTACCCATAAATGCAGTGATGAAACATTCCTGCTTTGAGGAAAGAGAACTCCTAACAACACTGCCTTACGAATTTTAAGATTCTGCTTATAAATATAAAAACACCTAACTTCACATAGGCTTGTGTTCCTTTATTCTCAACATGCATGAAGTAAAAGCAAATGTTTAGATACTTGAGTCACATACTTTTTAACCTTTCTATCATCTGTGTGCATGCTTCAGAACAGAAGAATAAAAACAACAAAAAACCAAACACCACAACAGAACATTGCCAGTGCCAAGAGAGTTCTGAAGAGTGATTTAAAGAGAAGGCAAGTGCTAGTTCACAATTAGACACCAAGAGGCAAGAAAAGTAAGAATTAACCAGGTTGAGAGCAGGCAGTTTTCAATAATGTAAGGGAAAGATTCACACTGACAGATATGAACAGTGTAGCAACTTGAAATAAAATAAAGATTAATGGGTGGCCTCAAGACAGCTTGTAAGTGGCACCGGACAGTGAGACTGAAAAACAGGACAAGCCTCAGTGTCCGTGCCACTGGTTTTGAAAGAGCCAAAGTATGAAAAAGTAGCCTAATTCCTGGCCTATCAATTCAATTAAATAATTATTTCTATAAATACTGATGAAAACTTTGAATAAAATTACATTTACATAACACCATACAATACAGAATCTTCCCCCTTTTCTTGTTCTTATTAGGAATTAAGTGTTTTTCAATGTCCTGTGAAGTCATATTTTTAATCAAATTTTGTATACCTAGATTTTTAGTACACAAAACATTAAAATGTCAGAATCAAATATTTTTCCTCTTTTCCCTTCTACAACACTGAAGCAAAACCACGATTCATCAATACCTTTCTATAAATTACTTTAGTCAAAGTCCCTCACTCACTCTGAATTCATAGACTTGAAGGAACAGCTAGGAGGAGAGTGAGAAATTCTACATTTAACATGAGCATTTTAATTGCATTTTTTGATAAAGAAGTTTTCTGCATAAGCTCAAAACTCCTGCCAACATTGAAAGAAATCTAAAAGTACTTCAAATCAGGCATAAAATTTTAGCTTCCTCCTGCAATATTTTACAGCAAAGGAACAACTAAGAAACCAAGTTTAAGCAGTGCCTGTGCAGTAATCCTTAACTGATGGAACAACCAGTTGAAATCAGTCACAAACAAGAAGTTCAGCACTTGTTGATATTGTCAGAGTTGTTAATGGAAAAAGCCTAGCAACTGCTAGTAGCTAATTAGCTACCACAAAACAGAATTAAAAATAAAAATCATAATCCAAATAATAATAAAGGGTATAAGATTCCAAGCACAAACACTGACTTTCTTTTCCTCTTGCTGCAATGGAGAGATAGCAGAAGATTTCACTTTGGTATCAGGGAACCAGAATGACCCAGTCCTTCCTGCCTTCCACTAGCAGCTCCAGCAAACATGAATGGGGAGAGCACCATGAGGGTCTTGCTTGGATTCCCAGTTCTGAAGAGATCAGTCCAGCAAAATTCCCTTGATTGTACCCCACTGGTGAGCCTTTGCCACCTCATGGTGGTATTCAAAGCTTGGACTCAATGATCTTGGAGGTCTCTTCCAACTCTAACAATTCTATGATTTTTTTTTTTTTTTTGAAAGGAAGAAAAGAGACCTTGAAAAGCCAAAAACCAGACAGCCCATCCCAAACTATTCTAAAAAGTGAAAAGATACTTCACTGTATGGTACTCACTAGTAGGTCATTTGGATAAAATAGACTGGATATTATTATCAAATAAGACTTCCACATCTGCCAAAACTAAATTAATTTTTAAAACCCATATGCTCATTTGAAATAACTGACTTCTGCACAGGTTGCTTCCTCTCTGTATAGCACTAACATTAGGTAATTATTGGAATCAAGAAGATGCTATTGACAGGTGCCAGCTGTCTTTACCATGCTGAGGCCATTTTGAAGAAAGTGTATACAAAATTGAGAACATGAGCACAACTCAACAACCACAATATTAAAAAATTAAATTCCTAATCAAATAAAAATGTATATACGAACAACAGTGGTAGAAATAAACACTGAAGTGGGAACTGATTCCATCAATAACTGTCCTTAAGCTTTATTTCCAGTGAGTTGCCACTGAGTTTGCCACTCATTTCAAGAGCTGACTTTACAACTGTCTCGCCAGGTTGTTAGGAGTCAAGCAAGAAGATCATTATTCACGATGTCTGACTGCAGGGCTTAAATCTTCTGATCATACCTTACACAGTGTTAATTAGTTTGAAGGCCATAAATATTTAGGCTTTAAAGTGACTTGCTCAGCTCTACATAAGATAAGGCATAATATAATTTTTTCTTCAAAACCAGAGGAAATCTCCTTTTACCTTCAAGTCTTGACCAAAATGTCTCAAAATACTATACAGTCTAGGATATCAGAAAATCTGAGAATGTTACAGAACCAAACCAATTCACAAGCATACAGCATGACATATCATTTGTGTTTCACTCTATGACAGAATCTTCATGTAAAACTTTTTAGGTTATTTTCAGGCTGGTATGATAAAAACATTAATTCTTGCAGTATCCAAATCTTTATATGCTGACATTCATGGTATCTCCACAGAAGATGATTTTGCTCTCATCTCTTTCAGAATACTTCATTCAAGTATACCTCATGTCTCCTGCCTGAAAAAGTTGGGAGTGGGTGGGGAGGGATGGGGAAATAACCTGATAAAAGGAAAAAACTGAACTACATTACTGAATATCTAAAAAGGTATTTCATAGGAAAATATATCTTTATGAAAATAGGTTACTAGATCAGGTAAACATTTGTAAATTAAGGGAATAATTTCAATGATACTAGACAACATAGTGAAATATAACTTGCCTAAAATTTTCTACGACAAACCTTCAACTGTTATAGATACAAAACTCTCCTGAGAAAAGGAAAGAGAATCATAATTTACAGATTGAAGAACCACTGAAAAACAGACTTCAGTGAGTAGACCTGTACATCACAGAATGCAGAGAAGGACTAGATGCAGTCATGACTTTTTTTCTTAATATTCACTGATCCTATATAGTAATTTATTAATAACACTAAATACCAGATGCACAATTCCTGATCCCCCACAACAATTGTTTCAAAGCAATACTTCATACATATTTAGGTATTTGAAGTCAGTACAAAGAATTTGGTTTTAAATTTAAGCTCATTCAATTTTTGTAGCAGATATACAATATTCACCATTATATCCAGAATTAAGTATGCCAAAGAAAAGCATATCTTTCATTGGAGAAAAAGACAGTCACTTCCATCTACTTCCTGCCAGAGAGGCAATAAAAAAAAAGAAAGCTGTGTATCCATAAATATACACACAGGCACCTGTTTGTATACACATAAATGTGTGTTCACACACAGAGCAAAGTTCCTCTCTGTGTGGTGAAGAGAAGGCACCAATAACTCTGCTATAATCAGTAATTATTTGCACTGTGATGTCTCCTCTCTCGTGTCTATTCCTCACTGAAACCTGTAATCACATCCTTGTCAAAAGATGTGTTCAATAGCCTGGATTACTGTGAGTACATCCACTGATATGTTCTCATTTTTCAGCTCCTAATCTAGAGCCAACCTTCCTTCAAAGCTATTTAAAATTAACACCTAAAGTACATGCAGCACAATTGCCAAGTCCTTTCTCTAATAATTACTTACTCACTCACTTCCTAACTTGGTGCTTACAGCTAAAAAAATGTTTTATCTTATACCCTAAAACAATGAAAGCATCTCTCCAAAGCTCTACCTAGGAAACAGATTTTAACTTTAGTCTTCTAGTTTTTAATTTCTCATTCTCTCTCTTACACAAAGCTTCAAGCAAACTAGCAATGATTCAGATTTTCGTGAAATGTAAGGAGCATGTTTAAAACACAGATCAGGTGCAATGTTGACATCAACTCATTGAGCAGTCAGGATTATAAACTGTATTTATAAACCTTCAGAAGAGTATGCCAGCGACTATGCCATTATGAAAACCAAAGTAATTCACACCTTAACATTTGCATCTTCAGGAAGAAGGCAAAAAGCAGGACACAGCATTGTGTTCAACAGAACACTTCACATGCTCCTGTCCCAACAAGGTATGCTGAGAATCAGAGGAGCCTTCAAAAGCAACACACAGTGCAGCCTCACAACACAGCACATGCTGGCAAGTACAAGGAAACAAGAAGCAGCACACCTTCAGTATAGGTCAGTCAGTAATCCACAGACACCAACACCTGCACCTAAGGGCCCACATGTCTAATTCCTTAAGTTAGTTCAGAGAGTAGGAAAGAAAGTCCTTCCAGTTATCACAAATTAAATTCTATCAGGGTTAGTATCTTTTTACAAGTTTTCTCTTTCCTTCCTGGAAGTGCTTGAAAACACACGTTCCAATCCATAGTGGGTAGCAAAACCCTCATCTTTCTAAAGGTTTTTCGAAGTTTAATTTTTAAAGCATCTCCATGACAATAAATAATAAGTATCTACATAAAGGTACTTATTAAAAATACCACTACCAGTAGAAGTTCACTCCGTGTACCCCACCCCTCCCCCCTTTCAGCCAAACAAGCTTTTCTTCCTCCAAAACACAGTGGCATTTACCTCACTGACCTTGGGACTGCCTTCCTCCAGTATTTCTCCCTCATCAGTTTGCATGGGAACAGGATCTGTGCAAAGCTCTGCAGAAATGCAAAATACTGCCTAAAAGATAAACAACAAAGATATATTTTAAAAACAATTCTTTTTCTGCCTTTAACAATATTATGTGAGATTGCAAGGCACATAAACAACAATTCTAGGCTATGACCTTTAATGCTGCCATTCTGCACATATTTGCTGAAATTATGTTTTACACAAACAAGAACTGTTATTCAGAATAAGACAAAACTACTTAATTGAAAGAAAAAAAAAGCACTTAACAGTAATATCCTTTCTTTTTAATTTTAAAGTGTCACTGCTGTGTATTTAATGTAGTCACTGATTTTAGTCATTAAAGTCCACAAGGAACGATCACACAGACCAGAGCTGAGGAATTCTTTACTAGGAGACAGCTTCTGTGCAAATATAAGCTTTAAAGACACAGCTTAAAGACAATCTAAAGGTCATTAGTTTGAAAAATTTTTAAGACTTCCAGTGATCGCACAGTACCTCTGAAGTCTTACTTTCAGGATTTTTTCCTTGACTTCATTCTAAAAATAAATACATCCTAGAATCTAAATGGTTCACGGGACAGATAAAGTCATTCATCTTCAGGCTGGCACTTACAATTTAACCCAGGTCAACAGATCCTAGTGTTTCCAATATTCAACACTACTAGGTGATCTATTTTCAGGTTTGTTTGACAGTATCAGTGCAGTTCCAACTAAACAAAATCTGCACCCCAAACTACATTCTTCAAATTGTAAAGTAACTTACGGAAGGATGCAAAACAATTAGGGAGACTTTGGTGTTTAAGATTCGAATGTCTTCTCCTCCAGAGGATGAGCCATCTTTCAGGGATAATGGATCAAATTAATCAATTTAAGAGATCAAATACACCAGTACCAGCATAAATCCAGCAGGAATCTCTAACACTTAAAATGCAAGACGTAAGGCATGACCAGATCTCTAACATTCCAGGTATATGGAAAGTAAGGGCTCACACTGAGTATACTGAATTAAGAATTCTCTTAAAGCCAAGAGATGTTGGCCTTTAACAGTTGTCCCTCTCAAGATTATGTAACTCTTCACCTGCACCAGCATTTAACATCCATTTTGAAGATTCTTTACTTCTGCACCTCAGCTACAGAACTGCTGACTGCCACGTTCACAGCAGCAATTCCAAGCCTGGAAACTGACAACAGAAAGCTTCTAAATGATGCACCTCCTTCACTTCACTGTTAATGCCTGCTCAGAGTGTAAGGCTGTCTGCACTCCAACCTCCTCTGTTATGCTGCACATAGGTAAAACACCATCTGTCATGGTTGACTAAAGGAGTGAAGAACAAGTCCTACAAACATTAAGGGCCTGAAGCTACAAAAGGTTACATACAACTTACTAAATCTTACAACCAACAAGCTGTTACGTTCAGTAATATCATACACTCTAGCACAAGACACAAGAGTTGTAAAGACTTAGAGCACAGTAATTTTCTTTTCTGGGAAAAGAAGGAATGAGAAGAAAAATCAAACTCTTACTCAAATCCTCATTAAACATTCTGCCTTCAGTGCATAAGCAAAAATCAGAGATATCAAATGCTAAGCATGACATCTATGCCAAGATCCTCCTGCCTATAATCAATGTTTCTAGCTTTTTGTTCTGCACGAAGAGTGGAGGAGGCCAGGCTGGGCAGTCCCTGTCCATGGTACTTCTTTGCCAGGCCCAGTTTCTGAAACCCACTCCAGAACTTTCAGAGCTGGGAGTTTTGGAGCATGATTTCGCAGTGTCAGAGTCAAGTAATTGGGAAGCTCCTCAGATTTTTGTTAGACAGACAGTCTGATGTCTAACAGCCAAAACAGCTTTGGCCAGAAGGATTCCTGTGGCACTTACCTGGCCTCGAAGTCAGAGAAACAAGCAAGAATGAACTTGAGCTACAGAAGCATTAAAAAAAACTTACATATAAAACAAGACCAGAAAGGTCAGACCAAGAACACAGCAAGGGGAAGTCACTTTTCATTCAGAGTGCTTGAAGAACTCAAATATAAGCCTTTGAAAAACTGACATGTTTTATCTTCTGAGATCCCTCACTACCAGAGGAATTGGCAGTATTTGACTCCAGTTTTTATATACTACTCCTGGAAGAAGACAAAAAAAATACCAACCAGTGCATCTCAAAGCAGGAAAGAAAAGGTCAGTAGAACTAGGAAATTTTTAAAAATGGAAAGGCTACAAGGACAAAGAAAAGCAAGCTCTTACACAGACAAGAGATTAAATACACTGGAACTATCCAGAACTCAGAGATTAGAGTAGGAAATTAAATGAATAAACTCTTGTCCTTCTCCACTGCATTTTCTTTTTTACAACTTCTATTTTCTCTCTTAATTTATCCTGTAATTAATGATTTATTTGCTTTAATATTTAAAAAAAAACATGTAATATTATGTCATACAATACTTAGAGTGAACTCACTCACATGGGATGGTAAAAAGGTAGAAGTTCTAAAAGGCTCAGTAATTGACTAGAAAACTTCACAAGAGAGAAAGAAAATCCATCAACAAAAACTTTTAGCAGGAAGACCCTAAGCCACAGACTACAAAAAGTGTTGCAAGAGGAAGCTTTGCTGAACACTGTCCTTCTATTGCTAGGTTTGGGGGTTTTTTTATGCTTCATTGCATTTGCTTCTGGGCTCTTTCAAGAGACCAAACATCCTCCAATAAACAATGAGTCCAATTCAATAATTTTTATGTTCTTTTGCATACATGAATCATTGATTCCCTTAGCCACTGGCATAAGAATGCTGCACTGCAAGATTATTTATTGCCAAAAGGAGACACTTCAAGATTTCTGAATCCATGGGACAGTACCTCTGTGGCTGGCTTTTGCAGCTGAGGGTGACTTCTTAGCTAACAGAGACTGCTTATTGCCAGCACATGAAGAAATAACATAATTATGCTATGTTACAGACATCCCCTCTTCAGCTCACCAGCTTCTGAGAAGAGTCCTGAAGGCAACACACAGGGTCATTTATTTTATACATGGAGGATGGACAGGAAGTAAGAATTTGTACTAGCATCCTGTAGGATCAGGAAAATGCCAAAAGCCTAAAGGCATTTGTTTACTTATATTCAATACTTAATGTGATATGTCAGGTTCTCAGGTGATAAAAAGAAAGTTTATAGACAGCCCATTTAGATTATCAGATCCAACACCTATCAAGAAAGTCACTCCTGGAAAAGGTCAAAAGTAAGATAATCCTCTTCTACCCTTGCATATATCCACCCAAACTACTCAAAATGGGACTGAAATCCCTCATTTTTTTATTTACCTGATATCCTTCAGAAAAATTAACTAACTTCAACTGGAGTAAGGTAACACCAAGGAAGGCCTGACAAATAGCAATGCACTGGTATGTCCACATATGATGTAGCAAACACACATTTAAACTTAAGAAAGACTTTTAACTTTTTAAAATGTAATACAGTGATGAGAATCTATACTCAAAGGTTAGAGCATTCATTAATATGAACCAGCAGGATTTCTTACCAACTTTAATGCCTATTGCAATACTGCCCTGCCATTAAACAGAATGGTTTTGGGACAATCCAGTTTGATTTTTAGTCGTATTTTTGCTCCATGTCTTTCTTCAGCAAAGATGCACTTGTTTTGTTCTCTGGGATCAGCATGAGAGATGCAGCCACTCAGTGTAAGCAGAACAGTGCAGTGTCCTTATGGATATCATCTCTGCACTACTGCATTCTAACACACTCTGGCAAGCAAAACTTAAACAAAATTTCCATATACTTATCAATCCCTGAAAACCAATAGCAGTGAACAAGGTACTTCGTCTAGGCCTAATTTTCTCTCCACATAGAATGGTCCAGCATGGAAAAATACAAGGTCTTCAATAGTAAGAGAGAGCTGGAATTCCAATGATTTCAAATTTGGTTTCAGCAAACAGGCATCACTGGGACTAAGCACCTTGTCTAATTCAAGGGTCTTTCATGCAGCAACACTTTTATTTTTTAGACTGGCAGCAGGAATCAAATATGGACTAAAGAAAAAATCTGTTCCTCATCAGATAATGAAGAAAAAACCTACTTCAAGCTTCTAAAGAGTGCAGCTGTGAGAGAAGCACTTATTAATGTACAACCAATCGTGATTCCTGTGAATTCCCAAGTTTAAATTTGATATGGCCCACTAGAAACTCCCTGAAGGACAGTAAGGCTGCGCCAAATGTCACCATTACAGACATTAAGCAGAAATTGAAGGTAGGTCCCAAACTCTCACAAAGTAAACCAGGCACACCAGTGCTCTTCCAAGGCAGTGATCTCGTGTACATGGCGTACTTGAAACAAGAGCAGCTAGAACAAGGCACTGCTTGACTGAACAGTGCCTAGATGAGACTGTGCTTGTTTGACACAATTGTATCGACACACTAGCCTCTACGTACAGACAAAATGTTCATTTTTAACACGATCCAACCATAATGCATTTAACTGCTAAAGCATTGTATTACATTGAGTCTGTTAAGAAGGTACAAAAGCAACATAAAATTTAACATACAGAAGAAGACGGTATTTTCTGTCACTTTAAATGCAAGTTGTTATGAAAGCAAGAGCATTCAGAAGATAAAAAACCTTCGACTATAACTTTATTGCTTATAGGAAATAATCAGTTACCAATTCCAGTGAGTTAAAAAATCTCAACATAAATTAACTATTTTTTAAAGAAAATGATATATCATACAAACCAACTTCAGCTTACAGAAACAAATCACATCAGGCAGTAACATAAACTTCACACACAAACCCACAGGAAATAACACACTAGAAAGCACATGAATACAGATCTACATCCTACATTATCTTAAGAACCAGCATAGGCTATTGCTCTTCTCACCTCCAACTTTCAAGATCACAATACTGAGCTTACCTTTGACAGTTTCCAAGGGCTGCCAAAGCCCACAAGGATCCGTCCTGGCTACATTCAGTGCAAAAACAAAACCCTAAAAGGAGACCAAAAAAAAAAAAACACAACATCAATCAGCTGTGGTTATTAGTAAATTTAAAACAAATATAAAACCAAAAGTCAGCTGTCTCTAAAGCTCAGCAAACCTAGGTGCACACAAATGAAAGGAATAGGCTGCCATCAGGAAAATATTTTCTTAAAATTCTCCCCACAACCTCCCATCCAAATCTGGAAAAACAGTAAACACTGGTAGCATGTGTGAGAGAATCTCCTACTGACTATGAGATACAACAGAACAGTAGGAGGCTCTAGAAACATAATTTCTACTCACAACTGGGAAAAATGTGCAGTGAAACTGGTTTCTTGTACAGGAACTGAGAGAACAGACATAACCATGTTTCCTTGCAGTCAAGGGAAGAGATTACGTAATCCTACATTAACTCCTGAATATTAAATATTATGTGTAAAAATGAATCCCATACCTACCAACTGTCAGGTATTTAATCCTATTTTGAAAGAGTAACACAGCAGCACTGCACTGGCTTACAATCATGCCCATTTCAAATCATACACAATCTGTCTTAACCACAGCTAGTATTAAATACTTCAGTTTTGGTTTTGCAAAACATAACCAACTTCCAGGAATTAAAAGAAGTCCAGAACCATCAGCTTACCTTATTATACATCCAAGTTAACATCACTGAAATAGAAATTATTCCTGTTGCCATTATTCAGGTTTGTTGTAAGAGATATGAACAAGTGGCACTTGTCTAAATTCACTGCATCGTTTTGTCGGCTACTACTCCTTAATGTACAGCATTATTTAGGAACAAAGTGTTCCTGTCATTGGACTAACTGCCATAAACTGAGTTTATTTTTTTTTCCTGATCTTCTAGCATTAACTAAGAGTTTTCTGGGCATGATTTCCATTCAAACAATTTCTGACTAGAAAATACATTTGGTGATAAAAGGGAGTCTTACCTCCCACTGTGGTCTACCTGTCCCTTTGCTAGTGAGTAAAGGTTTTACAGATGCAAACTTTAATTTTGAACTTTGTTCTGACTTATGCTGTGGAGTGATTCTGATAAAGCAACCAAGAGCACGCTCTGCTCAAAAGGCCTCAAGCTGTCTTAAAACATCATCTTACAAAAATCAGCTGCTGACGTAAATAAACAAAAACATCACATACTCAATTAGGATACGGGAAGTTGGCTTCAAGTCATTCACAACTTCAAAGCAACACATAAGTATTTCATGGTTTTTCATCTACAGCACAGCAGCAGTCATGATTTTCTATAAAAATTACCCAGGACAACCCTGGTCTCACTGTTATGGTAATTCTCCACTTCACTTTTCAAGGCTGGAGATGGAAATATAACTTGCAACCAAGTAATTTGGTAGAAGGAGAGATACTCCTGGTGTTTGAGAACAGGATTTGCAATCTCTTTATTTCACATGGTTTAGAACAATCTCTTTGCATTACTTAGGTGGAAGGAAATCCAGGAAGGATTAGTACTTCAAGGAAAAACAAACTAAAGATATCAATCTAAACAAAGCAGCTGGGAGGAATGGGAAAAGGCAGAAATCTTCAACCTCTTATAGAAAAAAAAAATGCGGAGGAATATTCAGGAAGGGCAGTCACATATCCCACAAAATCACTGTGGTGTTCTACAGCAAAACATGACATGAGAAAGGGTGCCCATTATGTTTAATGTAGCATTGGCTGCACAACTTCATATTTTGTTCTGTATTTAATTCTTTGCGCTGATGTTTTTGGTAACATATGGGAAATGTTTCAGCTGTTCATGTAGATATGACAAAGTACTTTTAACAAGATAAATAGCTGTAACTTGGAATAGATACATTACTCTGTACTGCTCTTCTAAAGTAACATGAGAACAGAAGAACCAAAAAAAAGTTAAAAACCTATATGAACAAAACATAAGTCTCTTTTTGCAGCATTTAAGTCTTTTTACATGAACAACTCAAATACAAAACATTTCATAAAACAGAGTGCTCCTGAAGATGTCATGGGGTTTAAAAAGGACAACTACACAACATGATCTGCTCAAGAAAATCCAATCATTAATGAATTTGTTTATCATTAAACAATGTCACCCTTTTTGATTCATCGTTAAGAGAGACATGGGAAATATGCAAAGGAATATTCTCAAATGGTCCTAAATCAGACTTTCAATTTAGAAAATACTGGCTCTAGCCTTTGAGTCTGAAGACAGTCTTGAAACATAAGGACAGAATACTTCATCATCACCTTCCCAGTGTTCCAAACCATTTACATAAACATTTAAGGTGCTAAATGTTTCTTCTCCCAGTTAAGGAAAAGTAAACTGAAAAGCTTATTTCGAAAAATGTTTTGCTTACACATTTTGCCACTTTCTACTGTACAAAGCAGCACAAACCCCACTTCTTTTCTGCTCATACTGGTTAGGCTAAAGAATACATTAAAGGTTACAGTGAACATAAAAGGTATTTGTCCTCACTTTGCTACAGCAACCTATTGTACACTATATACACTACACATCACTTCTCACCTGTAATCAATATTACATCCCAACTATTATCAGCCAAAGGCTGCCAAGTGGTTAAGTTTTCCAAAGTCCTTTGTGCTTTGTTCCACCCTGTATTTTCACTGTGACTGAAGCATATATGCACATATATACACGTATATTGTATCTACACACATTTATGTACATATAAACATATATGTGTGTAGATACAATATACGTATGTAACAAAATGCCCTCAAAATTATTTCTACTTTTTCTCTTCAAGACCTTCAACACTCTACACCACAACATTTATGGAAACTATCAAATTGAGGTTGTTGGGAGTACTGTGTCTTAACTGACTGATGGCATCTTCTGGACAGCCAGCATCACAGTAAGAGTTACGGTGATATCTGGAGCAGCAAGGAATTAAAACATAGTGAGCTGAAAATACCAGCTGCTTTTTACACTCCATATTAAAGTTTAACCCACTCAAGAAATTAGTTTTGCATAGTTGGAAACCAATTATCACTTCAAAAAAAACACAAACGAACAACAACAACCAAGCTTTTCTTTCAGGGAATTTGCAAAGTGACAAAGTCTTCAGAATACTGAGGACCAGAGTTTTCTAAGAACAGGTGAAGAGTGGATGTTATACTACACCAGACATGAAGCATTTTTCTCCATCTTAAGCAAAACGTTGTGATGAGTGAGAAGCCAGCTTCTCAACAGCTCAACTTTAAACCTGAAAGCTATAAATAACTCCTTTACTGCTGATAATCCCAAGAGAATCATCCTGTCAGATTATTCATACCACTAAAGTCAACTCAAGATCGAAGGTTTCCTTTCAAACCCCCAGTAACACTCATCAAGCCCCATACAGCAGTATGTTTATCAAACCCAGCAGCAGTAACTAAATTAAAACTGATAAGGTGGTAAGCAGCCTTGTGCAGAGGAAAGGGGGGGGGGAATGGCGCTTATTCACTGACAGCAGCAATTACAAGAGCTAAAGACAACATTACTGAAAATCATTCAGATGCAGGACAGGATTGGAAGATACCATACCTTTTAAACTATCTAGTTCTTACCATCCTCCTCTATTTAATTAGAAGAGTATTGAAGTTTCCTGTGTTAAACTATCCTTTGGCTTTGTTTGCTTTTCCAATAAGAGCTGCGTTGTTAAGGAATTCACACCGGCACGACAATATTTGTGCTAAGTCTTCCAGCAGCCACGAAGGCAGACAAGCATCCCCTGCTGCCCAACAAAGGCTCTAGGTCCCGACACTGCACCCTCTAATGCAGCCTCGGTCAGAAGATTATGGCCAGGCTGAGCCAGGACACAGCCAGGAGGAAGGCCAGGGGATTGTGATGGAGAATGAAGCTTAAGTCACAATCTGCTTTTTCTGCTTTTTAAACTTCTCTCTTTTATAGCTTACACCCTGAAATTTTCCAAAATAATGTTCCATATTTATCTCACTTCTAATGATTAATAACAGAGAGGTTCTCTTATACAAGGAAGGTTTGACTTCTCACCAACATGATTATACATGCAGAGAAGTCCAAGATCTCAGCACTATTATTGTCAAAGAAAACAAATGCTGAGCTGTTAAGCAAATAATTCTAAACTATAATTGCAAACACCAACTTTGAACATAACCAGCTGCCAGATAGAACTTCATCAATATTTATAGCATGACATCAGTCTGAATTGTACTTTTCAGCTATTTCGGCACCTAAGAAAGGAACAGGAAGCTAATTTTCAAAAATCTGTTTTATATTCAACAAAGCTTTTTCTTCAAAGAAATGAGGCAACACACTCATTCTTATGGCTAATTTATAAATTTAAAAACACAATGCAAATTATTACTGATACAATGCTAGTCCTCAGCACTGCAGTCTTTGCTTAACATGTTTAGTTAGTACTACTGAATTTGGAACTACGTGCGAGAAGAGCTTCAGACCTGCTCAACTATGTGTGAGGTCAGGGCCCTAAATGTTCAGTCTTTGGCACAAAAAGAGTTCTTCAACCTTCTCATCTTATTTTCTCTGAAAGTGCCATTTAAAAGAAAAGTAACCCAGTTTACTATTGCAACAAAAAACATTCGAGTCTGCCTTTAGGCTACCTACTCGAACTACATGACAACTGATTTTCACTGTCAAGCTCTCACACAACATTTAAAAACCTAACTCTTGAAATTTACTCCTAGTTTTGAATGTTCTTCACTTACATGTTACTTTTTGTTCACCCTCTATTAAATTTGAAATGCAGTAACACAAAAATCTCAATTATTTTTTGTCCAAACTTTGTCAGACTAAAGTTACTTTCAATTTATTTACGTACCCAGCTGTGGCAGGGGTGAGATAAGCTGATATACAGTATCCATACACAAGGCAGCACCAGTTTATCTATTTACCTTCAACTGGTGAAAGCAACATTATCCAGCATTGGTTAAGTAAAGGGTTAGGGCTGGAGAGGGAAGGGACTAGTTATGTCACTGTATTCTTGCCCTCAGGCCACCACAATGTAACACTGTCAGGAGCATATTCCTTTGCTTATTAGACAATGTTAAAAAGTATTTGATACAATGGGACTTCTATCTGTTTTCTCCACAGTCTAATACAGTTTTCAATCAACAGGAAGCTTCTCTCAATATGAATCTATTTTCCACAATACATAAATTGCCAGGGACAGGGAAGAGAAAGTTGGACTTTGAATATGAAAGAACCAGAAAATGAAAGAATATGAATATGAAAGAATCAGAGCAGTTAACTTCCAACAAATGAAAATATTATCAGAATGTGTCTCTGAGTACTCTAAAAATTAAAAGGGCCAAGCAAAGAAAATTATAGGCAGCTAATCTACAACTATGGAGTTTTAAAAATGTGTGTAACAGCCTAGCTTTGCAATAAAATACATCTTCCCCCTTTCAAGTATAATTTAGCAAAGTGAGTGCCATCAGAAACATAGGCAACTTCCCCATAGCTTTTATTATATATAACAGAAACATTGAACAACAACTAAAATCTACACCTGTTCTTGAGGCTGCCACCACACCAGCTGCAGAAAGTAGACAAGCAGATCCTGAAGCACACAAACATTTATCCAAACAAAAAGCACAGCTAAAATCATAAAAACTCAATTTTAGCTTTACTACCGCACCTTGCCATGAAGGGATAGGAAAACCAAGAGCTGAACCTGTAGGAAATCACCAAAAAAAGACACTTATTATGAGGGGCAGGGAAATACTATAGTATTATAGGGAACAGTAAAGACAATATCCATTTTAAATGTGAGAATCCATTTCAAATGTGAGAAATGTTAAGTATTGATTTTTTTTGCAGTGTCAATGAAAAATGGTATGAATCTTAATGAACAGTCACAAATAAGCACTGTGGCTTGACTCTCTCATTTTTGTTCTCTTCAAAAGAAGACTCATCTGCATTTTAATTTGCCAGGATAGGCATCTGATACAACACAACTCAAACCTGATAGTGCAGAATCTCAGCCATTTGACAAACAAAAATACTAAATATTTAATTTTAAAGAATTTTTTTTCAGAATCTAAATACATATGGAAGGGTAAGAATTTAAATTGCAATGGTTGTAACAGTAAAATATCCTGCATAGACACACATTGGTGCCAAAGCACTCTTTTTTTGGCTCCTTACTTGAAGCAGTTAAGTGGAACTTAAAAAACAAACAAAGCCTCCAAAATTAAACCCCCAAACATCGTTATCAGAATAAACACATTCCCAAAACAGACTGAAGCTGTTATATGTACAGCAATGTAAGAATGCTATTATTACATCCAGGAAAAATCTCAATACATAAAAATCCCAGAGAGGGTCACAAAAAAGATACTAAACCCCATAAAAGCAGCTGAAAATGCTTTAAAGTAACTATTTAGAGCCATATGTATTATGGCCTTCTCTCTTGAAGGGATTTTGGGCTGCTTCAGATCAAGGATGGATCATAATTTGTTCTGAAGTATATTTCGATCTTTGTAAGAACCTGGGGTGAGGGGACACATTATCTTCCTTTATCTCAGAGGCAAATTTTTAAAATCAAAATATTATCCTAACACTTCTTCCCAAGTTCCTCATCATTCCTCATGCTAGCTACACCCTCTAATACTGTTAACTTACAGCTTCTCAAGTCACAGTGTGCAAGCAACAGAAACCTCAGAGGTTTGAAATACTGTTTCACTGTATGGTAAAGTAAGTGAGTATATAGGTGATTTAATCTTCTACAAAATCTAACTTCTGGAAAAGCTTTTAAATCACAGAGTTACTGTACTGCTGTATAAAAAGCAGAATATACTGTCAGCTGTAATAAGAAAATGTACTCTGCGGCACTTCCATCTTCTCCAGAAAGAGACATCAGATTATTTCTAAGGATCCCCAAATGTGCCAGGAGAGAGCTAAAAGGTTCTCAAATGTCCAGGAAAGAATCTTTAAACATAGGTTAAAACCTGGCTCTCTTCAGCTCCTAAAACACACAAGTTCCTAACTAGAGGACATTGACACCAAAGTGCTGAGTAATTTGTGTCTCTTAGCTGTAAGAAGCAGTGAGACGAGAGGACCTACTCCCATTATCATTGCTGGATCACCCTAAGGCAAAAATAGATTTATCCACAGTAGACTGGCAAGTCCCTGAAGGGTTCCTTCTGTTCCCCAGAGGTGGGTTTCCTATCTTTCCTACCACTCATGTGGTACTGTTGTGAGACTTATGCAGAGAGGTCACAGGGCCAGGGAAGTTGGTAATGAGATTGCCATGGAGCAGCCCAGCAGTTCCTTAGTTCTGACCATGTGGAGACCCATCAGACCAGTCCTAAAACAAGAAGGGCAGCAAAAACCTTTCCAAACATTCAGCTTCTGCATTTAAAATCATACATTTATTTGAACTAGTGAAACTCTCTCACAAAGTCTGCCTTTGCCACATGAACAACGCATTAGAGATCTGCAGGTACAACCAGTGTTTGTGGTAAGAAAATAGGAGGGACTTGAGTAGGGAAAAAACCCGTGCAGCCCTAGGATACAAGATGATCAGAGGAACAGGAAGAAGCATTTCCAACAAGCAAAACAGAGGCCAGAATCTGAAAAATCTTCAAACTTACCAGAAGAAAGTCAACAATATTTGCAAAAACTACATTCTTTGTAGACTACTACCAAATCAAGGGGCATAAGTTTCTCTTGTTACAGAACAGATTTACTAATGAAAAACCCAATACACTACTGAAAAATTCTACCAGCTTGTTTTTCTTCATAGCACTTTTCATGACACTTTCAAGAGTCATGATAAAAGTATAGAAATTAAATGCTAGTAAAACATCAATGACTTTTACTTCATTACTCATTTAGATGGATTAGAGGACTTCCCCTCATACAAGCAACATGATATCATTTTATCACCTTTTGACTAATCCTCTGTCAGGCTATCTAAAATTATCAACTCTTTGTTTTGCAACTTTGCTTCTTATCCTTTCATCTGCTAATTAGCTTTCCAGCCTCCCATCTTCTGCCTAACATAGTCAAAATATACCAACTTCCAGGTTACTCTTTACACATTTACTGTACCAGTATCCTGTACCACACAGCACACGTTCTGCCTTATGATACTTCCCATTTCTCCTGACAAGGAGGATGTTGCTCCACAGACTTAAAAGCTAAACTGTCTAAGAGCTGCTTTCAGAACCATTTTACTTTTTAAAGTAGATATTTTAAAAAATTTAAACAGTGTAAGTTTCAGATAGAACATTAACTTGCTTCCCAGACTTTCTCACAGAGGAACTATTGAGTTTTTTCTGATCCACAGACATCAAATCAGGAAATACATGCACGATATCCAATTTCAGAACTACTAAAGCTGGCAGGGCCCAGAAACGCAATCCGTACTGACTAGCTGAAACTGGAAAAGGTCATCTCCATAGCTCACTACATGGTAAACACGGAGAACATCCAAACTCCAACCACAACCCTCACGCTGATGAAAACTTAAAAACCTCAGAACATTCCCCTACAACATAATGCAAACCATAATAAGTGCAAAAACACCCTCTCCCTGTAACCGCTATAAGAAGGCAAAGGGAAAAAGCAAATTTAACATACTCACTGCCTACTGCTCTAGAGGAGAGAAAATAAGTGACACCAACGCCTTACAGCAAAGCATGTTTACTTCCCTGAAGAAATAAAAAATAATGAGTAGCAGTGCAACACAAAGAAGGCATGAACAGAAGAGAAATGTAAGGAAGTATAAGAGTTTTATTATCAGCTGAAAGGGCCAGGGAACAGCAAACAGAATATCCTGATTACTCTCACCCCGGTCACCTCGGTCACCTCGCAAGCTGAAATACCAGCAGGCAACTACTTGTCTGACAGTGACAGCTGGCCCAAGTACTAAAAAGCGCCCCTATTTTTATTAGCAGATAGTAGCCAGAAGTTTAGTTTGGATTCACAAGAAATTAATATGAATTCTTCAGTCCATATTCCACACTCTGTTTGGTATCAAGCAACCATACTATACATGTTATATCTGAAAATGGAGAAAGACAGTAAATGCTAAGCTAAGGAAGACTGTTAGCAAGAATACATGTATTTTTCTCCCACAACTGGTCAAACCATTAGAAATGCATGTTACTGTCTGCTCAACATCTCTGTGCTAGGTTCTTGCAATTAGAACTGAAGACTGACATTCCCTTGTTATTCTTTCCCTAAGACAATGAAACATTTCATTATTAAAATTTCTGAAAAAGGAAGAAACAGACCATTAAAAGCAAATCCAGAGCAAATACATTTTATAAGCATTGAGGTGACAGAAAACTTTTAGTTTTAAAGAAAAACCAGTGGTACATATGTGCTAGTATCAGGTACTTCCCTCCTTTATCTATGTGTCAAACATGCTTAGTTTATCCTGTGAAAACAAACAATGCCAGTTCTTCACAAAAAAACTCATCTACTGACCCAAACTACACATACATTAAGGCTGAGTGAAGAAGAACAACTAACAATAAAGAATGGAACAGCTGTAAAATGCTAGGTATACTGCAAGTAGTAGTATTGCAGAATTTGTGAATTTGATAGCAGCACTATGAGCAATGACTGAGGAAAGCCATTGCAAAGAAACTGGAAAACGACTGTTAGTTGCTATTACTGCACAAAGCAGACAATATTTATGTATAAAGATTTCCAAGAAAATAAACACAATAATGGCAGTAAGTGACTACAACAGACTCTGCATCCAAGCATTTTGCAGAAAATGGAAATAGAGTAACCAAACCATTAAGCAGACTACTAATAAACTCATTCAAGTCAATAACTAAGCTTTTTAGACTTATTCTATTATCTCCAGTTCATACTGCTTAATTATAAATTCAGTCTCTTCTGTGAGCAGAAGTACACCAGCTTTACCAGAGGGGAAAAAAAAAAAAAAAGAAAAAAAAATCACTCAAAAACCCCTGAGAACAAACCCTGTTTTGAACATATTTTCAAATCACTAATTTTATAGCAGTCCTTCAATTCTTTCCATCATTCTGGCTGCAGCTATTCTGTTCTAGATGCAGTTGTCTAGAACAGACATACAATTTTTATTATGCATTATTCTGCAAAAATTAATTCCTAATTTCTTACTTGCTATGATAGGAGGCAGATCTAAGGTAAAATACACTACCTCAGAGCTACATGAAATTCTCTCCTGAAGCTTCCTCCTCTGAAGTCATACTCCAACATCAGGTTTTAATGATGAAATAAGCATCACCAAGCAAAACCATGACATACACTCAACCTAAATGTTTTACTGGACTATTCAATCACACAAACTCTGGCTGATTAAGCTTTGTCAAGACTTCTATGTCCAAACGTTTGAACTTATTATTGAAATGAAAGTGTAGATCTCTAGCTAAATTTGCAGGTATACAGAAATTGAAATAATGCATTAATTCAAAAGTCTGCCTAATCAAGAGACACTGACTGGCTTATCATCACATTTTTACCGAGACTTCCATGTTACAGGATTCAGGCGATTCCCTGTAAGCATCCCAATGACATTTTGCCCATCAGTACACATGCAGTATAGCTAAACAAGATAAATGTCTAATGATGACCTCACCTACTCTCTACTAAAACAGATGTGCCTGTACCTTACTGCCCCAAAATCTCACAGCAGAAAATCTAACACACAGCTAACACCTCTCCAGGCTCCCTTCCCCCATCTCCAGCCTCAACTTTTTGCAGGGTGATTTCTTCACTGAGGAATTGTCTAGTTACATCTGCAACTCAGTAAAACTCAGGTGAAAAGTCACCCCTGCAAACCCCTCCCCTGAGAAACATCTACCCAGCAGACCCTGCAATATCCACGGCTTGCGTAGACAAACTGGAGCTTATCTTTTAGCTCGGGGCCTTGGGAAATGCAGCAGATGAGAGCATTCACTCACATCTCAACAGCGCGCATTCCAAGGAATCTGCACCCTTAAAGAGTCACCTCAGGAGAGGAGGGCATTGCCGAATAACTTCACTGTGGACAACCTAACTGCAAAGCTGCTTGAACTTGTGCACATATTTAATAATCCTATGAGCCCAAGTTATCACCTCTACAACACTTGTAGCAGGAACTAATTTTCCAAAATCCATTCATACGGATAGCGGTATTACTGGAAAACACCAGGTAAAACAGACCTTTCAAATACAGAGCTGTACAACCCCCAAAGACCTACCGACTATTTTGCAGAAAAAGTCACAGGTTTTGTAGAGGTCGTAAATGTGACAACGTTTGTAGACGTCAAAGACAACGTCGTACCTTTTGCAGAGGTTGTAAGCTGAACTCCAGCAAGTCATTATTTAAAAATAGTAATTAATGGATTATAAAAACGTTAACTTTACAAAGAGGTATTTTAACAAATGATTATAAGGTTAGTGAAACGTTTTCATGGAAAAACAAGCACTGTTTACATCAGTAAGCATCTCTGCTTTAGCGAGGAAAACACTTTGTTGAGTCTTCGGTTTATTCAACAAGCCTCAGCTGTATGCTGTAGTAGATCCTCCTACATGCACTTTCATGAAGCAGATCTGAGCTTGCAAGATACCACGCTGCAAGTAGCGCTTATCCACAGCCAGCGAAGCGTCTCCAGAAACAAACATTCCCTCATTTTGCTACAAACAGCTGGGGAAACTTTTTTTCCCCCTAGGACACACCTCTGAACACGGTCACTCTTCCCACCCACCCTCATGTGTACACACACATTTTCACCAGCATCACGTTCTACTCAACCAGCGCGGTTTGCAGTGCTACCAACGCAACCTCGGCTCTGTCCCCACACTACAGCACTTTTCTTCCCCATCCACAGAAGGGGTCCTCGGAGTGTTTCCGCCGCCGTACCTCCTGCCCGGCCTGGGTGATCCGGCGGGCGGGCGGCCCTTCCCCGGGGCCCTGTGTGGAGCGGGAGGGGGCGGTGGGGGGCACCGGGGCGCAGCCGCGGCGAACGGCGGCCGCACGTGAGGCGAGGAGGGGGCAGCGCTCGCCCGGCTGTGCCCCGGGACAGCCACTCGGCGGGGTCGGGCGGGAGCGCCGCTCCGCCGCCGGGGCAGCGCCCTTGAGCCGCCGCCGCTCGGGGCCCCTCCCGCCGGCCCGGCCCCCCCGTCCCTCCCCCGCCCCGCGGCACCGCGGCCCGGCGCCAGAGGCCCCTCAGAGGCGGCGCGAGGGTCCGCAGGGCGGGAAGGGCTCCCAGGGAGTCCCGCGGCAGGAGCTGGGATGGGGAATAGGTGGGGAGCCCGTCCCGCACTCACCGCCGAGGGGCCGCCGCGGTGCGCTGAGCCCCCGTTCTTCTCAGTGCCGGGGGCGGCTCCGCCCGCCCGGGAAACACGAACCCCAGGAAGCAAAAGGCGAAGAAGCTGCGAAAAGCGTACCCCCCCCCCCCCCCCGCTCCGCCGGCGCAGCCAAAAAAACACCACCGGGGGGGGAAAAAAAAAAAACCAAAACCAAACTTTCCTCGCCGCCGTCTCTCCCTCCCCCGAGGAGCACGAACCCAAACACACCGGGACACGCCCCCGCACCGCCCCTCGCACCGCCCATTGGATGGCGCCCCGCCGACCCCCGCGCTGATTGGTCGTTCTGCCTGCTCGTCTTCTCCTTCCGCTCCCCTTTCAGCCCCTTCATGCTGCCCATTGGGAAGAGTCTCGGGGATCTCTCCGTTCATTAGCCATGACGCACGTCAATCACAAAGGAGCACCGCCTCTCGGCGCTTTTGATTCGGTTCTCGCGTCACTACACGCCCACCGATTGGCTGCATTTGCTGGCTATCGCCGGTTAGCATTGCCCGCCCGCCCGCCCCCCCCCCCCCCCTCACATCCCTCACTGGCTCCCGCCCCTTCTTCCTCTGCCAGTTAGCTGCGAGATTTGCCCCTTAAATGGGGCACTCGCTCGCCCACTTCTATTTGTCCCGCCCTTCCGCCCTACGGATTGGGCTGTGGGTAGCACCCTCCGACTCCATTAGAGAACGAATGTGCCCGTTACACCGTAACAGCGCGGAGCCCCGCCCACCGAGCCGCGCTCCTCGGCGGCCCCTGGGACTCTCCTCAGCCGAGGCGAGGTTACGTCAGTTTGTGCACTCATGTGCGGGCGCAAGGGCGGGGCGCCGTGACGGGCACAGGCAATAGCGCGTATGGCCGCGGCTGTGGCCACTCAGCGGCGCCGCGACACGGCACCGACGCCACACTGCCAGCCGCCCCCAGCGACAACTCCGCTTCGCCCAGCCCCTCCACGTGCACGCGCGACAGCTATTGGGCAGGAAGGGTGTCAGTCGTGCAGCTCACGAAGCTCATTGGCCATTAGCCGACGCCTGCGCAGCCCACCGGAGACCGCCTGCCTGATGTCACCCGCCGGATGACACAGCAACCGTGGGCTGGGGCTGGGGAAAGGCAGGGCTGTGTCTTTGATTGGTTGGTTTTACTGTCAATCTCCCTGGAGGGAGGGTAGTGGGCGGGGTGATGGCGCGTGTCCGCCGCGCCCCACGTGGCCCGGGCAGCTGCGCACGTGACGGGAGCCCGCGACCGGGAATACTCATGGGAAAGGCAGTTGGGGTGACCGCGGCGTCATTCCTCAATGCAGTCGTTACAAATACACGCTGATCTTCATTATTCCTGCAGTGGGTCCAGCCAGAAACTGCGGGGTGGGGGGGTGCGAGACTGAGGCAGGAGCGGGCCCCGGAACGCTTCCCTGGGAGGCGGCGTGAAGGCCGGGATGAGCAGCGTTGCCCCCGGGCTGCAGAGCAGGCGGGCGGCACCACTGCTGGAGCGCAGAACGGCAAGGACAAAACGGGAGGTGCATAAGCAGGAACCCCATGGCGCCAAGGATTAGCAAAACGGAAGGGCCGGGCCAGAGGAGCATTGAGACAGCGCTGAGGGGAGTGCATGGAAAGCAGAGGCCTATGGAGGATAAACTGGGTGCTAGAGCTTTTCCTTGTACCTAATTTCTATGCTCGATCTCATTCTCCTTATTCTCCAGCATATTTGAGGGCTCCTGTTCCAGTGATGAGTGTCACTTCCTGACCTCGCCCAGGGCTGCGAGCGTGTGCAGCGTTTCCATTTGATCTCCTCGGGAGAATCCTGTTACAGCCTGACCAGCAGAGTCCTGGAGGAGCTGAACACAGAACTCTAGGGATGTGATGTGCCTGTCACCTTAGTAAATGGGTCTGTGGGTGTTTGGGGAAAACGTGTTCTTGTCTTGAAAGAGCCACAGAGCCCTTCACAGGTTAGTCACCAGCAGGAGGGAGGAGGGACAGCTGCTAGCACAGCAAAGCCACTTGTGCTGGTGGCACAGACCCCAGACAAGACCCCTGCAAACTCAGTACACAAGTCAAAGAGCAGTGAATCTTTTGATGGCTTTACCATTCAGTAATGGTAATTGATTTTTGCATTGATTGGTGGTAAAAGAGCCCCATTAATATGAATAAGATTTCATACTTGATGTATACATACCTGTTACTGTGGTGTTGTAAGGAATACAAAAGGCTCTTACAAATCAATATGAATTAGTAATATAACTTTTGGATGCACTTTGCCTCTCTTCCTCATTGTTTATTCAATGTGTGGGAACTGTCTGTATCCTGTCTATGCACAAGGAATTTTCATGTTGTAAGCAGAAATCACTAACACACCAAGAGTACAGGTTGCACACTTTGGGAGAGAAGGATATGTCTCAGATGCTGACCCTGTCTTTGCCATAAGTGAAAAACCAATAAAATAATTTCCCTCTTTAAATTATCTTTCCCCTTATTGGTGTTATTTTGTGAGTGCTTCTTCCCATGTTTTGCTTACGTTTTGATGTGCATACAGGAGCAAAAGATACCACTCTCCATTGTCCCTGTAGTTTCACACTACAAAACAAATTTGAGCTGTAGAAAGCAAGCACATTTTGTTGGTTTGTGTGATAATGAAGTTATAATGGATGACTCAGGTTCACCTGTGGATTTGGAAGAAATCACAGCTCCCAGACAGGTTCTGGTTCTCATAAAGCCCAAGCACTTAGGAACAAAATAGTTCTTCCTGTTGGTTTCATACCTCCCCACTACCAGTCCTATCCAAAAATGGGACCGAGTTGGACAGTGACAGTGCATTCTTTCATCCACTGGATGTCAGTATTACACTACCACTGTGCTGCCTTCCCAGGTGCTGAGAAAGATTGGATTTCTTTGGGTGAAAGTCTTTCCTTTCTGATAGAGAAATGATGAGAAAAACCATTATAGCTTTGGTCTCACTGCAGTATGAGCATTCCCTTCTGCTCCTGCAGAAACAAACTGGGACCCTGCCTGCAGACATCTCAAGTATCAAACCTCACAGACTGTAGCCAGAGAGACAGACAGACATCAATTGGGTCAATTCCACAGCCTTTTCATCTTTAGATTATGAAAATACATAATCTCTTCTTTTTTAAAATTAAGTTTATTTGTTATAAATACTGCATCTGACAGGGAGACAGTCTAGAAAAAGCCTGCATGAAGGTACTTCTCTAAACAAAGATGCTGCCAACTTACCACAATTCTGGATGCAGGAATGAGAGAGGACAAAAATTTAGAAACAGCTTTGATATTTGGAATTAGTAGTCAGGGGTTTTGATACTGGTTTATTATTTCCAAAAGTTCCATGACATGATTTTTTATAGGCTTGCTAGGTTTTTAAATCAATGCACCCAAATGAACTCTGGATAGTCAGTCACTGAATACTGATATTTTTAGAAAAGGTCTTTGCTAACCCTGCCTTTTTTTCTGCTTTGGATACACTAAGCAGCAGCTCTCTTGTGGACACAGAAAGGACCCAACTACTTACCTGCATGGTGATTAAGAGAAAGTTGACTGTGGCTTTCCAAAAAGTAACCTGAGTGCTGATGCTCTTTATGGTGTCCTATGTTCAAGCGTTTTCATGTGAAATGTAACATTTAATATGTGATACAATGCTGTACTTTATTGTATCTAAAATGCAGGCAGCACTGAAAAAGAATACTGCCATTGTTTAAAAGATTATTTATAGAAAATGTAATAAAAGAAGTGATGTTCTCTTGTTTTATATAAACACAGGCTGATTTGATTATCTTCTTACTTACATCTTTCCCCTGGAAGCTGCTTTTTAATCCATCCTTTTCCTAGAAGACTTCAGGGAAGTTTCAGCAGGCATATGGCAAAAATATACGAGGGGAATAAAACATAAATATTTACAAAGATTTTGATCCTGTTTAAATTCCTATTATCCTTATTTAAAAAAAATTATCCTAATAATTGCTTTCAGCAGAGATACTGCTAAAGATTCAGCATTTCCTATTTCCTTCAATTGAGTGGTGAGAGGTTTTCTCAGCCATTCTTGTGCATCCTTCATGGAACTTTTCAGAGAACAAGCAAGAGAGAGGAAGTAATACTTCATATGCCTGGGAGCTGTAAAAATCAGGATAGAAAAAAGGAATTTGTGTTTAAAATAGAGAAGAGCAGATTTCAACGCGATTAATTTTTCCTTTCTAAGCCACCCATAACTGCAAAGAAGAAACACAAAAGAGCAATTTGAGTAAAAAGAAAGTAATGAATACTAGAATTAAGTTAAATAGCAAGAGGAAATTAGGGAGATGTCAGATGTAATTTTCAAATTTGTATGTTAGTCACGTGATCAGTGCTAACATTCTTGCTTTATAAAAAAACTGTAAAAATATCTTTAATGACTGTAAGTGCTCGGGACCTGAGCTTTAAGTCCCAGTCAGACACCTCCACATCTTTAACTGTTCTTAATATAGTAGGTTTATTTTGACATTACCTATTTTTATGTGTCATACCCAGGAAAGACATGCAGCTGCAGTAGAAACAAGAGCAGTTTATGCACGTCTTGGGCAAAGTGCTTAGCAGAAGTTTCAATTTGTTTTGCTGTCATGCTCACATTATATTGTTGGAAGGAAAAGGGAAGAAGAATTTTGTCAGCCCACAGCTAAAGGGGAAAAAATTGTTAATATGATGGCAGTGGTTTTAAATAGAGAATAATTCATGATATGACTTCGTTTGGTTTTTCCTGCAGGCAAAATTAAAACAATGATTCGTTAACATTATTTGAAGCTATTTTAAATACAGCTATTTTCAGCAAAACAATGCTAACATGTGGAGTTTTTCTAATGAAAAAAACAGACAATTAGGAAAATGTTTTGAAAAATATTGTAATCTTTTAGGCAGTCTCTTTTTGCCTTTTTTTTCCCCCCACTATTTTCAGTCCTGAAAGTGAACCAGCATGTGTACAGGAGTTATCAGCTAGCAGTTATGCTGAGGCTAGAAGTGCAGCTCTTCAGACAAGATTTTTATTAACTTTTAACCTTCCCATTCCACCAACTTGGTTGGAGCTATGATACTCAACAGCAGTAGCGCCTGTGCAAAACTGTTTTGAGTCCCCTTTAGCTGAATCTAAATGAAAAATAAAGTATTGATAGGTGAAAGCAATTATAACATCATTTATATACCCATTTATGTCATCCAGCTCCATCCCAACAGAAAAATCAGGTTTTGAAGAAAAAAGAGGGCTGGGCACATTCCTGCTAGTTCCTTCCCTATGCTAGAGGAAATATATGTATGCCTTGCTCTTGCAAAAAGGAAATACCACACAGGTGTGATCAATACTGATGCTGGAGAAAGCTCCCACGTCTCCTTCTATAGCAAACTGTTATTAGCACAGCAAGACCACGGGATTATTTTTTGTTTCTTAGATTATTATTATTTCCTGGGAGTTGTATCTGTGTAGTGATTTAAGATGGCAGCTTTCCAAGGCTTTGCTGTGGTTCTAAATTAATTGAGTATGCTGTTTAATTTTTTAACTCGAGCTTTTCGTCATATTCAAAAGGGCTCCCGTTGTCCTTTATTATTAATGAGATCAAAGCAAGCAGAATGGCTGCCATTTCTCCTTAGTCTGGGAATGAACCTATCCCTAGCAGAAAAGCACAGTGCTGTCTGCACCTGTCAGCAGCACTGAAAGCAATACCAACAGCAAAGTGTCTGCCTTCCTTTGGTCTGCTGAGCTGGACACAGACAGTGAGCAGGAATAATGCTCTACCAGAAAAGGAGATGAGGAAACTGCAGATGGCACCTGCAGAGCAAGGGACAGACTGAAAAGTTAGTGTGGGATGGGGTAATGTTTCTGTGCATGGAAAATGCAGGGCAGAAAACCTGAGGAGGAAAAGTAAAGCTTTCTTTCATAATATGTGGAAAATTGTGCCTCCTCCAGACAGCCCAGGCAGAAAACAACCAAAACAACAAAACAACAAAAACAAAACCCCAAAACAAACAAACAAACATCCCAAACCCCCCTCCAAACCACAAAAGTTACTATCAGTTTTGATTAGGAATTCAAAGATACACTGTATAACTACTACTGTCATACGCTTTAGAATGTGGTATATTATTACCCCTTCGTGGCTTCCTTCCCAAAGTTTCCAAAACTGGTGTTTCATGGGGAAGCATCCAGTTAAATCTTTATAAAAACCAAAACAACAAAAAACTCACCAGAAACTCCAGGCATATCTGAGTTTTAACTGGGCAGCTCACTGACTCTTGCAAAAGGGCCAGAGTCCAGGGTGGCAGGACCCGAGCACAAAAAGCAAGAATAATTCTGGAAGGGAGCATCATCAATAAGACAGAGGGAAAAAATCTGCTGAAAGACATCATAAAACTGATTGGTAGAAAAATGTGGTTACAGAATGAATGTGATGCTGGGAAAAAATGTGGGGATCTTATGTGGCAGGGAGTGGGAAGCTCTTTGGGAGGTTTCTTGGATCGTGGACCAGCACTGCGTGCAGAAGGGCGTGTTCTGTCCTCACACGCAGCTCTCCGGAGCTGCGCTCTGCTCCTCGCCCCATCAGCTGCAGGGTGACCCTGGCCAAGACCCTGCAGAGAGAGCTGTGTGGGGAGGCAGAAGGCAGAGGATGACAGCAGCGGGCTGTGAGTGCCAGGAGGAAGAGCTGTGAAGCAAAATGGCCCAGGGTCACCCCTGTGTGAGGTTGTGTGAACCCTCAGGAAGGCGGCAGGAGCTGTTCCCGTGATTTTGCCTCCAGCAGCTTGGGAACAAAGAGCAGCCACGCTGGGTGAGCCAAGCTCTTTTTCTTTACTACTCAAAGCTGATTACCTGCAAACCCCGTGACTCACTCACTGTCCCAGCTCTGCTTCTGCAACAGTTAGCAGCAAAGTTTGTGAGTATGGCTTTCTGTGTCACCTCCTCAAGGGAAATTTGCCAGCAGCTTCCCCGTGGCTGCTATGGGATCAGTTCCTGGGAGTTCAAGGTGGGGCTCTGTGGGCAAAGCCCTTAGGACCACGCCTGGGAACAATTACTGGACCTCCTAGTACTGAGAGATGATATTTTTGGACAAACTGATTGAGCACAGGCACCACGGGAGAAAAAAGATGCATTTGCTCAGGAGCTACAACAGTATTTGGTCTGCTGTCCTATTTTCTTTTGCATGAGGAAGGAAAGGTGATCAAAATTCCTGTGGATTTCACATCAAGCACAAATGGCCCTTCTAAAACCACCAGGTTCTCTCTTCCTCACTTCAGATAAACCCCGGGCTCTTCTCCTAGTCTTGCCCTAGAGAGACTTTTGGATTGGTAGAGAAAAGTCAACATTATACTGAGAGTAAAATGTTCTTTTATGACTGCAGTTCTGGATTCAAAGACCTTGCTTAAAAGAAAGTGTGTTCTCTCTCAAGGGCCCTCTGCAGCTCAGTTCTAGTCTGTTTTCTTCCTCTGCTTACACCACACTTAATTTCTGCTGCTGGATTGCTTATTGTCACTGAGGATCTTACAGAGCCTAATCCAGGCCTGGTATCTGTTGTAACCTATGGTCCTGCTTCCACAGGATAGTGCTAATGCTCAAAGAGCAAGGTAAATACACATTTAAGCTTCTTTTCCAAGATATTTCAGACCAGAGAGGTGTTCAAGAAGACAAGGAAACAGTGTTTATTGAGGGAGCCGAACTCCTCCAGAAGACTTTCTGTTGCAGCAATTGCTTTTGCAACAATATTCAATGCAAACACCCTACAGCATTTCCAAGGGTGTCCTCATGTTAACAACATTGCTGTGCATGGGTGAATTCCCAATTACTTATACCAAGCACTACTTATGTGGAAGATTTTGAAACAAGATGGAACCTGCCTGGAACAACACCCTCATTTTGGCTGCAGGGTGCAGCATCTGTACCTGGCGCCTGTGCTTGTCTGTCTCTCTCTTTGTTCTTGTGAGTCTGTCTCCTTGGATGCAAAGAGGAAGCTGTTGGTCATACTGGGTTGTCAGTAACTCCAATTTACATCCAGAGTAACCCCACTGGGGGCAGGGAAATTAATATGGCTTTGCAGAAGCTTAACTTTAGCTCTGTGGATGAATCAACATCTTTAAAAGTGGTGTAGAAATTTGTGAGAAACCAGTAGAGATAGTCCCAACTTTTCCTTCCAGAAAACTTTGATTTGTTGAAATGCTGCAGTCATAAATACAGAACAAAGGAAGTGAATATATTACAGTGTCCTCCTCATTGTAAAAGGGCAATGGCAGGTGCTTTGATAAACTAGGAGACAGGTCATTATTTCAGTGCAATGTCCGTCGGAACACCCGCCTACTGCAGCTCTCCAAAAAGATTTTTTTTAACTTCCTTCCTATGAGATTTGTTAGACTTTGAAGGAGGACATCAAACAAGTGGTAGCACAATTTACCAAGTCCTAGAAAAGTTATATTGGTGAATTGCCTTGCATTGTACTGTGGCAATGGACTAGATGACCTAGTGACCTTTCCCATTTCTAATGTCTATGATTATTGCTGTTATACCTCAGGACACTCAACTGAGACATTTTCTTCCTTTCAGTGGCAAAATGTCACTAATGGCCGTGCTAAATCAGAGCAATTGATCCTTCTGCAGATGTGTTGTGCACTTAGCAAGGCAGCTATAGGTGATCACGTTTTGTTTAGATTTGCTGTTTTCTGTTTCTGTAGTGCAAGTGCTCAGTACAAGGGGACTGTCAGCCAAGGGAAAGATTTTCTGGTAGGAGATTAAGGATAACGAAGGAAATGGTTGCATGACCTATAAAGAGAGGATCATAAATATTGCAACAATAAAACCAATAGCTCCTTCAAAGTTTAAATAGCTTTTCTTTTCAAACACTTGAAGTAAGTGCCCTTTTCCCAAGGTTGTCTAGCACCTACACGTTAAGGTTTCACACAGTTTCACCAAATATATTGTAACTTCTCAGGGAGCTAGCTTTTTCTTTTAAATAATCTTTCTTTGTGGAAGCATCCCCTCCAAAAAAAATTTCATCCCAGGTACCTTTCCACTAATAATGAAATTTCAGAAAAGCCAGAGCATAACAATAATAAAATAGCCCCTGGTGCGTTGTTTCTTAACCACAACACCCACCCAGCAATGCAAGTAGGGGCAAATAGGGTTCTGCCCTTTATATTCAAGCAGCAGCACTTACCTTTTCTTGCATCCTAGGAGGAACCTCAGACACAAAGGTCTGCCTCTATAAACCCTCAGCTAGAACATTTATACTCCTCACAATCCCAAGTGTGTAAACCCCAGACCAGTACTACTGCAACCCTGCTGTCATAGACAACTGACATTCCTATTCTACACATGCTGATGGTGTGAAAGACCTTTGTTTCCAAGGCTTGGTGTAGGATCCAGCTCTGCAGTTAGCATACTGCTCTCCTGTGTGCTCAGTCTTTTTTCCCCCCCATTCTCCATCCTGCCATGAGTCTGTAGCCAGCTCAGGAGAAACAGAATCCAATGTGTTCCAGCAGCCAGATCTCACAGACATGCTCCTGTTCCTTTGTTACCCCGTGTTCTCACGTACATTTAGCTCACATATCTTACCCCTTGGGCACTTTTAAACAAAAGTATCTCAGTAGCATCTTGATATTAGTGCTGCATCCTGCAATCATCTGGCTGTTGGTCTCATTGCAGAGAGCTAGAAAAAGCTCCATTGCATCCTTGCTAGAAAAGCCACTCCAGACTGGGAAATCAAATAGCTAAAGAAACATGGGTGTTCATTCAACACGCAGGAGGCATGTGCCAAATCCACCCCCAAGCCCATGCAAATTGCTGATCAGTCCACAGCCCACTGGTGCAACATACTTTTCTTTCTGACACATTGGAAATTTGCAACTCAGAGGCTCTTTTGCTTTAAATAAAGTAAAAAGACAAAGGCTCCCCTTAATAGAGTCAATACTCACAAATAGAAGTATCCTTAACCTGACCTCCCTGATCCTTCCCTGTGCTACTGGATGTAAATGCACTGAAATCAGCTCTCATTTTTTATGGTCTAGGTTTCAAGCTCTCTGTAATATCCACAATTGTTATTATGCAAATGTTGTATTTTGCCTCGGTGCTTTCTGCACAAATTCTTTTGGTTGTGTTTTCCTGGTTATGTGCAATTTCACATGTCCAGTGAAATTTCAGCCTCTATAAAAAATTGTCCAGTTTATAAAATCATTGCATTCAGCACTCTGTCATCTAGAAGTTGCTGCTTTCTACCCAAGGCAGGCAGGAGGGCAGTTTTATACCTACAGATCTCCTACCAGTGACATTTCTAATGTTTTAGAAAAAGAAAATAAAACCTGACAAGTCAGATTAAAGGCTGAAGTTGATATTACAGACAGATAAACTGGAAAGGTAGAAAGGAGTAGAATTACAAACATCTCTAAAACTCAAGACATTAACAGATTATGTGATGAGTTTAGGATACAGAAGCTATGGTGCCCCTAAGTTCTTGTGCAGACACTTCCACCTACTCTCTTACTTCCTTATCTTGCTGAAAAGCCCTGCAAATTTGCCCACATTTGGATGCTGAGTGCTGTATGTCATGCTGTAGTTTTCTGTAACCAAACTCCCCAAGCACACATGCCCAGACTTGCAAGAAGGATGAGAAATACGTGTTGTGCAAAGAATTAGGTAAACCTGGGCCAACCTTGCTAGAGGCATAAAGGCTCTACCATTTCATCTACATCCATAAGTTTCTCTTCCAAGTTGGTTCCTATAGTCACTGACTCTACTTTTCCTAAGCCTTGCTTATTAACAAGGATTTCCAAATTTGCATTTCTTCAGCAGGCTGAGCACAGGGGACATAAGTTCCAGAGACACAAAGAGGTCATTCGGTCCTGGACTGCCCCCTGGTTTTGCCAGAGCACAGACAAAAGTGTCAAAAAACAAGAGTGCAGTATTAAAGTAGCAAAGAAAGGATGGGAAGGACATTCTTATCTTTCTTTCTTGGAGAACCTCCCCAAAACAGAAAAAGAAAAGGCAGAAAGTCATGGTGGTGTTATTGCTATAAAGAAAGCAGCTCAGGATCCACAGAGCCTGAGATACCCTGTGAAACAAGCTTGGATTAGACAGACTCCTCTTAAACAGTACAAATGCAATTGCTACATGGATTTAAAACACTGAAAGATGATGATTTTGTTTACTGAAAATACTTTTTTATGTACCCTAATGCCCAAAAGTAAAATAGAGGCTGGATTTATTCTGAAACATGGTCAGGAATTTTAAAATTGGGTTTTGTACACGCAGACAAAAGGAACATGGGAAACAAGAGATTGAGAGTTACTTAAATGTCAAGGATTACATTGTACCAGGTAAAACTGAAATGTAGCACAGGGACTCAGTTTCATAAATTAAATGTCATTGCTGATGGGTACAAATTATATAAGAAAGATGGAAAGGAAAACCAAGGTGGCACTTTGTCAAATGCATTTATAGCTGCAGCAAGATATATTTCAGCTGCAAAGTAATTTAAAAAAAACAAAACAAAACCAACCAAACAAAACAACAAAAAACCCCCTCAAACAACTAAAGTGGACATGTGCTGCAACCTACTCCAGCAGCAAGAAAGCAGGAATGAATTAGACTCTCTTAAGGTACTCAGAGCCACAACACACTGAACTTGTGGAGAATTTAGCTGCCCACATTTCTTTTAGCAAATACCACCACTGAACAAAGAAGTTCACCAGTTACACAGAAACCTGTTCTAATCCAGACAGTACAGGTTCTTGACAAATAAATGAGAAAAATGCTCCCAATCCAGGAACTGTAGCAGAGAAATTACAAGTGACACCATGAACGCAGTACCTAAATGTAACACAGTTTATTTGTTTGACTTAGAAAAGGTCTCCCACATAATTAACTGGACACATATACATTAAATATACAAACTTGTACCAAAAGAAACACAGAAGGCACACATTCAGCCAAGTGGCTCTTTCTGAACCACTCACCATTGCAGGCCAGAAAGAGAGAGAGCCATGAGCCCCAGCTTTGTTACTTTCTGTCCAAAACAAGGACCACAGCTGTAGGCCCTATGGTGCTCCACACAGACCAGCCAAAGAGGGAAAGAGATCCAGAGGACAGGAATCCTCTTGGGATTGTACAGGTTCAGGATACAGATGCCAAAGAGAGCTAATCTGGCTCCTCTGAGTAGCAACAGAACAATTCCCATCCTTCCCACCCCCTCAGGAGCTTGGTGACTTGATTACAAGCACCAAAGATTACATCTCAGGCAAGCACCAAATGACAGCTTATTTGAAGACTGCTGACCTTCAACCTCTACTGGCAGACTTCCAACACAAAGAGCAGGGGCACTGCTCTTTGCCCCTGTGACCCCCAGCACCATCAACCACATTTTATCTGGAGAGCAAGAGAAATTCATTTTACAGGTCACAGCCCCAGGTTTCTAGCACTCATCAAGAACCACAATTAGCAAAAACTAGTCAAAATAAATGTGGTCACCTCACACAGACTCACTTCTGTTGCCATAGGAGCAGGTAAATAGGCCAAGTTCAGCAGATTTTATCTTCAGGGAAGAACTAGTTCCACCAGAGCCTGAAACCTCGACTCTGGATCAACAAGGCTGTGCTCATCCTCAGAGTCACGCTGAGTTTAAGGAGCAGATTTCTATCATGCAAAAAAGCAAGTTTGTTCTCTCAAATTAAGTAATTAAGCAGTGTGTGATAAGCCTAAGGAATTCTACTAGCCCCTGGAGTCAAGGCATGAGACTGACTTCCATGGAAAGAATCTGAAAACCAGTGAACATTCCCTTTCAGGAACTGGTGTGGCAACAAAGAAGACAAGCAGATGAGAGACTTTCTCTGGAAGGGATATCCTGTTAGTTGACAGGTTAAAGAAAAGAGCTCTGACATCCACCCTAGGGAAGAGAAAGTAAAGCACACGAATGCGTAAGTGCAGAAGGAAGGAAGGACAGGTGAAATCAGCCTCTCGGACTATTTGTGAAGTCACCCAGGATGAAGCAACAAGGAGATAAAGGACTTCCTGGAAAACCTGACCATATATATCAACATGGTGCTAATTAGTTAATTAACCTATTGCACAATTTAAAAAATAAATATTTTAAAAGCCTGGGAGGAAAAGGAAGCACCAGATGACAAAGTGGAACAACATTGGCCTGATAAATTTATATCTGATCTCTGCTAACAAAGTGAAATAAATACAAAAAAAAAAAAGTCTCCCAAATGTCTGCAGAGTGGTAAACAAAGTATGGCAAAATCATACCACTTTCAAGAATCCTGCAAACACACTGAGTAGCTTTAGGCACATGAGCTACACACACGAAGCCAACAGGATAACTCAGCTATCAAGTCACATCTACATCCAAATGGAGGTGTCATTTCCAACACCTCTTTTTTTCCCCATTACCCGGAACAATTTTATGAAACACTGCTCATAATATAAGCTGACAGACCCAGCTGTAAAACTACAGCTGATTCCCAGAAGGCTATATAGAATATATTATATAGACTAGCAAGCATTTAACCCATGGAATGAGAACGAGTATGTTTAACAGAGGGTACAATACCTTTGGTATCTTAGCATCCCAAGACATTCTGCAGGGTAAATGGAGCAAAATGGACCTGCTTGCCATTCAAATTAAATATACTTCAGGGAAAGGCAATTAATCAATCAGTGAATCAATCAATTGCATTTTACCATCAACTACAGACAGTTGTTTGTATTTTGCAGTAGAGTGTAACAACCTCTACTGCAACCCAGCACCTGAAAGAGCCTTTTCCATCAGCTGCTTCTGTGTTGGAAGTGCATCAATTGCCTTTGCTGTGAATTTGTTGTGCAGCTAAAAACCCAGATGGTTTCTCTAAACAAAAAGCAAGAAAACTAAACTTGTGGTTTTCTGATGTTTAAATATTTTTTTGGCAAGTAGGCACATTAGTTTTCAGGTCTCTTCTAATAACTAGGATCTAATTTTTTTAGGTATCACAAGAGGATTTACTTATGCAGCAGGATATGTAATTTAAATGGCAAGAAAGCAGAGTGAAATGTCAATCTGCCCACTGTAGAGACAAAAACAATCTGTTTATCCACTCTGTTAGTGAGCAGAACTGGAAAAATGATAGTGTACAAGAGGACAGAAATGCCAGTTAGATCCCATAGTAGCTAGGAGGTAATCATCAAGGAAACCATTAAAACAGCCTGACAACAGTTCTTTTTCTGTACACACATTGAATTTAGGGTTTGGTACCACAGAACACTTTGGAGGCCAAAAGTAGACAAGGATTTTTAGAAAGGGACTAAGTGCATTCATTAAGACTAGGTTCAGAAGGAACTGCCAGAAAGCTGAGAAAGTCCACAGACTGCTGGAATGGTGTCAGAGAAAGACCTCTGTATATACAAGCCTTGTATTTTATGCTTCTGTGATCACCTGTTACAGGCTATTCTCGGAGGCAGAACAGCAGATCAGATGGCCTTTTGTCTGATTGCACACAATGCTTCTTATGGATCAAAGCTCTCAGTTTTAGCATGATTTAGATTCTGGAAAGGTTAACTTTAAAAAAAAAAAAAAAAAAAGGACAAGATTGTCGGAACTCAGGACATCCCTCTGGGAGTCTGGAGTTTCCTGGGACCCTTGCCAGGGGGCTCAGAGACCCTGGCACACAGCCCAAGAACACCATCGGGTTCAAGTGCGGGCCATGGAACAGCTTGGCACCTTTGCATGAGGAGATAGAGGCCACGGCAGTTTCGATGGTATAGGGATAAAGTATTCACAGAGTGTAAATGTAGGTTTTGGGATTTTTGGTATAGGGGTTTCTGGTGACAAGATGGAGGGATTTGGGCGTGTCTAGCCTTTCTTCTTCTTCTCTACCTCCATCTTGTCTGGTGATGTTGGCACTTTTAGATTGGTCTAGAGTAGAAACTCACTGTCTAGCGTAGATGATAGGTATTGGAAAATAACTGTAAATATTGTACACGTAGTTTGTAGTATAAAAAGATAACACCGCCCTGGGGGAGGGCGGAGCGCCTCTGACTGTCCTGCTGAACGGATCTCGGCTGGACAGGGAGAAAGAATTTTATAGATAAGATGTAATAAATAACCTTGAGACCGAAAAATGAAGAGCTCTGACTCCTTCTTCAAGCACCGGGCTGGGAAAAGAAACTTTTGAACTTTTTTGGGGTCACTCTGACCAGCTAGAGAGAGAGAGAGACCCCGGCAACTGGCAGTCCCTGGGTGGGCTGAAGAAAAGGTGCCTAAGTGTGTGTGGGGACAGAGACAAACAGCCGGACTCCACACAAGATCTGCTCCTTAATCATTTGGTTTCCATGGATGGTAAAAGTATTGCTGAGTTAGCAACAACAGGGATTTCGTCACAGCACCCGAAGTCTGTGTTATTGCTCCCAGATCCTGCCAGGCCCCTTATCAGGCATTTCTCCTGACCCAGTCTCAAGTGTATGTTAAACATTGCCCTATATTCCATTTTTCCACTTTGCCACATTCTTGCTAAATCACTTTGTTCGACTGCTACATTTATGACGTGAAACAGTTCTGATACTGCTCTGTAGGCTACTGTTAGCTAAAGCCTTCTCCCGGACCACTCATTTCTGCCTGGGCCAGTAACAACAGGAATCTACAGGAAGACTCCTTACGGACAAAGGATTGCTCCACTGTCTGTAAACATCCTTATTTCACCCAGAATTTGCCACTTCGATTGAATTCAGCCTTACAGCCAGTCAGATCAATACATTTTTACAGTGCAGTAGAGTAAACAATGCAACACAGTGATTCCAAGTCTGCAGCCAGACAGACCAAAGTAGCAGCACAAGTAAGTCAGAAAATCTCCTGCATTTCTCTGGGCACAGAGCAAGCTCTGAGACCAGTTATCACAGTTGTTTTTATATACAAAATATGTGTGCACATAGACATATGGACTAATACATTCATCACTAACCCTCATTTAAGGGACCAACTATCCAAAGTCTGCTCATCACCCAGTAAATGTGCTTTAGCCAGGGGTGCCAGATGCATCCAGGACCTGCAGTGGCTTTACAGATCACTGCATGAGGATATGGCTGTAGGTTCAAAATCAATCCAGAAGTTACTGTTCCAGCTTGTGATTCAGTCTTTAGTTCTCCAGACAATCCTTCCCAATCAAGATAAGACACAGGTAGATTGTTTGTTTTTATCGCTCATAGTGGAGTTTGGATTCAGATTACCTGGAAGGAAAAGAAGTTAAAGTAGTGTTAATGTTACGTAAATAAACCCTGGATAAAGTTTGGACTCATGCATCACTCTCATTTTTTATATACACCTTGTTAGACCTACATTATTCTGCACTCTATCATGACTTTTTTTCTGCTGCAGTGAAATGAAGAAACATTAAAATAAGATCAAATGCAGAGTATATTGTAGAGAAAACCACTGGAGAAGTAGTTCTACAAGCTTTGGCTTGTACCCAAGTCCAGCTTCATTAGGTCCCAGCTGGCACTGATAAATAGTCTGGTCATGTCTTGGGTGAGAAGTTTTCCAAAGACTGAGGTATGGAAAAAATCCTGAAAACCCAAGGTCATCTCACTCATTTGATACCCACACACAGTAGAGGTTTTTTATCACATTTTGTTTCAAACATCTCTAGTGCCAGAGTTTCCACCACTGTCTTCTCAAGACAAATCCCAAGGCCTCAAGGTCTCTCACTAAAGTGGCAGAGTATGCTGCCTCCAGTTTTTTATAATCCCAGGTTTTTTCACTGCTTACCCTATGAATTTCTTCTGTTCCCAGTATCTGTACCTTTCAATGCTTGCACTTCTGTCTGGTGTCCATCATTAAAGCCAGATGTTGATCTGGATGCCACAGCATATCTGTTTCAAGCACTGTACAAAGTGGGCTCAGAGGCTTTTGCAAGTAAGGGAGCTCATCTGAGCTCAGTAAAGCTTGCATGACTCTGGCCCAGGGCAGCAGGGGCTGCCAGGGGCTGCCATGTGGCTTGGAATCACTCTGAACACAGGCAGGCCCCACTCATGTATTTGTACAGAAGGAAGGTACATGTGCATCTCCCAAGCACTTGGAGCCAGATGCCAGTTCAGAGTGAAAAGAGAGGGAAAACTGCCACAGGTCATGGTGACATGCCACTGAGAAGTCTCAGCCTTGCTCAGTTCAGGGAGCATTCAACCCAAGCACTGCCTCTGAAATGGGCTTCAAGTGAATAATTTTTAATGTCACTCTCTTGCTTGTGGGTATTTGATCAATGCTGCCCTTACCTGTAGGTGATGGGGAAGAGTTTTCTTTCCCCCCCTCCTTCTCTCCACTTTCTTCCACACTGCATCTTCTTGATGTTCACCTGGGAGGTTGCACTGCACCCTGCCCTCTCTTCTGTGGCTGCTGTGTGTGCTACTGCCTCCTCCCAAAGTGCCCTGTGGCATTTCATTCTACCTGTCCCCCTCTGACACATCCTGCATGATAGTGTTATCATTACTCCTATCTCCTCTCCACCCCTCTTTCCTCCCTATCTGTATCATATTCAAGACCCTCATGCTTTTTTTGAAAGATGTCTGTGCTTCTCTGCTTAATTTCAACTCCCAGCCCTTTTGTTCTTGTCACTTTCTACTCTTGTCTTCTGATCTTTTTCTACATATCCCACTACAGTTAGAGCAAACATCCTCCTTTTATGTACCCAACAATGTTTCCCTCTTTCTCTTTAGAAAAGGGGTTGAAAATTCCAGTTACCACCCTTCCATGATCTCACTTTGGCAGAAAAACACTGGTGATAACTAAGCAGCTATTTCAATGCCATTGCAGTGCCCAGCATAAATTCCATTTCTTGTTGCAAAACTGAAACACAAATCCTTCTACTAAGTGTGTGTATTTTGCAACCACTGCTCATGAGGAATGAAGTCGATGCATGGAGCACCTCAGGACAGCAGACCCATCTGAACAAGCCCACTTTGCTTCCTCCAAAGGAGAACACTAACCAAAAAGTCTGCACCTTCCTTCTGAAGGCACACAGCTTGCAGATTTTTGCAGTATTTCCCAGAAACTGCACACAGAAGTCACTGTCTTTGCTGACCACAGCATGCCCAGCAGCAGCTTAAAATTAACAAGATTCTGGTCAGGTTCAGAGCTGCTCTTGTGTTCCTCAGCCGGCAACAGTGAAATCCAAGGGTTCTGTCAATTTCATGGTGTGGTTTGAGCAAACCTTTTAAGACAATGTACTTGGTGTGCTAGGACAACACCTCAGGGTGTTAATTCAGATACTTAGTTTGGGACATTACTTTCTATCTGGAGCCCTTGTATTTTCCAGACTCCCAGTTCTGAGTCATAGGAATCCTCTTCCAGCCTGTAAAAACTGCATCAGATTTTCAGACTCCATCACAGCACACACTTCCATCATTTTCCTTCCCAGCTCAGATTGTCTTCATCACCATTTGCTCCTACAAGACTGAATCTGACTTTTAGCCTGCTTGAATAATGTCTTTCAACTACTGCATGAGCTACTCAGGTGTGGATCTGGTCTCTCCATGCATTTGCAAGGTGGGATGTGTCTCTGTGGTGCTAGAGAATTAATAGTGACTTTGGAGGATGTGTGCACAGGCAGGCCCATGGGGCTTAAGTGTGCTGTTTAATCTTTACAAAAGCTAAGGGCAGCTATTTCAAACTGTGAAGCTCTGAATAATTGCATCCTAACCTGCCTGCATACCAAGTACCCTCTCTTTCATTTCCACTTCTTACCTCCCTTCTGTCACCCAGAATATCACAGCACCAGTTTTTACTTTCTTTGCTCAAAGACAACTTAAACTTTTCAAACTAAGTCAGCCCTAAAGTTACCCAAGAACAAAGTGCCTCCTATCTTTATAGTGAGGCTGGAAGTCTATTCCATGGCTGTGTTTAAGAATTTTTTATTAAATCCTTTTCTGTTCCTCATGAGTCTCCATCTACCTAATGTGCCCTCTACTATCTCTGTTCATATGCCACTTTGGGACTATTAGACTAGAGAAATTTTCTCTCACAAGAGAGTGATTTATTTCAAAAGCAACACACAATCCATGATCTTCCTTCAGCCTTTGATGACACCAGATGGATAAAGTCTACTTATGGAGTCTCCCACTGTCACCATGAACAGGCATTCCCAATTTGCATAAACCAAAAAATACTAGCAAGGACTCACTGGAAAGATTTATCAGGTCAGAAAAAGCACAGGGGGAAGACTGGTGTGCTGGACCTCAGCACCTTCCCTGGACCTGTTCTCACTTCTTCCTTCCCCCTTATTGAAAGAGTTGGCAGTCTGCAAGAAGTAACAGTGGCAATAAATAAAACCTGAACATAATAGCATGGTAATGTATTGGTGGAAATGCTCTAGACCAAGCATCAGACTGTCTGGCACAGATCCACTGTGTTAGGAGGAACAGGGACATCCCTGCTGCCCGGATGGTGCAATGCCCCAGCAGGGTGCAGTGCCCACTGTCCAGCCAAAGACATCAACCTCTTGTGCCTTAAGCTGGGCCTGATTTCATCAGGACGTTGTGGGAATGCCAGGCTGGCTGCTTTGAAACAGGTGACAGTGAGAATCCTGATACTGCCAAGTGCTGATGAATCAGAGATGACACAATTCTCTCCTTCTGTCACTAGAGGGTAGTGCAAGCACTCAGCTCCATTCCTGCCAGTGGAAATGCCCATCCATCTCCCCACAGGTCCTCACCGATTTTGCTTTTCCTGGCTTTGAGGAATGGGGCCCACCAGCACATAATGTCTGTGCTCAAGACTTACTTGGAGAGAAGACCTCTTTAGACCAGGGTTGACTTCTGCCTCCCCAAATGCCAAATCCAGATTCTAAAATGGATCTAATGCAGTCTTAAATAAATTAGCCATTCCTTCTTAAAATTTCTCTTTCTTGTATTCATTTGGCATTTTTGAGTCTGTCCTTCATTTAGCCAGAAATATTTCCAGGAACCTAATTAATCATTGTTGTTGACCATCCCAAAACCTTGCTTTTCTTCTTGGTCCCAAAAGAACATCTTTCCATTTCACATCATGGTAACTGAAAAGGAATTCAATCTCTCTACATCTGCATTTTGCATTCATCAGAGCACAGAATGGTCTCTGGACAGACAAGTGCAGGAGAAATTTTCTCCTTGCAATTAGTTTATTTTCCTGATGGTGCAGGATGTATTGACACCCAACACGGCTCACTGAGAGGAAGACAACCAGGATGAATAGTCCAAAGATTTACTTCAATCTCACAAAACATATTAAATATTGGGGAGGTAGCTATGAACCCATAACCCATTAGAAATCTTTATCATTTGTGTCTTTAACTGACTGAAGTCTTCAAAGGACTCAATGAACATATCAATCATGCATTAGGAAAGAAAGAAAAGTTGAGATCTAGTGACCTACTTCTTTGTAGTATCCATTTTCATGACCTTCTCCCCCATTTCAGAAGGAGGTAAAGGAGCAAATTAAAACAACTTGCACCCTTTCCTCCACTCCTTGTCTCTTCACCTCAACATAAATATGTTTTCCTCTCTTCTCCACCAGGAATTTGTCACAGGAAATACACCTGCCTAAACTCTAATGAGAAAAGGAAGGGATTACACTGAAAATCTGTCTGTGGCCTGCTAGCCACTACAACAGAGAATATAGTGCCGCTGTCTATTAGGCAAATGCACTTCATGAACTGAGCACTGTTTTACACAAGGCAACGTTCACCTTTCTCTCCCTTTGCTGCTCAAAAGTATGAGAAACATCCACACGAGAAGTACCAACCTTACAGTAAGACTGCCATTAAATTGCTTCCAACTTACAGTGCCTGTCTCTTTTGATACAACTTCTACCCTTTGTTCTTGCCTATTTTGATTCAGAGGAAATGAGACAATCTACTGACAAGTGCCTATAGTGGGTATGCTTGCATCAATCAGCCAAGATCAGAGCAAGGGACACAGAAAACAGAGTATGCTGGTAAAAGGTTTTACCTGAGTTGCCTCCAGCGCTCCGAACACTAGCATGGCCAATGCTGAGCCTCTCATATTCCAGTTTCATGTTCCCAAGGTCTTCTCCTGAATGTCCTTCACTGGCAAAAGAATTGGCCTCAATGCTTGAGCCTGGAGAGCGCTTGGCCTTGCGACTGAAAAGCCCACTGGCAAACCGCTTTCCTTGCTTTCCATTGCCCTGTGCATCTTCCTTCTTTATGTCACGAATAGACTCTCTGGACTTGGATTTATTTCTCAGGTCCATGTGGAGCCGGGACAACAGTTTCTGGGGGCTCCGATTCAGCTTGTTTAAGTTCTCCAGAGGTGGATCTATTTCTGGGAACACTTGCTCCAATGTGACTAAGTCATTCAGGAACTGATTTAACCGTTTCTTTGACTCACTTGTTTCCTCCTTTTCCACGTTTCCCTGATTGTCTTGCCTGTGCCGTGAAGCCCAGAGCATCATATCACCACGGGTTGCCCCTGCTACTAAACCATACTTTGGGTTAATGAACTTCCGAGCCACGGTGGAGGAATGAAAGCCTGGCTTCCCAATTCCGAGGAGGAATGGGTTAGCAATACCCAGTTCCTTGTATAAATTAACTTCCTCTGAGATGGCGTAGAGCTCACGAAACTCAATGTCAAACATCTCCACGTGCTGTCCTGTCAAGACTAGCAGGATGTTTCTGTCAATGTGAGATGAAGTCCATGTGAAGCTAAGAGGAGGAAACAGAACCTGACATTAGATTTTGGGGCGCGTACTTGACCCAGCCCACCTAACAAAACCTAAGACACTACAGGGGAATATGCAGCATTATGCCATTTGCCCTCATATCCTTGGCCAGATGGGCCCCAATGGATATATGACACAACATTATTGTTCTTCTTTAGACATGTAGATCAGATTTCGGAGAAAAGGCCCTGAAACTCTGAAGGACAGTTTACCCTTTTAAAGAAGCAGCAATGCATCAACAGGAACAGTCTCTGGACTGAAAACCTCACTGAAGAGAACTGAGTACAGGGACTGGTGGGGAGTCCTTATAGACCCCTTCCTGATGCAGTGTGGAACTGTCTCTAGCCCTCTGAAAAGGTCTGCCAGCATGGGTATGTTCCATTCTCTGAAGAAGAGCTCTATGCCACCTTCTTTGTTGTCCTGCTCCAGTTTCTACAGATGCCACACAGATAACAGAAGCTGGGATAGAAGGGGGGTGATGCGTGAAGAAGACTCTCGAGCAAAGTAATGATCCTTCTTTAAATAAATGCCTTAATGCCTTAAACAAGAGTAACCCACCTGTATGATCCAGTGGCCACCTTTTCACCATCCACCATCAGGAATCGGGATGCCAGTGTGCCTTTGATCTTCCCTGACGGCATGTAGAACCCAACTCCTGTCACAGAGCGTATGCGGACATTCTAGCAGGGAGGTGAAAAGACAAAATGTCACAATAAATAGGGCAGAAAATTAGATAATTGCCAGCTCCAAGTGTTAAGATGTCACTCACATTGTCTCACTACTTCTGGGACTAGAGCTCATTTTGTATCAGCCACCAGAAGGGCTGCAAAGGAAAGCATAGTGCTCTAAGTCCTGTTGTCATCCCCTGTCTACACAGGTCACTCCTCTCCATCTTGGACAGTTTATAGCTGTCAAAACCCTGCCTGCTGTCTTCAGCTATTCACTTGAGCCACTGGCAAGACAATGCTTTCAGGTAAGTGTTTCTACTAATGCCCTGAATAGATCAGTGAAGAAGAATTTCTGAAGATGAGGAAGAATATTTTCATAAAACGAATGGAAGCAGTTAGAGAATACTTCTCCCCAAACCTCACATCTCACACCCTTTTGTCAGCAAACCTACAAGTAATGAAACAAAGCTCTACCAGACACAGAAAAACCACCAAGTTAGGGTTACATAATTTTCAACAATAGATGTGTGCCTGTGCATACTGTAAGGATATATTTGCAGTGACTGAGTGTTACTCTGCTCATGGGTCCTGGCTGCACAAGACTGAACTCCCAAAGTGTCTAACATGAAACATTCCTCCTCTCCTCCCCCCAAATCCAAAAACATTGAATGTCAGTGTAAGTTTGGAGCAAATTGTCTTGTCCCTCTGACACACAAATCTAGAAAATTTTCCTCATTCCACTATATTTTTATGTAAGGATTCCTTAAGAATGAAAAGCTAAAAGGCACTTTTATCTGGAGTCATAAATCCAGGGCTGGGAGTCAGATAGTTCCAGGCGTAATTGCAGTTCTGATACTGGTCCCTGTGATGTTCTGGGAAAGTCAATTCACCTTTGTTTCATTCTTCCCCATCTGCAGAGCAGAAGAATCAGGAGGATTTGGCTAATGCTAGCACAGCCTCAGATCCCACAAAGAGCCAAGTCCTATTATTATAAACCTCACCGACAGCTTAAATACTGGTAGGCTATAGAAATCAGCATGCAGGAATGAGTGATTATAAGAATGCAGATTTATTTCAAAAGCTGTTTTTCTGAACACAACTCCTGCCTTTTGAATCTGCTGCTATTTCCCCCACTAGAATACAGCAGTGGAAATACAAATTCTGACTAACAGTAACTGATGATAGCACTGTTTTGCATTCAGCTGTTGCTTGATCTGTCTGGAGTCCTGTGTGGGCATTAGCTAATTAATGCTCCCAACACTGCTGAAAGTATTATTACTCCATTTTAGAGATGAGGAGCCTAAGACAGAAAAAGATGAAGTGGCTTGCCCAAGGCCTAGCAGTGAGTCATATGTATGGGATGCTGAAGACAGGTTGGGTAGAGCACAGGAGAAATGGTGCCCTTTCCAGTAATTAAAATAACATTTGAATTTGGCTGGCTGATCACCTGAAATATTTTTTTTCCTTGCTGATTAATGCTGGATGTGGGATTTGCCAAATCATGCTATGCTGACTGCACAAGACAAGAAGTCAGTCAACAGTTCTGACTGTGATACCTTCTCCTGTGAATCAAGAAGTATCAGTCTGTGTGAGCAGAAAGTTTCCCAGCATATAACAAGTGTGGATCTTATTGTGTTTGTATGTTCTATCACCTTCTTTTGGTGGAAAGAAAGCATACTTGAATTTCTGCAGTAAGTGAGCTGTATGTAACACTTAGAAAGGAGCAGAGGGGATAGAGCTGAACAGCTGAGCACATAAACCTCCTTGAATAAAATAGGTACAGGAGTGCATTAATACATCTTGAAATGCAGAAAACAAGCACAAAGTCATAAAAACATCAAGTCACTTAACAGGTTATTTGTATACAATTTTCTGCCTTGAAGGATCTTGGAACATTTGTAGACTGCTAAGTCAACCTACAGAGGAAGAATGAGACCTGGTTCATGTACCAAAGACTGCACAATAACAAAAGAGGAGAGACAAATATAAATGAAGTGAGATTGCAGGCATTTTCAGGAGGCACTAGAGTTATAGTAGTAACAAATATTTTGAGTAGAGGACCAGTTAGCTCACCAGATAGAAGTGACTCCTCCAGATCTGTATTGTTGCAGAAGCCTGCTTAAGGTTTGTTCTCTAATATCCTGGCTTATGGGAGATGCAGTCTGCATTAAATTTCTATATTTCCTTTCCACAGACTTGCACCACTCCTCAGCACAAGCAGTGACTAACATCTCCCTGGCTACAACTCAATATGACTGGTAAAAGTCAAGCCTGACAGAGCATCCTAATACAAATAGTAAGGAACTGGTCTTCCTTGCTTTTTTGTGACACTTTTAAACCTCACTCTGAATTTAGAAAGCTAAATTAGACCCAATTTACAAAGTCAGTAATGCTGTGACTGACTTGACAGACCTAGGCCATAGTGCTTACAAACTGGGGCTGAAGAGGGGGAATACACAAGACAGACCCTAAAGGGAGATGTAACTGCTTCCACCTATGTGTACCTTCCCTCTTAGAACCAGGAAATCCTCTGTTTGCCCTGGACAGTTTTGGAAAGGGCATGGTTATTGACAAAATAGTGTATCTTGCAAGTATTCAGGTAGAACAGAATGGAATGCAGCTAGCTGGGACGTGGCCTACCAAGAAAATTACTGAGTATTATCTGTGTCTTTACAAAAAGAGAGCCTTGCAAGCTCCCATTCTCAGAAGGTCACAAGTAGTCTAGAAGAATACTCCAGCAGACCATTAAAAAACCAACAGCACTGCTACACATCACATTCCACCTCTCTCTCATCTCAGGTAGGAGTCAATGATGAAACCCATAAAATACTGAAATGAAATTCCAAAAGTTTCTTAGAGAGAAGCTTTTCAGACTTTCTGAAGTGAAAGGAGAAACTTCTTACATGTTAGGAAAATGAATGTAAAAATTAAAGTGAAGGTGAACTTCCTGCAGATAAATCATTCCCTGGGCTTGTTTGGAACTCTAGGAGAATTCTCTGTCTTTGGGCAGGAGTATCTGTTACTGTGGTCGGGGTTAAAAGAAACATGAGGACAAAAACTGGGGAGAACATTCACCCTCAGGTCCTGAAAAAAGAGGAATTTCTGAGGGGCTATGAATTTAGTGTCTATGAGAATTCTGATTCACTGTGATCTCTGTAGAACAGTCTTGTGTCAAACACAACAGAAGTCTGACAAACCATGTCCTGTAGGCTCAGGAAGCCAGATGACTCACACACACAAGACATCTCTTATGAACAACCCATGAATGCTCTGATGATTGAATTTAAATACACTTCTGGTGAGCTCTGGCCTTCAGACAAAAATGGAGGTTTTCTCATTTCATGCTTGGAGTTGGTTAAGAACTTTTACTCTTTGCAGGGTGAGGTACTGTCTTCCTACAGCAGTTTCCCTCCCCTGAGACTGTCAGCAGATCATGATACATTGCCATCTCTACAAAAAGAATACAATAGCCGGGAATTTCGTGAAAATTTCCATCGCTGTACATAGACAAGGGGCAAAACCCAATGTTACCAGTAAACCTCCCTGTATTAGGATTGCTGAAGTATTCACTTTGCATTGGATGAACAGGGCAATGGGACCAAAAGGGCAGAAAACACAGAACAAAATGAGTATCTGGTGGTGACAGAAGACAGAATAAACATTGTGACACTGCAGTTCACGGTAGTGCATCATCTCTCTCCCCCTGGGATCAGAACTTGTCTCTAAATCTTAGAGTTATATCTCATGTGGCTGCAACTTCCTGAGGAAAAAAAAAACCATCCTCTGTACCTCACACAAGCATTCCAAAGAAAAGGTGGGCAGAAGGGCAGGAAAGAAGCGTATGCAACTCCTTTGCTGGCAAACTACGTCTGGTGAAAACTGGTGAAAATCTTCTAGAATAAAGCAGAATGGTAATTCAGAAAGGAGATAACATTTTCCCTGTTGCTAAAAATCTGTGGGAGAAACTCAGACATCAAAGCAGATGTCAGGAGAAAGACAGCAGATAAGAAATGGGTGAAAGAGAGTTTCCTCGGCAATTTCAGTATCTTCTCTGATCAAACAACACGGGACAAAATGATTCTGCTGACCAAGACTGGAGGCCCAGCTTGTTCTCCTGCTTTAAATCTGGATCTTCAACCCTTGGCACATTACACCAAAGAAGAAGGGCTGTGAGGAATCCTCATGGGGAAACCTTAACCTTGCCAGAGCTTCCTTGGGTATCCAAAAGCTGCTGCCAGGGAAATCCCTACATGATGGTTTCTGCTGCACTGACCCAAGCAGCAGCACAGGCACATCCAAGGCAGATCTGGGTGAGATACAAAGAGATCATCTTCCTTGAGAGGCAAATGACTTCTTTTCCCATTCCATGAAGAATCTCCCTGGTCATTCCATAGGACCGTATACAGGACCTTAGCAAGACTAAAAAAATACCTAAGCCATACTGGAAAAAAAAGATAACCTTCAGGGGAATTTAAGGGCCAGTATGAAATACCTTGGAAAAGAGGGGGAAAATTTGCAGGATAGCAATCTGTGGGCTAAAGCTTTGCAGAATAGTGAACAACTAGGTCAAAAGATGTTAAAAATTTCTTCTCTGTGGACTTGCTTCAACTTAGCTTGTACTATTTTTGGCTGAAGAAGTCTAAAGGAAAACATAGCATGGGCTGCCATGAAAGAATGGAATCACAGAAGGGACAAAAAATGTTTTCTCCTTCTTTTGATTGCATCAGTTCAAACTGCACCTCCTTAGAGAGAGCCATACAACTGGACTGCTGCAGGACCCAGGCACTCTTGTAGCACATCACTGGGATCACTGTTTAGGAGTGTCAAGCCTGTGCAGAAGGATAAGAGGATGAGCAGAAGGGGACTGCTTTAGAGACAGAAATGGCAGACTGGAAGGAACTCAGCTCTCCAATACCAACACAACTCTTTCTAAAATGCCAGGACATCTTTTCATTCACTCTGTCCAGGAGTTAAAATATTGTAGTACTGAAGACATCATTGCTGTACATGATGACACAGTAAGAAAAGTACTGGGAAACTGGTACCAGAGCAGATGGAACTACTGCTGTGATTTCACAGTTATGTACCAAAGAGATACAAGCCTAGGACACGCAATACCACTGGCACTTGAAACACGTCTGTTATAATGAGGTCTGTGTCTTGCTTTCCACGATACCAGAGGGAAGGAACTTCCACCACTGTTTTGGAAAAAAAGGGAAAACTTCTCAGCTGGATGTCTTTTTTGATGAAACTCGGAGCAGAGTGGTAGTTCACAGGAGAACTCTTCAGATATGTGCAGGTAATTTTCAGATTTAAGATGGTTCTAAAATGATTAATATGAGACTCTATAATCTTCAGAGCTTTTGAGTTTTGGTTGTATTTTGGGGTTTTTTTAACTATTAATTGAGTGTTTAAGGAAAATCCACCCCTCCTCCAAGCAAAAAGCACTTTTTCCACTGCCGCTGCACAGAACAGTTGGATCACAGACAGGAGTCTGGCATCCCATAGGTTGTTTCCAACCTAGCAACTTTTTTCAGGATTTAGAACAAGTTTGTAGTAGCAACAGTGACTAAAAAGATGGGGGGGGGAAGGAAAGAATACAATACTAACAAGAAATACAAAAATTATTTCAGTCTGTATGTAATGGAGTGAGATCCCTCTGAGGCTGCTTCTGCCAGCCAAGCTAGACTGACTACTCTGCTGTGCTGCATGCACGGTATGAAGGCACGCTCTGGTATGGGACTGAGCAGCAGCTGTGGCCCTCAATCCCTTAAATTCTCCTTGAAGTCATCCTACAGGAGGACTACAAGCTCATTTACTCTTGGATGACCACTGTTGGGAAGGAAAGCCTTGATTTCACAGAATTTATGTGTCCTGTAAGAGGGATCCATGCAGACAACTCCAAGAGCTACCTCAAGTTTGAACTCAAGTTTGAATTCTAGTTTGAATCCTCACATAGAAGACCTATAGGAATTTTCTCTGATAATTTTCTCCCCAAACAGGAATTTTTAGGTCATAAGAGCCAGGCAACTACACAGATCCCTTTCTTGGGTGAAAAGCAAAAAAATCCAAATATTTCCTTTTTCTTTTCTTCTGTATTATCAAGTCACACCATTATCCCTCTGTGTTCAATCACTTTAAGTGTTATGGTAGGATGACTTGTAGGGAAGAAGAGATGTGTTTGCTGATCCAAGCAAGTTCCAAGATTCACTATAACTCAAAAGGCCAACGACCTGCAGGAGATAATGGTTTAGTACTGAATACCTTACCCGGATCTGCAAGTCACTGAGGTCAAGGCATCTGCACATTTCCAGGAAGAGCTTGACACCCTCCTCATCCAGGATGATATAGACTGGGATCCAGCGCTTATATGCTGCATCGACGATATCGCGGAAGATGTCCCGGTCCGTAAACACATCCATGACCACTGCAATAATCTGGAAACAAGAAGATGGTAGACAGACAACTGAATAAATATTAGGAACTTTTCGGGGTCTCTAGCTGGTCAGAGTGACCCTGAGAAAAGTTCGAAAGTCTCTTTTCCCAGCCCGGCGCTTGAAGAAGGAGTCAGGGCTCTTCATTTCCCGGTCTCAAGGTTGTTTATTGTACCTTATCTATAAAATTCTTTCTCCTGTCCGGCTGAGGTCCGCTCAGCAGGACAGTCAGAGGCACTCTGCCTGCCCCCAAAGTGTTATCTTTATATACTAAAAACTACATATACAATATTTACAATTACTTTCCAATACCTATCATCTATGTTAGACAGTGAGCTTCTACTCTAAACCAATCTAAAAGTGCCAACATCACCATTGAAGATGGAGGTAGAGAAGAAGAAAGGCTAGATACGCCCAAATCCCTCCATCTTGTCCCCAAAAACCTCTATACTTAAAATCCCAAAACCTACATTTACACCCTGTGATAACTTTATTATTACACTATTTAAACTGCTGTGGCTTTTAGATCTTCATGTAAAGGTGGCAGTTTGCTTCACGGTTCATAATTGAACCCACTGGTGTTCTGGGCTGTGTGCCAGGGTCTCTGAGCCCCCTGGCAGGGGTCCTGGCAACTCCGGACTCCCAAAGGGATGTCCTGAGTTCCGACAGGAACTGAAAGGAAGGCCTGTCCCACTGGTGCAAAATAAAGGAGAGCACTGATACCAGATAATGGAGGAGAGGCCTCCATAGGGAGACAAAAGTACAGGGAGGTATATGCCCAAGCACTACCAATATTTGTAATTTTCTGGGTTAGCTGCTGCAGTTTGGAAGGAATTTATTAAATGTCTATGAGCGTTCTCCTTCTCTGGATGAAAATAACTTATTTTAGCAGCCTGAGGAATGCCAAAGCAAATACCTAGCTTTTCCTCTGTATTGAGAATCTTCCATTGTCTCTGTAAGGACTCACTTAAATGAAGAAGAACACTGAAAACAGATTGAAAAAAAATCACTGAAAACACAACTTTAACACCTAACCTGAAGGTGTCTAATGGAAGACTGAACGTGCAGAGGAATCAGTGCCTGCATCTTCTGCCACAACACATAAGGTAGAAAACAAGAATTCTATTTTCCTTTTTTTTCTCCCAAATCCCTGTGAAAAGTCTGCTCTCAGGACTGGCTTCTCAAGGAATGATTTATTGGGCTCAAACATAAACACCTCATATTTCTCAGAAAGGGACTGAGTGTATTCAAGATTTGGAGGCAAAATGATCATTCCCTCTCTTCGCATGTATTGTTTTTCTGGTATAAAACTAATCCTTCTTTCCAGGCATAGATTTTACATAAAAACAAAGGTTTCACTGACGTGAGAGACAAGCCTGAACATTTATAGGATGAGTAACAACAAAACCAAGAAGGCTATGGGTTACTTGAATGCTGATCTTACAGAAAGGGAGAGAAAGACAAAACATGTATCTCTTACACCATTAGAAATACCTATTAATTTTTCTGCCTGAGTTATTCTTCTCAACATTTTAAAGGTTATCAATGGAGGAAACTACTGTTTTTCTAGTCCCTCTGCATAACATCAGCTTGCCAGGTCAGAGCTGCCATGCTGACAGTATGCTGGGAATACAGTTGTCTATATTGTAATTTCCCAGGTGCTGGGAATCACAGCAATAAGCCCATCTGGGCTGGGGATGGCATATACAGGTGTGAATGGAGCTAAATACTGAATCACACTGTAGGACTTTCTTCACTTGATGCTTGGAAAAGGTGCAGCTCTCTTGCAGGAACCCCCTAAGGAAGAGGGAATAATTCTCCCCAGAGACCTCTTTCCTGTGAAAAATGCCCTTGAACAAATGGCTTTTGGGAAAGTGATGCCACAGTAAACATCCCCCACTGCATCTGCTGAATCTCTGCTGAGTCCCTGCTTGTACGGCCAACAACAACCAACACATCTGCTCTGTCAGGCTCCTTCTGTCAACAGTGCTTACACCAGCTTCCCTTTGTTAGAGAAAGAAAAAAGAGCTGACATTGTATTAATGCTCATCATTAACATGTAAGTTCCTGACAGAGGTGAACTGTGCTGGAGCAACATCATGTTAAGTCCCACAGTAACTTCTATTAGGCAGGATTTCAGGTCCTGACTTGGCTCTCCCTTCCCAGCAGGAATGTAACAGGAATGTTACCAGAATCTCTAAAAATTAAAATACCACTTTGAGTGGTATGAAAAGTGAACTTGTACCACTTTGTTTCTGAACAACTCCATATACAGGCAAACTTACAGTTAAAGGCATGAACAGTTCATGCATTAACTGAGACCTGCTGTGCTCCCTCTCCCCCCATACACAGTGGTATGGAGGAGCTATTTAGGAGAAAGGATGCCAAATAATATTCATTTGAAGTAAGAACATCCACGGAGGGAATGGACAGCAGAAGCAGGAACTTCTTTTCTCTCCATCCCCACCATTTGCAATGAGTGTAATGACTGCAGAAATTACACCCCATCCTGGGCAAACCATTAATTGTCTGTACCGGCTTTGCAATGTGAAGGGGTGGCTCCCTCCAGGCTGTGGGGCCTTGGGTCAGTCCAGGCTTCTTTCCAAGATGGGGGACCATTGAGAACAGCAGTCAAAACTTCCCATGGGCAATGCCTGTTGTTGTGTTTGCCATCTCAAACCCCTGTCACAGCTGGTGATCTGTCAAGATCACTTAGGAGCGCTCTCAAGCACTGCAAGTCAGAGCATGAGTGTCTACCCCTGCAAGAGGTTTTCCCCATTTCTCTTCCAATCCTATGGATAATAAACTTATCTGTAGGGCCCATAGGTGTGCCTGGCTCTTCACGGGAATTTTAAGATTGGCAAGTTAATGCTTGCTAACCTCATTGCAGCTAGGTAGCTTAATTAACATGTGTTTGTAAAATACTGATGATAAGCCACCCACAGACATGTGCCACATATTACCAGTATCTATTTAGACGCCCCCCTCAGAAAAAAAACAAACCCAACAACCCCCTACTCTCATTTGCTGATTAAAAAGCTGCTATCTGGAGACTTTTTTTGCCAGGGCCAGCTCAGCTGAACACAATAGGCATAGTTATCTATGAAAAGGACCATTAAACACTCAAATGGCTGTTAAACATGAAACCAGCTTCTGGTTGGGAGGGGCATAGTTTGTCCAGTCAGTGAAAAAAAAAATCTACAAAGGAATTAATTATTTCTAGGTGCCAGGCACAGCTATTGAAAGAAACAAACTTTCCCAGTTCTTGAACAGTCTATAGAAACATTTGTAGCAGTGCAAAGAGGAGGTAAAGCTACACTACATCAGAGTGTAAGGATTTTACAGCTTCTGTCTTCTGAGTGACTGATCACACCAGTCACTGAACAGAATTACAGGGTGTGCACAATTTCTGAGAACAGGGAGCTGAGAAGATCACCCAGATTAATGCCTCTCTGGAAAGTTTTCTGTTTCCCGGCAGATTCGGTTTGAACAAGTCTGTAAAAGTGGCGCATACAGTGTGTCCTGGCAGAGGAGAACAGGTGGAGGAGGAAACGACGGCTGAATTATAAAGCAGAAAAACCAGAAAGCTGCAAAACTAAGCGCAGGGATGAAGTTTCATACGCTGTTCTCCCCTTTACCCCAGGGGTGGTGTCAGCTCTGACGGAGATCTTTTCCTGGGTGGTCTTCCCGGGGAACTTCACCCACATCCGGGGTGGGTGACGAAAAACCTCGTGATTGCCCCCACCTGTTCAAAGCAAGCTCTTGTAGCATCGTGGCTGGGTTGCTTCCTTGCCAGAGGCGCCCTGTCACCACCATCAGTCATTTCCAGGGAAAAGATAAAGGGGAGGAGCAGCCTCATATTGCCTGAACTTTGTCTACTCGCAGCTCAGGCTGGACGGTGTTAAGACCACAAAAAATAAACCCAAAAAACACCATCCCATAACGAACACACTGCTCTGTCTTTAACTAGGGACACCTGCACACACCAGGTAGGGGTGGCTGTAACAGCATCGCGACCTGTCTTCCTCTGAACCCGGGAATAAGGCCGGGACAGGACAACGCGAACCACGGGTGGGGTGCGCAGAGGTTTCAGCCCATCACAGGCATCACCTTTGGCAAAGCGTAACACGACTGGCAACGAGGCGCAGGGAAAGCCCTGCCTGACGGACGCCGACCACTGCATGGCCAGAGCGAGGGCTCTCGCCCGCCTTCCACCCCGTGCCCCGAGCCAGACCCTCGGCCCGGGTGAGGGCAGCAGGGCTGGCCCGGCCCGTCGAGGGCAGGTCCGTACCTTCTGCGCCTGCTGGATCATCTCCCGCACCACCTCCTTCAGGTGCGGCGCGCTCTCCTCCTTGCGCGGGTGCGTGAAGAGGGACACGCGGCTGATGCCACGGTAGAACGTCTTGTCGGTCCAGCCCAAGTCCAGCGGCGGCACCTCGGTGTCCGAGCACTCGGGCCAGTAGGCCAGCGAGAGGGTCTCGCCGCCGGGCCCCCGCGCCACCTTGCCTCCCTCCCGGGGATCGTCGTAGCCCCGCCAGCCGCCCCGCAGGTCCTGCAGCTCCCGGCCGGAGAGGAAATCGCGGAGCTGCTCCTTCCTCAGCGCCTCCCGGTACGCGGCCTCGCCGCGGGTCACCAGCGCCTCCAGGGCTCGGCGCTGCTCCTCGCTGTAGTAGAAGCGGGCCTGGGCCTCCGTCACCTTCTCGTTGACGTGCAGCTCGTCCAGCAGCAGCACCTGGGACTCCGCCATGCCGCCGGCACCCCCAGCGCAGCGCCGGCCGGGAGCGAGGGCAGGAGGCTGCGGCAGGAGGGAGAGGCAGGGCCGGGTCCGCCTCACCTGGCTTGCCCGAGCCCGCCCCGACGGGTGGGGCGGCCCGGCCGCTCCCCCGGGCCCCGGGGACACGGCTGTCCCCGCCGCCCGACCCCTCTCCCAGGCTCCTGCGTGGCTCCCGGGGACGGGGGCACGCGTTACGGAATTTCTGCGGGAAGGAGAACAACCTGACCTAAGAGATGCCGGATGCGATCTAAAAGATAAAGGGAAGAGGCTGGTCATGTGGCGGCCTAAACCGGCTTCGAGTGATGCGGGATAGAAATGTTTAACTAACTTGTGAAATTGCATCCTAAGAGTGAACTTGGTATATTGAAATGGGAAAACCGCACCTCCGAGGGAAGACCCTCACCCACTGAACACATGACTTTAGAATACCCTGTGCCTTTAAACCGAGGTGGGGAAAGAGAAGGCAGTAGTAGCTGAGCCAGGTAGTGATGTAGATTCATTATGCAAATGTTGCCTGAATAGGATTGTATAAATATGCTTGCGTATGTATGCAAGGTGTATGTGTGTATAAATACACTTCCTGGCTTTGTGGATTTACCACTTTGCACCCGTCTCTGCGCAAACATGAAATAAAATCGGGTATCTCAACTCTGTGTGTGGATGAGCTTCCCCACTGGGTGAAAGCATCCAGATTTAGGACAACACCCTGGCATGGCTGGCATCAGCATCCTGACTGCAGTCCTTGGAGGAGAACCGGGCCTGGCCCCCAGGTGTATTTTGGGGTGCAAATGCAAAACTCTATTAAGACTTTTTGCCCTCCTTTTTAAGACTTGGTAGCCACCTGAGGAAGAGGGGGACACAACTGGGGCCAGGGAGGTTGGCAGTGCACCATGGTGGCCACAGGCAGTGGCCTGTTGGCTGCATAGAGCTGGTAGCCAGCCCTCTCTGAATTCTCTGGCAGCTCAGCAACTCCAGAAGGCTGCCCAGCAGGCTGGTGTCAGAGCTGGGAGTAAAACAGCCCTGCTTCCAGTCTCTGGCTGGGACCATGAATAAATGGCCACACGCATCCCACCGGAGACTGGGGGCTGTAATGTTAAATTACAGTTTTTGCGAGGTGTGTGATCGTTTCTAGGGGCCCTAATCAAGATTCTGGCCCCACTGCGGATTGCATACACAAAGGATAAGGAGCAGAGCTTCCCCACTGCAGCCCAGGGACAGAGCTGGCAGGGAATGAGTAAGGAAAACAAGGACAAAGTCAAAGGAAGTGGTGAAATACAAACAAAGTCAAAGGCAGTGGTGAAATTCAGAGGCATTTACAGTGCTTTACATCTGTGATTAGCCCTAAGTGCTCACACGAAGAAAAACCATAGAGGACAGAGCTTCTGAAGCTGTCTTTGTTTCCTCTCTCTAAGTAATCACCTGCCCTCGGTGTTAGTTAAAAAAAACAAGGATCAGGTGGGCCACTGCAGCTCATCCTGTGCTGCTCCTCTCCTTTAGGTAAAAAAGATACTTTTAGTATTCCAGACTGTCTTCCATAGCTTTTCCTAGCATGAAATTCACTTAAATTTTGAAATCACACTTTGCAAAGGTCTACTCCTCTGCCTATCAAGTCTCCTTTAAAAATTAATTTCCATGTAAGTTCTTTTAGCCTTATTTCTGATGGAAATGAGACTTACATGGTCATGGTCTCTGTGCCTGTCTGCCTGTCTGTCCATGTCTCTAATAAACTTTTGAGCCCACTGTCTGATTTCAAACAAGTTTGGCAGAAGTGTAATCACATCCCTACAGATTAATGAAAAATAACAGGCCTGATAGCAAAAAGAGACTCTATCACAGTCCCCGACAGTGCAAGTTACAATGTGGGTTCATGCCTTATTAGATTTCAGATATTCCATAAAATTGAGAATGCTAATAAATGCTTGATCTGGAGGAAGAGCTTCAAATTAACTTTCTGCCATCTTAGACACCGTGGTCAATCAACCACAATATACAAATATACAGGAGATGTGACTTTCTTAGTTCCAATCCTCACTAAATTACTTGTTGGTTGTATTTTATTTTTTTTTCTGTACCAGAGGCTGCCATCAGATCTGCTATTTCATGTGGGGCTAAATAAAATCTCTTTAATCCTGGATGCTCTGTTCATTTGTAGCTGCACAGCGTAGTCTTTTGTGTTCACCTACAGCTCCCACATGAAAGCAACAGTAGGTTCACAAATATATGTATAGTTTTGTATTTAAAAGCAAGCAAGTATTTCCCACATCCAAGCAAAGGCAGCAGAGATTATTTTCACTTTGTGGTGATGAAATGTTTAGTCCCCACCTCTCACCCTAGAAGACAAAATGTTGTATGTGTGTTGACAGAATAAATAGGGGCAAGGAGCTCTGAAGAAGGCGAGAGAGACCCCTTCCCAAAGCAAGTAGGTGTCCTATGGCATCCCCACTCCCCATTCTCACATCAGTGCATTCCAACCAAGTCTTTTCCTGATCTGGAGCTTTTATAAGGCCAGATGATTCGGTTCCTTTTGATTTCCCCCGATCCTCCAGCTGACAGCCTCACCTCAGAGGAGTAAAAAGAGCTGTGCAAACAACCTGCCCTCTCTGCCACAGAGTCAATCCAACTCTTCAGGACCACAGAAGAAGAAACTTGTCAGGCAGAGTGGGGAAAAGACTTGCACCTGGCCCTGCCCCTCTGGGATCAAGGAGTGAATCCCAGTTTCCGCTCCAAAAGAGAGTCATTATTGTTTGGGCACAGGCTTTCCTCTCTGCCCTTAGCACTGACTGGAGAGGAACAGGACGAGGGAAGGCTGATTTTGGATTGTGCTGAGGCGGCTGCAATCGCACAGAGGACTCGGCTGTCGGTCCCTGGTTTGTTTTGTTCCCGGGATTACCTGCTGCAGGGGCTGCGAGCGCACAGCCAGGGCTGGGGCTCCTGGCTTTCGCCTCTCTGGGGGCCGTCCTCTGCTTAAGGCCCTGCTTACTCTCTGGCCCGGTTCCAGAATGTTTCCCAAAGGATGTAAACCAACCTATCAGGAAATATTACCTCTTGTTGTAACCCTCCCCCAACCCTATTACAGTGTTTCAAATCTGTCTTCAAACACCTCCCACGTATAATCTGGTTATTTGGGCCTAATTGCTTAACTTTCCTCTGCGAGGCAGCGCAGGCTGTGCATTAAATAAAGATATGACACCTTGTATTTAGCATTAATTGTGACTGTGCTTGTCCTGAGCACACATCTCTCTTGCCCGTCCTTCCTATGTAATTTCAGTCCCTAAATAGCCCACCTCATGATACATTCTTTGATAAATTTCCCAGCAGTGTTTCTTGTGCGGCATAAACTGCTACAAGTTCTCATTATAAACATTTGAGTGCTGGGCTCTTTAGGAACAAAATCCTGATGCTTTCCCTCTCACCTACATCTGATTTTGCTGATCAACAGTTACCATCTACATGCAAAATAGGAGTAAAACAGGGGCAGATATTAAAATACATATCATTTTGTGATACAGTGTTCAAGGGCTGTATGGTAGAAGTCTTTTTGTGAGGAGTGCTATCCTCCAAAAAAACCCCAGCATGATTTACTAAAATGTCTCTGATTCAACCATACTAATTTTTGAAGTTTTTTTGTTTTGATTTGATTTTTTCTTTTGCGGTGTGTGTGTGTGTGTGTGTGTGTGTGTGCGTGTGTGTGTGTGTGTGTGTGTTTTCCTTCCATAAAAAGCAGCAACTCATTAAAAATTAGTTGTGCAAAGACAACTAATTGTTTATGTGACGGAGGATACAAGAGAGTGTTTTCCATTTCTCACTGTGTCAGCTGCAGGTTAGTCTGAGGTGACATAGAAGAGTAAATAAATAGGCACCTGTGCACGGTTGTTATTAAACACTCTCCTCCTTCCCTGTGATGGTTGGCACCACAGCAAGACTCACAAGGCTTGGTGGAGATTGCACCTTCTTGACTCTCTTCTCTGGATCAGCATCCAGGAGTTTGTGGGGAGACTGCTACGTGCACAGCGAGCCGTGCTCCTCTTGTCCCGAGCCTGAAATGCCATTTGCAAGGGCTGCCAAGCCAGCACAGGAATGGCTGCATTAGTCACATCCAAGTACTGGCAGAGCAAAAAAGCCCGAAACAAGGGGATTTCAGGGTGGAGAGGAAGGAGCTCCTGCCTTGCCCGTTCACCCTCCAGCAACCCAAAGAGCTGCAGGCGGTGGCAGGCAGGTGTGTCACTTCTGCAGCAGCAGTGACAGACTGCAATCCAGAGGATGAAGAAATGCCTTCAGAAGCTCCCTTTCTGTCACATTACACCGCCTCAGGGAGAAAACCTAGCTGCTGAACTGGAGAATTGCTGCAAATGAGTCTCAGAGAGCTTCTGGCCTCCCACTCGCATGAGAGAGTAAATAGGTAAGAGTCCTCTGAAGAGAGCAGAGAGGAACAACCGCGTTCACAGGCTCATGTCTTGCAGCGAGGTATTTGCTGACTGAGCGGGCACAGAAAGACCTTTAGCTGTTTTCCCTGTCTGCTCCTCTTCACAGGGCAGCACTTTTTAGGCAGTTTCCTGTAAGAAATAGTGCTGACCCTGGTCTCTTGCACTTTCAACACCCATACAGGCAGGGACTCAAACTGGGTGCAATTCAGCTGAGCTACCCTGAGGGGCCTTGGCCAAGTCATCTGCTGTGCCTCAGTCCCCATCCTCTAAAATTAGGAAAGTACTACTCTACTTCATAGGGCAGGTAGAGAGAAGAGCTTAAAAAATGAAACCTCAAATCAGCGTGATCTGCATTTTCTTTGCTTTCTCCTGCAGAAGGTGGCGGGAAGAAATGAAGAAAGACAGCTGTAGAGTCCCTTTGCAGATGAGCCAAATCCTGAATGGAAGCTCTGGCTAAAGAAAACAGTGAGGAACCAGCAATGCAGCCTCTGAATAGGATGCTTAATTGTAGCTATAATTATGTAGCACTCAAATCATGGTGTGCTTTATAGACAAAGGAACACCAGGAATGGGGGCACTGAAAAATTAAGACAGCAACAAGTCTGCAGCATTGTTCACTTATTTGTGTACTGGCCACCTGTCAGTGTGCATTGCTATCAGCTCTCTGGGAAAGAAAATGCTCAGGTGAGAGCTAACAGGAAGAAGAATGGAGCAGACCAGGAAGTCTGGGGTGGGTGTCCCAGGCAGAGACTGGAGGGAGGAGTAGCAGACTGGCAGGAAGTGATTAATGGGACTATCCAGGTACTGTGGTGCAGACCTCCAGCCAGTGCAGCAAGAGCAAGCAGGAGATGGAGTTATGTGCTGATGATGAGACATGGCAGTTGTAACCAAAGTGGTGGGTAAGAAGGAGTCAGTGGAGGGGATGCAAGAGAGACATGAAGTGTTCAAGAGTGAAAAAATTCATTTGAAAAGCTGCATATTCAGTGGAGGGAAGGAAAGTAGTTGGAAGCAGAGAAGAGGCTCTGGTATCTACAAAGTTTTAGACATCCCAGAGGACGGCTAAAAACAGCCATGGCAAAATAGGAAACTGTTTTTTAGAAGGAGGGGGAAAGAATATAACTGTGAGGCTTGACTAGCAGGGAGAGAAGTTAGAAGCTGGCCTTAAAAATACAAAAATAAATAGTTAGGAAGCAGTTTGGCCCCCACAAAAAATGCAAAACTGTGTGAAGGGAGGGGCATAGGAAGGAAAAAGGGAACCCTCTGAGCAGAGATGCAGGAGGCTGAAGCGTAGGCTTAGACCTGGAGATGGAACAAGTTGATTTGTGATTCATGAACATAAAGAAATTCAGAAGATTTTAAGATGTGGTAGAAGTATGTTAATTTGGTTTTGAAGATGCCCTTTACTGATCAGCATGACTCGGATGTGTATTTAGCTTAAAAACATCTAAAGAAGCAATGCAAAGGAGAAATCAGCTGCTCGTGACCATATGAGAAGCACTCCTAGCTCCAGCAGATCCCTGCCTTTCACTCGCCAGTGCTTCTGTCCAGCAGTGCCACAGCGCAGGCGGGATCCAGTGGGTGCAAGTGGCTCCCGTGAGTCAGAGAAGGCAAATAAAAGGAGCCAACCAAACCTCCCCCTGGAAAGGCCGTTTCCAGACAGACAGGTTGGAGGTGTGAAAGCAACACTTCACAGGAATTCATGTTCACAATTAATTTGCCCTTTTTTTTTTTTTCTTTATAAATGCAGACGTAAGGTCATAGAAAAAGAACCAGGCAACATTCCTTGCCTCTGTTCCAGCTGCTCTTTGTGTGGCCAAACCACCATGTGCTTGACTGAGACACTGCACAGCAGAATTTGTCCCATAGCATCCCTCCAAGCAGGGGCACACCCTGGGCACCCCAAAGCCACACAGGGAAACCAACGGAGCACCTCTGTTTTGATACTGGAGACAACTTCTGCTTGGGCTTCAGCAGGGAAGAACTTCTCAGCCAGCTGACCAGAGCCATGGTGATGGTCCTGGTCCTGAGAAAATGTCACAGGAATAGTGACCTGGACAATCCCTCCCTGTGTCTATGGACACCCGAATTCAGGCTTAGAATATCATATTTTCAGATCAGCATTGGCAACAAGATGTGGTTTTGAATTCTTCCAAAAGCAAAACCCAAATGCATAATGCACTCATGTTCCTCCAGTGCCTGTTTTTAGATCCATTTCTTTTGCAACTCAATTAATCAAGATTTTGCTGCTCATTTTAAAATAAATGGCATTTCTCTTAGGAAGGTTTACAGCTTTCAGTCTTAGAGGTTTAAAAATACTCAGATGGATTCAGAGCTAATCCAGATTCATAAACCATTCTCATCTGTTAATACCTGAACACTTTGATCATCATATTTAAGAGATTTTTTTTTGACAGAGGGGTATTTTTCAGACAGATTGTCCCCCAGTACTCTTTATTTCAAGCTTGTGTCAGGTTACTGTGCTGCACCCTCATGCAAAACACATAGGAGGAAGGGAGGGGGAGGAGAAGCTGCAGCAGAAATAAGCCACAGCTCTAGCTTATCCATATTCTGTTTATCCATATTCCTGTGTCCCCTTCTCCTGATGATGAAGAATATTCTCTCTCCCCTTGTGTTTAGCTTATCTACTCACCTACTATTTTTCTATTTGCTCTGTCATACTTAGGTGGGATCTTTTAAAATTCTTCCCTTGAGAGTGACCCTGGGCATTTTCCCTTTTACTCTTTCAGCGTGGCTGGCTCAGGAACAGGTTTCTGCTTGCCAGACCTCCACACCTTCTTCCCACCCTCCTGTACTTATATTCTTCTATTGGAGAAGCAGCTGCATCCCCTGGGGAAGACTGCAACCAGTGGAAGATCCCCATCCCCACCAGGGCATCTCTGCTCTCACAATCAGAATGAGAGAGTCCAGTCTTCATGGCTCTAATTCCACTTATTTGAGGCTGCCAACTAGTACAGGAATTGGATTTATTTTTTCCCCCTCATGCTGACAATTGACCTAAGTCACAGTAAATGCCGTGACTAGACAAAAGATATTCTTGGGAAGGACTGCAAATCATGGTTTAGCATTTTGCATATCTCACAAGCATTTAATTTATCCCCAGTCCTCCTGGAAGTTGCATATAGGATGTAGTAGGGTCACTTCATGAGCTCAGGTAGGGAAATTACATTGTGATCCTCTTTCAACACTTCAGAGCAATGTGAAAAGCAAACCACAGCTCAGAATCACTCATGCCGGTGCTAGGGGTAACACTGTGACAAGCCATGTGTGGGATGTACTGGTGGCCTTGGTCACCAGGTAGCACAGTGGCTCTCCAGCTTCTGAAGGCCATTAACTGCAGCAAGGCTCTTGTGAGCTTGGGGATAAATCTACCACAGCTGCCTCTACAACATTCCGGCCTCTGTCCACCACCTCCAGGAAGCTACAGCTGGCACCAACACTGCGGAAGGAGAAGCTCCACGTGTAAGCCCCAGCATGGGAGAGGCGGTAGCCAGACACTTAGGATGAGAAACATCCTGCTCTGGGTGTCCCTGCTGCTCTCCACTGCTATGGAACTACACAGCAGTGCTGGGAAATAATTCACTCATCTGGAAGACAGTGAGGTTGGATTGGGCTGTTTGTCTGCAGCACTAGGTAACTTTTGTAAACACTGCCTTGGCAAATTAGTTAGATCAGGGTGATTCCCTGCCTTCATCTCCTCATGAGCCTGCCATTCCCTTTTGTTCTGAGCTCATCTGTGTTTGGAAGGTAAATACATGGTGACCTTTAGAACTAGGAGCTTTTACAGTTTGCATAACACTGCAGATACATATGCCATGATAATGTATAAGTTAGAGCAATTATGGAATAAATCTTTGCCCCAAAGAGATACCCAGGTGCAAAGGGTGGAGCATGCTGCCAGACATAAAGTACAGCTCAACCAGAGAAGCCATATTTTATTTTTGGCTACAAACACCCGGATTTTTCAAGAGGAGTGAAGAAAGCCTAGCCAACACGAGCAGGCTCCAAGGGCAAGCTGAAGGAAGCCAGAAAGCCAGAGGGGATGAGAAAGCAAGCAAAGGAGGTGTTTCACCACTGTGTGAGGGTGAGGGACAGGGGTTGAAAGAGGTGATGAGAAATGCCATGCTGGCTTTATGGAAGTCATGGAAGAGAGGCTTTGAGTGTGACACCTACAACTCTGCCTTTGTCCTGCTAGGCCACCTTTGGCAAATAACCTCACCTTCATGTAACTTCCCTCCTCCTGGTTTGTACATCTTAGCACTCTGACTTGCAAATTCTTTGGAGTAAGATTGTAATTTCTACAGGTACAGGAAGTGCCAAGTGCAAATAGGCTCTGAACTCAGATGGTGCATCTCTGTGGTGAAGGAAAGGAAAATCCAACAGAAGATGCAAAGCTGTTGCATGGACGCAGGCGGGGCTCGGCTGTTAAGAGGGACCAACAGCCTGTGCTGTGGGATGAAGGAGAACAGGATCCTGGAGCAGAGAGGGCAACACCAAGCACTGAGAGCACAGCTCGCTTGTGGCAGTGGGATAAGTGAAAGAGCAATGAGGAGAAAGAAATGTTAATATCACGGTATGTGGGTGGAGGTGGGGAAGAGACAGGCACTGGTTCGGTAGAAAAGGCAGGTGCTATTTTAGTCAGACTGTGTTAATTTTAGCTCTGATGTAACTGAATTTACGTCAATTTCAGTCAGTTGAATTACACAAAAGATTAATTTAGGCCAATGAGTTGAGGTAAGAGTGATTCAGCCCAAAATAAGTTTTGGGGTGCAAGGAAGAGATACGAAGCAAGGTGAAGAACTGGAGCCATCCTGGATTTGGAGAGATGTTGAAGTAGGGAGGGTGGGGGTGAGAGAGGGCAAACCAGAGGGTGCAAAAGCAAACAGGCCACTGGTCCCTGCAAGGATGTTTGCCAATGATTTTCATTGCAGTATAGGACAATTTGCAAAGAAAGGCAGTCTGCTCCCTGAACTCTGTGTGTATTGGTTATTTCCACCTGACTCTTCTCATGGTCCACCTCCCCTTGCCACTCCTCTGGGCAGCCTGCACACCAGCATACCATACCCAGACTGTTCATAACAATTAAGCTTTTGTCTTATTATTTTGGTTTAATCACAAAACATTCCAGATTTAACCTGAAGAACACTTTGGACCAGGGGTTCATCGGGCAACAGCTGCATTTAGCAGGGAGAGTGGCTCTGATCCACTCTCAGTGCAGCTTCACTGGAGTCCAGGGAAATGAACTTGTTCCATTAATTCTCCAGAGACAGCATGGAAGCCAGATGAAACCAGACAGGGCCATTCTCACGGTGACAAATGCATCCACACCTTAACTCTAACAGCCTGCCCATGGAACACATGCAAAAAATATCTGAAATACTTGGCACCATCTTCTAGATTTGCAAATAAGTGCCTCTCAACAACCCATAGGAAATAAAAGAATTATGTCATTACACTAAACAAAATGAAAACAAAAAATAATTAAGCACATCTTTTGCTTCCTTCCCATTTCACTAAATTTCTTTCCCTGCATATGCTTTTCATCTATTGTTTCTGATGCCTCTTAAATTGGTGTTTACTTTCTCATAATCCCATGTACTGAGAAAATGTAACACCCATGAATCCCTGAGGTTTCTTTCCTTTCCTCTGTCCTCATTTCCCCTAGCTTTTATTTTCCCTTTCATTTTTTTACATTTTTGTTCTTTGAAATCTTGATCTTCAATTGCATTAAATTTTCATTCTCTTCCTCTCTAGCTTGCTCACATTTTAATTCCTCTTTTCTCTTGTCCCTTGTTCAGCATTAAATTTAGTTGAGAGAAGAAAGTCAGGGAGCTCTCAGGTTAGAGAGGAACTTCAACCATTTCTTTCACACATACCCCAAACTCGGCTCCACCAGTTTTCCACCTTCCACAAATACTCAGTACTGCACAAGAAATAAACACCTACGAAATGCTTTCAACTCATATTCAATCACCATAGTAAATACAAACTCTCTTCTGTAATAGCCAATCATTATATTTAGTCCTAATATCATGCTTTTCATCTGCAAACACCCACACAAGCATTGGTTAATTTGTCCTCACAGCAGCCCTGACAGGTAGGTAATTACCTGTTATTATCTCCATTTTACACATAAGGAAACTCTGGGTGAAATGATGAAATTCCTAACAAGCTCATATACCCACACATCTAAGCAGGCACTAACTGAATCTTCTACAGACACACACAAACACACAGTTGTCCACAAACATTTTAGTGTACGCTGAAAATTAGGGACCCACAAGCTCAGTGTAGGACAGGAGAGAGATGCTGGCTCGGCAAATTATACACAAAGAAAGGAAATCCTCAGACTGTGAGATTGCCCCAGACAGCAGAGGAGAGGTGCTGGAAGCAAACTGCCAGCTCTCCACAGCACACTTTGTATTTTCTGGGCAGCATTTCATGACCTCCCATTCCTGCAGGTGAGCAAATGTGCAAGCGAGCTCCTCCTTGCCTCCAGGCACCACCAAGGTTTGATTTCATACTTCCAGTTTCACCACTGGTGACTGCCCTCGTGCTTATCAACACTTGCTTCTGACAAGAAGTTGGGAAAACACCGTCATGCAAAACCCCCAAGTGAGCTCCTGACCTGTTTGAATGCTAATGACCTCTTAGTGCTGTATCCCATTCATTCTACTGCCTATCCAGCTGTCAGGATGGGAAGATAACAGACCTTCTGGACCACAGGCAGCCGCACACACAAGCCATAGAAATAGGGAAGAAACATTAGTGGGGAAGTCAGAGAAGGAAAATGAAGATGTGAGTCATTACCTTTGGTCCAGGATGTCAGCAGCCCACAGCAGAGTATCCTGTGTGCAGCAGCTCCCCTCACCACAGGGACAGGATGCTCTGTTCCCGTCCAACGTGGTGCTCTCCCCACAGCAGCCCTTGCACAGCAGAGGCTCCAGGGACACCGCAGGGGCTGGCAGAGCCCATTGCAGAGGGTCAGATGCTCAGGTGCAGTTAGACATTGAATTCCCACTTATGCAAGGCAGTTCCACTGCAACCATTAAGCATTAGATGCCATTAATATAAATATAGCTGATGTGGAAAATAAAGACCTGTGTAAGGATTTGGACCTTTGTGACTTCTTGTTTCATTGCCCTCCATTCAGTGTGACAAAGAGGCTCTCATGGACTTGAAGTCACTGTTCAATGAAAAATACCCTCTTCTCTTCTCCTGTTAGTTTTTGTCTTATTTTCTGAACCCGTCACAGCCTCTCTCAGCATAGAGATGTCCAGGGAGCTGATTCCATGTTGTCTTCCTTTCACCCCTGATGTTTTGGGTATGACCAGGGACAAAGCCATAGGACAGAGTTTGCCAAGATTAACACACATTGCTTATTCCGTAAAAACTTACTCAAGGCCCTTTCTATTCCCTATATAAATATAAATGTTCTTAAGTCTGTATGATTGCTAGAGTTACTCCTATTCCAAATCTTCTTAACATCCTTTACTGTTTTAAGGTTTTCCAGTCAGGGTTATGTCCTTGATGTATTTGGTTTTCTCTGTCAGTTTTCTGCATTTTCTAATTAGGATCTTCTTTTTTTTTTTTTCTCCTCAGTTGACATATTTTAATTTTTAATTTCAAATTGCTGCCTGAGCTCTGCCACTAAGCCAGCACATGCTGCTGCTTCCTAAAACTTAGACAATAACACCAAGGCTGAAACTTCACAAAATTCTGCCAAAGCTGCTGACTCTGGATTCCATCTATCTCATGGGTTCCCTCTGCTTCATCCCTTATTAATTGGGATCAAGCATTCATACCTCAGGAGTGACCTGAGTGACTTCCAGGCTAGTTTAAGACCTGAGCACCTGTGCAGATGTTGAAGGGGGGCCAGCCCTGTATTGCCAGCTTCAAGCTGACAAGGTGAGACAAAATGATTGTTCCCAGTAAGAACTGGGGTCCTACAGTTGTGCTGTTCCTGTTGTCTTGCCTGTACAGCTCTTATCACCAGCTGGAAGCTACAAGAGCTCTGGGGCACAGCCACAGTGCCAGCACTACAGGGCCTTGGCCTGGACTTAGCATTCCCAAGTGCTTACAGCAACTTGGAAACAGTAAGAATAAATAGTAAAATAATGCTTGGAAAACTTAAACAAACCCCCCACACACAAAAAGAGAGAGAACACTCATGTCCATGGTGGGTGTAAGGAAATGGAAAGCAAATCTACAAATCTACATACTCTTGAGAAAGGAAGTGATGGGGATGGCAGACTTTAGGAACACTGCACAACGAGTTTAAGAACCAAATGAAGGATTTAAGCTGTGGATGCAGGATGAAGACACAGAAGCTACAGTGATGAAGACGAGAGGTCCCAGCTGATGTGAGAGTGAGAAGGGACAAAGTGGCATGATGCAAACAGGAGGCTGAGGTGATTGAGCTGAGCCAATCTGGCCTTGTCCACACAAGGAACAAACGTCCTACGAGAAGGAGGACAGCCACTCATGAACCTGAGTTTTGCAACCACGCTCAAGTAACAGGGTGGTCAACACAAAGGTGAATTTCTCACATACAAAAGACAGCTGCAATAAATGAAACGTAACGAAATTAAATTAAAGGAGATCTCAAGATTTCATTTCCTTTCATGAGATGAAAATTAAGGGAGTGAATAGAAACTTAAGCGAATGAATTTAAATGAAATGAAGTGCAATGAAATTAAAATGAACATAACGAAATGAATTTAGATGAAATCTCAAGATTTCATTTCCTTTCATGAAATGAAAATTCAATGAAATGAACTGAAAATGAAAAATGAAATGAAATCAAACATCAAAGATGAAATGAAATGAAACATCAAAAAATGAAGTGAACTAAAATGAAACTTCATTGGATAAAAGGAAAAGAAATTAAATGACAAAATGAAAGGAAATGTAACAAAATGAAATCAAATCAAATTTGTCATTTTATTTCCTTTTAGAAAATGAAATCTCGAGATTTTATTTCATTTTTTTACATTTCCTTTCTTTTTTAAAAATTTTTAACTTAATATTTGCACTTTCCTTTATTTACATGATATACATTAAATTTAATTTCATTCCTTTGTCATTTCATTTGGTTTTTTGTGTTGAAAAATTCCATTTAATTTCCTTTTATTACATGAAGTTTATTTCATCCCTTGCTTTGTCATTTCACAAAAGAAAATTAAATCTTGAGATTTCATTTAATTGCATTTCCTTATTTTAATTTTCTTTCAATCAATTTGATTAAATTTCCTTCCTTTAAGTTACATTTCATTTGTCTTTATTCCTTGATATCCTTTTCATTCCTTGAATGACGGTTCACCTCATGAAAGGAAATGTCTAGATTCTTGCATTTCGCTTCATTTCATTCCTTGAAGTTTAATTTTATTTCACTTGATTCCTTGATTTTTGATTTAATTTCGTTTCATTTCATTCAGTGACGCTGCATTTAATATAATTTAATTTCACTGCTTGATTTTTCATTTCATTTCTCGGAAATGCAAACTGCCCATTCTGGAGCCCTAAATTCCAGGTGTTTATGTCTGGTGTTCCAGTGTTTGCGAAACGCCAGTGCTCTACCAGCGATGCACATTTTAAATGAGAATATGCAGCTATTATTCTGGTCAGCTGAGGCTGAAGATTTGAGCTGGTGAGCCCTGGCGTGCTCTGCAGCCTGATAAACGTGAGCGATAGCGGCACCCCACCCAGAGAGAAGCAGCAGCAGCGAGTGGCTGTGATAATTCAGCGATTTCACAGGGCAGCGATGCGTCTCTCGCTTTTATTCCTTTATTCCTAAAAACTCTAGAGTATGATCCATTCTCCTCGGAGTTGATGTTGAGCATAGCTTGAATAACTGAGAGGTTGACTATGGTAAAATTATTTTGTTAAAAAAAACCCCAAACCAACCCAAAATTCCTACTGCTGCTGAAGTGGAGCTTCTGTGAACTTCCACGGAGGAGAGGCACTGTCTGCAGGAGACCTGAGCTCTCTCCCCCTTTTCCGCCTGCACTCCGATCCCCCAAACGACCTTTAAAGAAAGGATCCCCATCTCATGTGAAATCTTTTTGGCCACCTCACTGCCAGGGAAGTTTTCCTTTTGCTGAGTCCGCAGCTGAGGACGAGGTGATCTAAGAGCTCCTGCTGCCAGGACGGGGAGGCTGCGCCTTCCCCTTTCCCCTCCTGGCTGTGCATTCCCAGCGCTCGCCCCGCGCTGGCTCCGGGCCTCTGTGCAGCCTTCGGTGAGCTGACTCAACTCGTGAGCCCGGCAAATCCTCTGTGCAGGGCGGCAGCGAGCTGCGGGACTGACTCACCCGCTCTGATGAAACCACGGCCATTGTTATTAGCAGCCCATCTCCGTCCCATGAAGCGCAAGCAGCTGCCCTCCCAGCGGCAAGCTCAGATTCGCAGCCGCAGAGAGTTGACTGCGTGCTGCCGCGCTTTGCTCGGATTCGCACCTCTGCCCGGAGAGCGCCGAGAGCTGCGGGTGCAGAACGAGCTACACGCCCACTCAGCTCCGATGAAAGTGACTCTGGAAGGGGCAGAGCAAAGGGCAGTTTCCCAAACCCTGAGTGCTGGTAGTAAACTTGCAGTTGATTTTTTTTTTTTCTCCATAAATTTTGGTGAGAAAACCAAAAAACAAACCAAAGGAAAAAACCCAACAGCAACAACCAACCAAACAAAAAACAAACAAGACCCCCCCCCCCCATGTTGGTGCAGTCTATTGCTAATTCAGCATTTCACAACCAAACCTTTGGTATGCTGCAAAAACCATCAACATCATCATCCCCCCCAACCCAAACAAAAACAACATCACCACCACCAAAACTCTAGCAGAAAACATTCAGTCACAAGAAAGGGCACCAAGCACTGATTCCTGCTGTTTGTTATTACCTGTTGGCACTGTAGTACTCATCTTGGAATCTGACCAGGAAAAAGGACTGGTTAGTAGCACAAGGAAATTATGACACATTCAGTACAGCACAGTCACAGAAGATACATTGCAAATGACCTCCAGATCAGGAGAGAAGGTATCTCATATTTTTCCTGGGTTTTCCTTTTTCTTTTCCTTTTCTGTGGCTGCATATAGAACCACAAACATCACTGAAAAGTTTCAGAAGCACCACTTGAACAGAGACTCAAACTTCAGTCATTATATCAGGACACTGTCACCATTTTATAGCTTTAAGTGCACAGTGGTAGATGCACATCCTAAACTGCTTTCTTCCCCCCATTTTACTCTTGTTTTTGTTTGTGACAAACAAACTCACCATGGCTGTATCTTTCACAAGCCCTGGTGGAAATGAGTCTTCTTGGGCTAGCGGGGAGAAGCTGTAAGAGGCCTACGGATCTTTTAATTTGTTTGTTTCTTCTTCCTCCCTTTGTTGCCTGGGCTAATTTTATTTCTGCATGTCTACAAGGATTCCTGCACGCCTGCCATTTGTGAAATGTTGCATTTTCATGTTGGCAGGCTGGACATGGGCCAAGCACCTCTCACTTGCACAATGGCAGCAGACAACGTGCTTTGAATTTTCTCTGCACGCAGAGGTCAGTGACCCTTCCTCATTCACTTGCCTGTTTCCCTGCTACCCTGGAGCTCACAGATAAGTCATTGGCTGTTTTCTTCTGGCAGTTCTGCTTATGTAAGAAACTTCTTTTGCATTTGATGCGAATTAAGGCTCATGAGTTCTGTCACATGAAAGTTGCCTCTAAAAAATTGGAGAAATTGGCAATGCTCTGCCCTCTTCTTCAGGGCTGTTAAAGGCTTTATCATGCACTCAGTTCATGGTTCCCCACTGAAATGCAAAGTTTTCATCAGCAAGGACAGGCTGGGTGTCAGAAGCTCTTTAGTTCATGCCTGTGTTTTAGCCAGTAAATGTAACTGCCTGATCACCTAGGGAACACTAATGGTTTTGACTGACCTCCATGGGGTTTCATCTAAAAGCACCTGAGCCAATTGCTTTGAACAAATATTTGAAATGAGATGTCTGCAGAGAACTTTCTCTCAGCACAGAGGCACAAGCTGGGCCATGGGCCCAGGAGGGGCAGCAAGGAGATGGGCTGCAGCTGCAAGGAGGTGCATGAAGACTTCTGGGGCTGCACTAGGCAGGGATGGGCAGCATTGCCTAACACTTCTCACACCTAGTGTGGTGTAAGCCAGGCTCCTGGGCAAAGAGCTGCAGAACAAGAGTCTGGGCAGAGCCCTAGTCCAGATGGCCACAGTTCTGTCCCACCAGACGTCCTTGTCCCTATGATGTGACATTGATATTACTAAAGACCGGCTGCTTCCCAGTTGGGGTAGAGGTCACCCTTCACCTCTCTGCTGGATTACACCTGCTGTGCCATTGCTCCTGCAGTGCAAAATGTCCCAGCTGATGGCACACTGCTCTTGGAGGCTGTTCAAGCCATGTAGTCCTGGCTGCTGGATCTTTTGCTTCTGACATCCTTGGTTATTCTCCACAAGGGCTGAAGGAAAAAGGGCCTTTCTAGAGCCTGCAGCATTGGGATCCCGTTGGGGAGGAAGGATGAGAGGTGCCGCTAAACAGAAAAAAATCATTAACAGGTGGCTGTTGGGAGAAGCTTCAAATTTCCTGCACAGCCCACTGAAACCTCCATTTAAAAAACAACAAGCACCACCCATGAACTTGTTTTCCTGGAACAAGAGGCTGGCATAGCAGCCTGAGCAGGTGCTGACCTGGTGGCAGCCCTGAGGATCATCGTCCCGGTGCTCCTACCTGTGAGCAGTCCAATGGGAACCAGCCCTGATCCCATGGTTTCTGCAGAGTGCTCCAGTGAGGACAGCAGCTACAGCAAACATGTACACCAGTGCAGAGAGACCTCTCTTTTGTGGCACAGAAAACTGCCTGCACATCTTTCACATCAAAAGAAATTTCCATTTACTCTTTTTAGCTCAGCCTTATTAATCACAGAGACATTTCCAAGCAAAATATGGATTTGCAGCAGAACATAGGCAAAAAGTTCATTCAGACAGGAGAAAGCACAGCTCAGCTGTGCTCATCAAACCTATTTTACCATGTACAAGTCCAGCTTCCTCTTTTTTATGTGCAATATTTGCCTTCCCACATACTTTTCCTACTTTTATCTTAGTTTACGTTCTCTTCTCTCATGAACTGTCTTTCTTGCTTAAGAAAAACAAGAAACAAAGTACTCTTCTGGTTTTCCTCTTTATCCCTTCCCATTTTGGTTTCACAGTGGACTCTCTTGGGATGTGTTCCTGGCACAGATTTGGTTCTTTCCAAAACACTGGCAAATGTCAGGTAAGGTCAGTGCAGCACTGTCACCTGAAGGCTCCAGTCCTAGGTTGCTAATATGTGCCTCTTGCATGGGCAACAGGCTCTGAGGTGTAAATGAATCACCACAATGTTAGTGAGGATTGTGCTACAATTAAAACCTGTTGGAAGAAAGAGCAGGAAGGTGGGCAGGCTATGTGGTTAGAGGGGAGGAGTGTCTCTCTCTTTCCTTATGAAGTGGCCTGATCAATGAGAGAGATAATTTCATGGGCAGAAAACAGCATGGGACACAGAAAATGTCTCCATTCTACAGCCCCTTGTATCCCCCCAAAATTCCCCACTTTGCCCACACCTCCCCTTGTATCTGGAGTCTCCAGATGACTTGGGAATGGCCACAATCCTTAGCATTGCTCTTTTGCTGGGAGAAAAATGACTTTTACTGTGGGAGGGTACAAAGATGCAGGCTGACCCCTGTGCCTCCCAGCTCCTGCCATGTGCAGCACCTGCACGGGAGCACTGCAAGGCCAAAAGCAGAGGCAAGAGAGACTGGGCAAGGCAGCCCCGAGCTCGGCCCCTGCTCAGGGCAGCAGAGCAAGGCACTGGAGGAATTATCACAGATGCCGTGAGGCTGTCACCTCCTGGTAATTCTGCTGTCATTAGGTGCTGCTCATAATGAGAAATCCTGATTTCACTGTGGTTCTGGTATGATGTCCATAATTAGTGTGCAGTCCTTTAATGCTAATTACCTTAGGTATTAGTTCCTTAAACATCAATTCAAAAAATCCCCTGAAAATTTACCTCTTCCTCAAATGAGTCATGAGTTAGCACGGGGGTACTTACACTGCACACTTAGACTTGCTTAATTAGTTAATCTCTGTAAAGGGGTTTCAAATGCATGAAGAGCTATCAAACTGCTAAGTGCATTATCTTCAATTAATTTTGTGCAACTACATCTTCACTACCAAGAGGGTCTTTAGAGTGCTGAGGAAAGGAAAAGGAGACAATGCTTCTAATTTTAAGAGCAACTAATACAGAAAAAAGGGAATTAATTGAAAGATTATTTGACATGATGGGAATAATTGTGAATACACCATTTATTTTGTTTCAGCCAGAGCTGAATATGAAAGAGTCATCATTTTTATCCCTCCCTTGCCTTTGTTAGGCTCTAGTTTCTTGGTTCCATCTCCTCTTGGCCTTAATGCTCTCCCTCTCCCTCACTGAGTATTAACCCTGTCATTTTCAAATTTATTACTACCTTAGCAAAAAACCAGCCAACACACAAAAAGGATAAAATCACACCAAACCACTCTTCAAACTGGAGTCATTGAGGGTACACCCTCACACAAATGGTAAGGGATCTTGTTCCAAAAGAAGCCTCATGGACTTCCCTTCAGAAGAAGACACTAAAGGGCCAGAGCAGAGCTCCTGCAAGAGAACAGGGCCACTTCCAGCCCAGGCAGTTGTACTCCCTGGACCACTGTGGTAGCCAGTCAATTCTTACTGAGTCTTCAAAGTTTTCTATAGAGCTGATATGCCTTGTTAAATATTCTCGTTTTACTTCACCCATTAACAATCTGCTTTTGGTGGAGTTCTCTCAAAATGGGTTCTTTGTGCTGATACTCTGTCTAGCTGGCAGCTTTATTCAGGCCAGCTACATTGAATTTGCCTTCCCAAGAACCTATTTCCTGGGTTCTTTTTCTTCCACTGGGACTAACAAAAGAGAATAACTTTTTGTTGTTGTTGTTGCTGAGTCGGATTTTTGTTTAGAGGTTTTCACTTGCCTATTCTTTCTTTTTCAATAATGATTAATCATCACTTCTCCTTGCTGACTGCTGAGGTCCCACATGTGGTGAAAAATTCAGGCAGCTTGTTTCAAATGAACATGCCTGAGCAGTGGTTATGCAGCAGAGTCCCCATCACAGGGCTTGTGAAGGGGACAGGTAATGTGCAATTTGCAATAAATTTGTACCACATCTAGGCATTCACTCAGCAGTTATTTGAAAACCTATTAATTTACCTTATTTTATCCAAAAGAAACTAGGATAGAGAATAGACTATTAGATGGCTACAGCTTTATTCTCTGCATACTGTAAAATAACAGCTTAACCTGTTGGATGAGACATTTCTCTAGTAAGCCAGAGTTGTGTACATGGTGATCCTCAGCACAGCACCAGAGAAAACTCTCCAATCCCTCCCCAGTTTAGTTCTACAAAAGGAACCAGTGAGGGATATTAACTGTTATCCAATCCAGTGGATACTAATTTAGCTGAGGGGCCTGATCTGCTCTAATCAGGCTGTCTAGCTGAAGTGTAGGTACCCAAGAGAGCAGCTTGAAAATGGGTAAGTTTGTTAGGGGGTACAGAGAGAAGAGCAGGCCTACGAGAAGAAGCAAAGGAAGCTTCTTGCCCTCCTATACTTTCACCACTTGCATGTTTGTACAAAAGCTTAGAGGGTTCCTTCCCTTCATCTGCTACATCCACACACTCCATACACACAGTGTGAGATGGGTTAGCCAGAAACTATTAAGAAAACAGTTAAACTAGAAGAAAGCCAGAAACTATTAAAGAAAGTCTAGATTGTCTCAACCTCAACCTAAAGCCCTAACTGAAGGATTAATGTGGTTGCCAAGGATCATTTAATTCACTTGGGTGTCCCTCCTGCCTCTGACAGAAAGGTGGAATGGAGCCTGAAGAGACTGTGACTGCTACCAGATCCAAAATGAAGGCATAGGGCTACCTGAAGTTAACCTGAAGTCTGACTTTCCTGAGGGGCATTTCCACAGAATAAACCTAATTGCAGGAGCTTAGCAATAGTTAGCCAAAGAGGTGACAGGGCAGGGAGCACCCAGCAAAGTCTCAATGAACAGTCCAAGATTTTTGCTCCCTCCCCTTCATGACTGTGAAAAAAGGGGTAAAAAATTTCTTCCCCAAAGGGTTCTCCTTCATACCAACATTTCAAAAGATCAATTGCCAATAAATTAAGACAAAACAAAAAACAATGTATGTCCTGGTGGCAAGGGAAGATGCACTCCTTCTCTGTCCCTGTCACGTCAGAAGAGCAGCTCCAGCAGAGCCCTCTGGGCCATCCTGTGCCCTCACAGCAGCACTGGTGTGACATAGTTGGCAGGGAAGAGCCCCAGTTCCCCACGCAGGCGTCCCTTCCACCAGGAGGGGTTGGAGCTGTCCAGGACCTCCAGGATGTCCCCAGTGCGGAAGCCGAGCTCGTCGTGCTCCAGAGCATCGAAGTCGTACAAGGCACGGACCCAGAGCGTTCGCTGCAGAGGAGAGAACAGACAGCCAGGGAACAAGGAGCCAGGACTGTGCCAGATCATCTTTGTCACCCCTCTGAAGACCCAGTAAATACATTCACTAAGCAAGGACAAGCAGTGCTGAACTTCAGACCAGCCTGCAATTAAACCAGGAAGTGGCCGAGATGGCAGGAAGGAGGGACCAATTATCTGGGACACCCGAGGGACGGCGTTTGGTTTCTCAGCAGCCTCGGTGTATCTGTGGGAATTTGCACCATAAGGTGAGAAGTCAGACTGAGAGCAGGTCCTTAGGAAATTGTGTTCTCATGGCTCTGCTGCCTCTGCCCTGTGAGGCAGCCAGGACACTCCTGCCTGAGCCCTGCTGGGCTGTAGCTATTAGGGAATGGCTCTAGGGAGCTGGCCTGGTGCTGGTACAGATGAAAATGTGTCCTTGGCCAGTTGAGGACTGAGAGAGCCAGCACACAGGCAAGAGTAGAGGACATTGTAAAGCAGGATAAAGAAGGATACTTGTTCTTTCAGGCACTTTTGGGGCATAGGGAAGGGTCTTTAAACCTTCTTCAGACTCTCCCCAAGGTCAGGTCCCTGAGATCCAAAGGATTTAGTGTCTGTTTGGGTATACCAGTTTTTTTGGAGTGTGCACTGTAATGTGCACTATGGTTAGATTTTTTTCTAAAGGACTTTGCAGTCAATCTCCACTTTGGCCAGAAATCATACTTTCAAGGACATAGCCTGGGCTTCTTTCTGGGAAATTGTTGGCATCCACACCATAGGGCATGGATAATTTAGGAGGTATATCTGGCAGGGACAGAGGGAGAGATCTGTTTGAAGGCAGACAAATTCTGACAAATCTTCCATTCAGGGCCCTGCTTAGACCTCACCCCTAGTTATTTGGTTGGACATATAGAACTTCCTATAATTGGATTTGTGGCTTCTGCATCACTGATGGGATGTGGCAGGCAAAAGCATGTTGTTATTCATTGCCACAGCCTCTGAGAGATAAAAACCACTGCATTTTGAGCTGGATTATAATAAAGATACGGGGCTTTTGCCAAGAGAAGAAGAGGCATGCCCCTATTTTTTAACATGTTCCAAATCAACAAATCCAATCTGATCTTTTTCACTCATTCTTGAGAAAGGTCTGCTGTCCTTCCCTTCTCTCCTTGGATCTAGGTTCTCTGGCTATGGGCTAAGCTGGACGTTTCTTTAAGGAAGAGGAGCATCCTTAGGTCACACTGAGCTGATGGGATGTACTTTGTAGCTGGCAGTGGCGTCACAGGCTGAGGCAGAGAAAGACACCACATTCTGTGTGGGCATTCACACAGTGGAACTTGGCAGAGCAGGGAGTGACTGAAGGTCAAGTGCCAGGTTTGTATCCCTCTGGGAAGTGGTCTGGGGTGTCTGCAGAGACACATCTGCATCACACCCACATCCACTATGCTAAGAGGCTCTGACAGCCAAGGGTGTCAGGCAGGTGAGCCCTTCTTTGATGGCAAAGGAGCTCTGACAGATGTGCCAGGCACAGGCAAATAGAGCTGGGTGATCTCAGGCCTTCTCAGGACTGCAGCAAAAATTAATGGAAGAGACAGTGTGACTACAAGTGCATTGCAGGACAGGAGGAGCACTGTAGCATGGTACAGTATCATGAGGCTGCTCTCCATAGAACTTAAAGAATGTTCTGCACATTTAGCTGCAGACATCAGTCACCGCCTGGCTGTGGTGGCAGAGATAATTGAAAGCCCTGTGCATTAATGGACATGAAGTTCTACTAGAAGAGATCATTAAGCTGTCAGAAATGTCTTCTGCTGGACTGGTCTTGTGCTTGATCAAAATCCATGGGTGAGCTTGTGCTCATTCCAGTGTCCCAGATGGGGATCGTCCCTATTTCGCTGAGCCCATGTAAAGTTCCCTCTTCCACTGAGGCTGCATAAGACTGACCTTGAGAGCAGTTACCAGAACTATGCTCACCTAACACTGTAGTCCTACCCTCAGAGTGTCCCAGGAGCAGATTCAAGTGGCTGGGATAGAGTCATGAGACTCAGAAGTGTCTGGTAAGACATGGCCTGGCAGGCAAAATACACTTCTTCTCATGCAACATCCATGTAGGTGCCATGGTCCAGACTGCTTGGCCATTGCTAAGGGACCCAGTGACTTGGGCAGAGGAGGCCCCCCAGGTGCATCACCTACTGGTGTCTGCTGGTGCAGAGGGTCTGTGTGTCTCCGCTGCATAGCTCCTGCACTTCCTTGGCCGTGTTCCCTTAGTCTGTGCATCATGTCATTCCTGTCCAGACTTCCTCCATATCTTTCCTAGAAAGAAAATAGCAGCAGAAAAGTCATGTTGCTGTGGTTTTGGCTGGAATAGAGTTAATTTTCTTTGTAGTACCTGGTATAATGCTGTGTTTTGGATTCAGTATGTGAATACTGCTGATAATACACTAATGTTTCAGTTGTTGCTAAGCAGTGGCTCACTCTAAATCAGGGACTTCTCAGTGTCTGGCCAAAAGGATATTGCATACTTTAGAACATCATACCCGGTATATAAACTGGGGGGAGTTGGCCAGAAGAGGCTAATAACTGGTCAGGGACTGGCATCAGCCAGTGGGTGATGAGCAGTTGTATTATACATCTCTTCTTTTTCTTGAGTTTTATTCCTACCTCTCTTTTTGTTATTTCCTTTTAAATAAACAGAAAATGATAATAACAACTATTATTACTACTACTACTACTACTACTACTACTACTACTACTACTACTACTACTACTACTACTACTACTGCTGCTGCTGCTACTATTTACTCTATTTTAATTATTAATTTGTTCTTATCTCAACCCATGAGTTTGATCTTTTTCTTGATTCCTTCCCTACTCCCACCTGGAGGAGGAGGAGTGAGCGAGTGGCTGCATGGTACTTAGTTGCCAGCTGAGATTAAACCATGACACACATATATTCTGAGATGTACAAATGAGGGGATTTAAGAGTTGTTAGTGGGCAAGGAGTTAGGGCCAAGCCTGCACATCAATAGTTTTAGATGTCTGCTTCCAATAAAGTCCCTGTGCTCTAGTTCTGCAAGTAATGACCCTCATGGAAGAGGTCAGCTTAGACTGTACCATTTTGGATTTTACTTTTCAGGAGTTGAAAGTTGACTCTCAGCTGTGTTTCACAGCTGCTGGGACAAATGGTCAGAGAGGGGATTTTTGGTCTCTGAGACTTTTGGAGAAAAGCTAAGGTTGTTCTAACTCACAGATAAAAACCATGCTTGCCAAGGGGACTTCAGCCAATCTGGAGTTATTATGACCCAGTCCTGTCCTCTCCTTGCTCTTCCTCTGTCCCATATGCTGGGGGAACATCAGTTGTGCTGGTGCAGCTGACTTTATCTGAGGACTCACTACTTTACTTTCTCTTGGGCTGCTCCACAGTGTAAAGGACAGCAAGCAGCCCTATAAATCTAGGAGCCAAAATAGCCAAAGAAGAATGAGACAAAATCAAATTCAAAGAAGAGCAGCCATATGACCACACTTCTAAGTCATATCAACACAAACTGGCCAGGCAGACGGAGAGAAGAAGTAGGAAACATCTAGGAAACAGGTTCTCTTTTGTGTGCACAGTGGAGAGATGCAGATTTCTGACAGAATGACTGCTCACTCACTACCAAGCAATAAAAGCCCATGTTTCACATGCCTGGCCTTGATGTCCCAGCCCCTTGCTCCTGGCAGTACCTGTTGCTGCTGCAGTATGGGAACAGGGTGCTCTAAATATCTCGTGGATATAGAGGAATGATCTTCTCCAGCTGCTCCTCCCACGTGGAATCCTTCCCGACCTATCCGTTCCAGGCTCCCACCACGCCTCTCCTGATGGAAGAAAGATCACAATAGTGATGTCACTTCCTACCACATCCTTGACTAAAGCTGTGCAATTACTGCACACTGAGCAGTACCACTACCCACTACTCTGAAGGCTCTTTCAAATAGAAGACCCCGCCTCTGAACAGAAGAACAAATCAGGAATCCTGTATTTTAGATCTTTGTAGCCACTCTCCATCTGAAGTCAGGGTAGTACTGGGAGGTGCTGGGCTGAAAACAGGGCTACTGATGTGAGGATCAGCACAGGAGCCAAGCTCTTTTTGAAGTACTGCCCTTAGAATTAATTTGTCTCTGCACTAAAATCTATATATTACAATCATTTTATCATCTGTCTGTAGCATCTAAAAACTTGAATTGTGAACAGAAACTCCACCGTGATGAGTGCTAAACCTACTCTGCTGTGCCCATCACCATAATAAATGTACAGAGAGTTTGCCAAAGCAAACTTGAGTTCTGTTCTTTCATTTGCCTGTCTGCATCTTGGAGCAAATGCATCTCTTTCCCTTCCTGCTCAAAGGCAGCCCAAACAGGTTGTTATACTGATATGTATGCATACAGTCTTTCTTTCCTTCCCCAGCCACAGAGATTCATCACTGTGACCTCTCTCTTACAGATCCCAGAGCCTCTATCTTAATACCTTACTGGTGCATTTTTAAAGCTCTGTATAAGTGGTCTAGAAAGAGACAACATCCCAGGCCCATTCTTCAGACTGAAAAATGTATCATCTCTCATTTTGAGCCAGCAAGAATGACCCACACGCAGCCTATAAAACTTTACTGCTGCAGTCAGCAGGCCACATACTTTCTGCCTTGCCTCTTACTTGCACATCCTGGTAATTTAACACCAGAGTCCGTTTCCCAGTAAAGCAGGACTTTGGTTGCTGCAGTGACCAGGCATGTTCACTCCCAGCACAGGGAGTGCAAGGTGTAGCAGCCTCTGCTATGTCATTTGCTTGTTCCCCTGGCACAAAACCAGGCATTCATTGGATTGGGATTTGTCTGCCTTCTCAAACATTGACTATACCTTCCCTGAAGGCACATCTTGTTCCCACATCTCCTACATTCTTCTTGGTAGTACTTTCCAGTTCCTAACAGCCAGGTTAACTGCTCCACGTGCTGCCCTCTGCTCCTCCACATTCCTTTTACTGTGTTTGCTCAGTAGCAGAGGATGGACGATTCTTCTGAGCAGACAAACTTGCAGGTGTAGTTGCACTCTGGGTGTGTGCAAGGACCCTAACAAACCAGACTCAAATCCTTCTCAGTCACAACCCACCAGTCAGCTCTGTACCTGCCCTCAGGAAACCTAGGCATTTCAGTGAGGTAAATCCTGCTTCCCTTGGCATCTCAGAATTTCAGCTTGGAGCTCTTAGCACAACTCTAGCAAAGCACCTCTATTCAGATTTGAAGAATCAAAATATTCCCTTCAATTATACAACTCTACATACCACTGAACCCACTAAGAATCTGTGTCTCAGGCCCCACCAGTGTAGTTATGTGGCTGGGTTTCCAGGGACAGACTGTCCTCCTCCTCACCCTGAGACAGTCTCATGGGATGAACTCCTTCCACAGAAAGGTTTCTGACTGAGAAACTCTTAAGGATAGTTTGTGTTTACCTTTTCTTCTTGGCTGTTGTCCCTTAGGAAGATCTGCTTCTGCCTGGAGATGGAAGTTGTCCTGTAGTAGTCCACCAGCTTGTTTAGCGAGTGGAATTTCTCTGTCCACAAGTAATAGCTACCCTTTGAATCCCTCATCACTTTGAAGTGCTGCACATCATCTTCATGCCTGGATCCCAATGGAAAAGAGATCATCAACAGATTGCACTTTTACCTTTTTCCAAAAAGTCCTTTCCAGAAGGGGACCAAAACTTCTTGCTTGATCAAATCTAGACTTCTGGAAAGTCATGCAGTGGCAGTGCTTGTGCGAACTGGACCCAGGCGCAGCTCTGTTTCAGAAGACTCATCAATCTGCAAACACACAGTGCCCCAGGGCTGCCCAGTCACAAAGCACCATCAGAACAAAGCACAGGGTTTTAAACCCTCTCTTCTGAAATGAAGGTCACAGGAGCTTCCAGGGTGAAAAAGTGCAGCTGTAGTCTACCCAACAGCCTCTGCAGGTCCTGTTAACACCCAGTCTGCATTGACTATAAGACCTGTATTACACCTTTACACACCATGGGGATCACCACTATATGCAGACACAGCCGTGTAAAGCCATACACTAAACTTTAAGATGGTATAAGATCTAGTGTAACATCATTACTACATGTCATTCTCTCTGTCCAAAAAGAAAAAAAGGAATCTTATGTTGCTGTTACAAGCCCAATTAACAGTATCAACCTTCTGTCCCTTATTCCCCCTGTGCCTCCCCTTCTCTCACCTCTTGTCTGGTGTGTACAATTCCTCTTTGCACTAGATGTGATCTGCCTTTGGCACCCACCTCCTTGCTCAGTGCAACTCCAGGCACTCTTCTCAGAGGCTACATCTGCACAAATAAACTAAATGGGGACAGGCAGGGACTGAATGCTATCCTTGACTGCTACAGCCCCAAGCTGTTGAAGTGTTAGCATGGTTGTGGTTTAAATGGAAAAGCTCTGCCTTAGATAGTGCTGGGCCATGGTTAGAAAGAAAAGGCCAGGAACTGTTCACAGAGAGCTGCTTGAATACAGCTCTTGTGTTTGGTGGGGTGAAGAGGGTGTAGCCATACAGGTCTGACCTCGGCCTCACTGCTTGACTTCAGGGCCAGAGAAAAAGCCTGACTGTACTCGATTTGCTGGTGTTAATTGGTGCAAATGTAACCAGAATGTTTTCCTGCATTCCTCCCGGATACTTCTTGAGCTGCCTGAATCAGCAAGTACATACCACTTGGAAAAGACTAATCATGACTCGTTAATCATGACTATAATTTAGAACTGGTCATCAACTATTTGACTGAAAATTGGGAAACCAAACATCATCGAAGGGCTCTGTTCAGAAGCAAATGCATTGAGAAGTGCTGGGCTACAGCAAGCTGCTGAAATGCAGCTGGGCTGCAAGCAATGAAAAAGCAGTGCTTGTCCAATGGCTCTTTAGCGACCTGTGGGAAATAAGTAACAATGTAATAGTAATCTCTTCATCGGTAGTAGGTGAATTCTTGGATTTGGTAACCAGAGCTGTCAGGGAGTTAAAACAAATGGAAGACACGTGTTAAGCACAGTGGGAGACTTTCCCTGTACCATTCTGCTTTGCTGTAGCTCTTTCAGAGAAGGAGGTCACCAGGGGATGCAGCTTTGGAAGGGGGCATTCACTGTGTCACTCAAAAAGAGGCAGAAACATTTGGGAATCAGATGCCTAATTTGTTCTCATTCACAACACAGCAGCACTACCAGTGACTGGCAGCCTGCAAACTTCTCACGAGCCTACATCACACTAGGAATTCTTATGAGAGGAGGCTAGGGACACCATTAAACAGGAAAAGAAGCAGGAATATGCTGTTAGAAGCAGATACCTGACAGAGATGGAGAAGTCACCATGAGAGTTCTGACTGGCTCGGACGATGAAGCAGCCGACTCCTTTGCTCATGAGAAGGTTCTCTGCTTCGTGGCGGGATATATTCTCATCAAACCAGCTGCCACGTGGGAAAAATCAGGGAGAGGTGAATAAGGATGTGAATTAAGGTGAGGAATAAAAAAGTTGAGAGTAGGGAGAACGTGAATAAGCAGGGTGGAGGGAAGAAAACAAAAGGATCAGAGGAGCCCACAAGGCTACTCCCAGTGGCCACGTATATGCTGAGGTACAGGGGTTTGATGGATGCAGACCATTTTCTTTGAGTAGTAAAAGCATGTACATGCAAAGAGAACAATGTAAGCTTTGGTCTGCTAAGAAGCAACACTCAGCTGAAACTGTAATTACAGACACAGTACAATAAGGTGTTAGTCAAGGGAATTTTAAATGACAAATGTGTATGTACACATATATACACACATAATTCTCAGACATATACATCAAATTGCTTTTTGGCAAACTGATTGAAAATTACTGGGCTGTGATGGATATATTGCATGGAACCCACATAAATTTTTAGTAGAAGCAAGCCATGAAAGTTTTACTACTAATAAATTGGTTCCTGCAAGAGTTGCAATATCACAAAATCACAGAAGCACAGAATACATAAGCACATTTACACAAATCTAGCCAGGCATAACAAACAACAGAATAAGGCACTGGACTAATAATGAGAAAGTCACCAAAAACAGTAAAAGAATATGATGTCAGTAGGAATTTTTCAGTAGAGAAACACAAAATAATTTACATTTGCATATGTCCACTCCATAGCTAATATCTACAATCTGCAGTCTTCGACCTCACCTAATACATAATTGCCTGGATTGCATTAAAATGAAGGACTGTTAAGTTCCTAATGTCTGTCATTTCTGCTTTGGAGTTCCTTATTATCATCGCAGTTTACCTATGTACAACTAGCAAAGAAAAATCAGATGAGCCTTGAAAACCAATCTCAATGATAACTTAACAAGAAAAAGATGGGCAAAAACAATCCATCAAAAATAGGAGGCAACTTTCTTCCCTATGTCTAGGTCTGTCATTTGGGCTGCACTGCTTCAAACTGCAGACCTGGCACTTAGAAAAGTGTCAAAGTAGAAAGCAACACAAGAAAAATGTGTGTGAAAAAAGGAGCTGCCAGTGCTCCTGTGAGATGGCACAGCCCTGTGAAAGAGTGAACAAGAACAACTGACTGGAAGATCTCATCCCCCTGAGGCCCAAAAGTACAAGCCCGTTTTTGCACTGCAAACAAGTAATGTCCTTCAGCTCAGCCAAGCAGGTTGGCTTATATCCAAAAAGGCCACTAAGTGCCACCTCCAAAGGGGACAGAGGCACTGATTTGTAACCTCAAAATCCCTGTGTGCTCCCAGTCTGACTGCTCAGGGCACCAGTGTGTTACAGCCACAAGCGCTGGGCTTGGTACAGCTCTGCTTGCTCCGCCCTGAAATGCTGCAGCACGTCTGAAAAAAGAGGACAGCGAGAGGTGCTTCTGGGAGCATTTCTGCAAACTGAAAGGTTGTAAAAATCACATGCACTGTCATATTTATGGCATAGGGCTAGAGAGCACATTTAACATGCATTCCAACACGCATCAGTCCCTTCTGAAAGTGCAGCTGCATCTCCTCAGCGGGAAGAGAGAAATGCAGGTACGCCTGTCCCCTGAGGATCTGTCTGTGCGTGAGAGGGACAGCAGGGCTGCATGCCGGGTCTATCAACCCTGCCGATCCAGAGTAACACCAGCTGTCACAGCATTGCACTGACCTCTAGTGCACCGACAGAAACTCACAAGCGCTTCGGGGGGAGGGAATGCGGCGGCAGGGTGGGAAAAGGGAGTCCCTAAGAGTCGAAGGGGAAAAATTTCTTTTATTTTTTGTTTTCAGAAAGATCTCTTGCTTTTGTGCTTAGCCTCTGTCTCTGCTCTCAAGACTTCACATCATGACTATTCTCCCTGTCTCTGAGGACATCTAAATGCAATTCCTGCCAATCCCAGCATCCCTCTGCGCAGCAGTAACAAAAGAGTCACTTGGGACTGACAGCGATCATCGAGATCCATTTAGCTCCGAAAGAGCAGAGGATGCTTTGGGGTAGAAATACGCTGTGCTGGCAGAAGCGTGTGTGCAGCATTATGGCAATCCCTGCCAGCCCCAAAGTGCAGGATGTTATCCCAGCACTTCCCCTGTCCTGTCCTCCGTGCGTGCATGCGGTGGAAATGTGCCATGGTGGTGACACCATTTCTGTCACACTTACGGGGGAACATGGAAATCAATGAAGTTCTTAGGAACGTAGCCCTCGTGACTTCTGAGCTCAGCCTTGTACCACTCTTCCTGGGAGCTCAAAATCTGCAATGGAAAAATGGATGGAATAAATACATCTCCTGAGAAAGGCAAAAGCAACCAAGATTTGGGAAGAAACCTAGGATGTCTTGTAAGAATAAAATATAATGGTACATGTTCTCTAAATAAAATAAAATAAAATAAAATAAAATAAAATAAAATAAAATAAAATAAAATAAAATAAAATAAAATAAAATAAAATAAAATAAAATAAAATAAAATAAAATAAAATAAAATAAAATAAAATAAAATGGTACCTGTTCTCTACTCCCCACCTATGGTGCAACAAGGTTAGTGGCTGATGACCACTTCAGAGCAAGCAAGCAATAAAAAAGCCTAAGAAGATTTAGAGAGATGGCTTGTTAACTTCACCCCTTTGTCTGACTGCCTGTCCGTGTATCTCTGATGCCTGTGAAATGGAGAAATTCAGCTTTGAAAGACTTAGTAGGGGTTTAATTTATTCTCTGTGCTGCCTTTTGTAGTTGATACTGGAGCATCTCTGCTTCACAAGGGAAGAAGAAAATATCTGTGAAAACTCCTCTGACATATGGGTACGGAGGGATGTGCAGCTGTGTCTGTGTGTGCCATGGACAGAGATGTTACCATGTGCTCTCACGTGTCATTTCACAAGAGATTCTTTAGTGGGTTAAGTTGTCAGCTGCCCTAAGCTTTGCCAAGGTAGATATAAGGAGGGAAAAATTGTTTTCAAGACACTATTACACTTAGGAGATTGTAGGATAGCTGGAAGTGAGTCCACATCACACCCTGGAGCAGCTACAAGTGTGCTCACATTAATGTTAACTGTAATGGTCCCTAGAAACATCACTGCTGACCAGGGAGGTCCCAAATTCATGACACCCTGGCTGATGGCCCAAGACACAGCCCTAAGGTGGAGGAGAAAGGACAGGAATACAAGCACAGTGGGATTTTACTGCAAATGTTGTGGTCTTTGGTGTTTTGTTTGACATTCCAGCTCCTGGGACAGGATTCTGCTGCATGAAACAGACCATGTTCCTGCTCCTTCTGCTTTTGGAGAGGAGCCTAAAAGCATGAGCCATGACAGTTTTAAAAGGAAAAAGCCAGTGGAAATGACTTAATTTAAAATCTATTGTTAACAGTAATAATACTTACTTTGTGAGCCAGTCTCATGGTTTTGGGAGCCTAAGGCACATTTTAACTGCCTTGTACTGGCAACAGGATGTTACTGTCTCTGGAGCCAATTCTTCATTGCCTTCCCTGCCACGTAGGCAGGATTCAGAAAAGTTAAGCAATAGAAAGCTGTGGAATTCCCTACTCGTACAGTCACTGCTGTCCTCATGCCTGAGTGCTGGGTTCAGGGCCTTTTTTCACTGCTGTGGCCAAACACAGGGGATGATGGATACTTCTTGCTCGTGCCTGGGCCCTGCTCTGTTGGAAGTGAGGTTTCCAGAACGACCCACCAGCTGTTTGCCACTGCAGAGCAGGCAGGTTTCTCTCAGTGTGTCATCCTCTCAGAGAAGGATGTAGGGGGGGTATGAGGGTGGATTTCCTCCTCCTGTCGCTACTGGTTGAGGGCCTCAGGTTTCCTGTTTTGTAATCTCTACATCAATATTTCACCTTATCTCCTTCACAAATCAGCAGGCTGTTGCAGGCAGCACGAGGGGGCTCATGATGGGGTAGGAATGTGTGTGTGCCTATGCCAGAACAGAGCTGTTGCTCAGGCTGATTTACTGCTACTACAGCTTGGGTGGCTAAGGTGTTGTTTTGTTTACCTCAAGGACATTAAAGCAAGAGGCAGTTTGATTTTTCTGGTAGTGAATTCTCTATGACAACCAATAATAATAAAACTGGTGTGTAGTGTTGACACTTTTTATCAGAAGATTCCAGCATGCTTCGAAGGGAAGCTCTAGCTTATAATGATTTTACAGGAAGGGAAACTGAGGAACAGAAGGAAAAGTGACCTGGCCAACACCATCACCCCAGCCAGGGACTTGATGGAAGTCTCCTGAGAGAAAAAGGCATCAGTAAAAGTCATGTGATAGTAGGGGCTGACTGGGAAAGAATTAGAGGGTTTACCTGTGCTGTAGAGAGGCAGTGATTTCTCCAGAACCTTCTCACAGCTCTTTGGAAAGATTTGGTAGTAATGAGCTCTGGATGCTATCAGCTTTGTCTAAGTGCCAATAATTAAAAGGCCAATAAAATAAAAAATGGTGGTGATGGAAAAGGCAAAGCTGAGACTCAATATCTGATTATTAGCTGGAATATCTGTGACTGCACAGAGGGGTAGCAAAGGCTCCTTGCCAAACGGGGCTGCACATCCTATGGTTGTACATCATCCCTTGGGACAGTAAAGGAGCTAGGGCCTTAGGGAGGAGTAATGCTCAGGCATTTTCAATGGAAGCAGAACATCTGGGGCTGAGAAGTGGATAAATAATTAGGGTGAAACTTCAAGTGACTTCATCTCTGGGACTTTGGTAACGTTAACAAGAACTGTTCTATCATAACACACACAAATCAACTTTAAAGAGACTTCCAGGAGCTCTGTATTGTAGATGATCAACTCTATTTCTGCCATTGCCCCACTGTTAAATTCCTCCAAGGGTGTATATAACCTCTTTAACTATTCCACTATGTGTGTAACAGTCTGTCTTGTGGAATTTTCTATTTGCAATTGCCTAAGATCCCTGCAGTATCTGACACTAACAGTGAAAAGTTAGGTATAAATTCTAAAATGGATGAGATTTATCTTTTAAACAGTTCAAGGGCTGGAAATAAGGAAGACAGCAAACCTGCTGGACAGAACTGATCCTGCCTGTGTTTAGACACATAATGTAGTCACTGTGGATGGTTCACCTGGTCAATGAAAACAGACAGGACCCTCAAAATCTGTCACCAAAGATTTCTGACCCACCAAAATCTGTGCCCCAGCAAAGGTACATACCCTTCCCTGCTGACTACCACAGGACTGCAGGGCAACTAAATCCACAGCTCATGGACATAAAATCAAGAAAAGTGGACACAGACTCAAGTAACCTGGGAATTGTTGTCCTACTGCAAACCCTATGGGAGAGGAGCATCCTTCATTTGTATCCTAGTTTACTGTTGTGTCTTCATCTGTTTTGTCAAGGCAGATGGAAGCAGAAGAAAGATCTGGAAGCAGTCTCAGAAAAGCTGTTCAGTCAAGCTGGGGACTGTACTTACCTTCAACATATCTCCAGCCTGGAAGCTCAACTCATCTTCTCCAGAAGCAGTGAAATCAAACTTGGCAATGGCTTCCATACTGAGTCTTGGGGGCAGAGCAAAGCTGGAAGAGGTAATGTCAGACACTTGTCAGCACCTATGAGCTACTGGGATTGTGGAGTCCAGCCTCTGGAGAGCTGACAGGCAGTGCTGGGATTGGTGTGTGGAGAAGCACTCACCACCTATGGGCAGGCATTGGTTACTGGGCATGGAAAGACATTAGCAGGTAGAAGAGAGGGCAGGGCTGAGCTGGAATTAGCTGAAGTCAGAAGTACAAATAACCAATAGTGTATGCTTGTTCCAACAGATCTCTTTCTCCAGAGCAATCCCATGGGAAAAACACATATAGACCAACTCTGTCACAGCTCCCAATAAAGCAAGAGACTCTGTCCTGCAACAAAAAAGGGCATTTGTCCCCTGCAGTGATTTCCTCTTTGCCTCAAGAGTGAGTCAAACTGCTGACAAAACAAACAGGGCTGCAATAAATATACATTTTTTTCTTGGACACAGGCCACAATATGGAAGGTTGAAAGAGTCTTTGTGATGACTTAACATGGGTGACCACAACTCTCAGGAAGGAAAACACTGTTTGCAGAAAAGGCTGTATTCCCTGTTTTGAAGCTGGCAGAGAGTTATCCTATCTCAGCGTTGGTAAGATCCCGAGAGCCCGGGCTCCCAAGAGCCCGAAATATACCAGACAGCCTGCAAACCAAAGCCTGATTTTTGGCACCAGAACAATGTGGCGGGGGAAGTGGCAAGATGGGCTTTGCTCCTTCACCACTTCCTGCTCACGTAACTCGGATGTACCCAGCAGGACCATTTTTATCATCAAGAGGCACCATTTTCCCGTGGCTGGGTCACGTACCCCACAGCCCAGTGGCGAGGCTGCCAGTGACAAGCCACGAAATAGCCAGGCAGTGCCACCTAAAGCAAGTGCACTGCTGGCAGATACAACTGCAGCACAGCTTCTGAAGACCATCAGATAGCTGCAATACAGAAGTAATTTTTCCAATTTTTAAGCTAGGTTTGTCCGGGATCAAAGATCCTGAAGCCGCAGGTTCCACCGCCTAATGTCAATGTTCACAAAAACACCCAGTCTTTATCTCTTGAGAGGAAGTGCCAGCTTGCCTGATCCAAAACATTCTTACCCAGAAAGCTCTAGAAAGACACTGTACAAACAAATGAACAACCCTAATTAGGGTTAGATATTTCTTATCGATTAGAACTGGAACAAGATCCCCAAAATAGAAACTGTTGATACTGAGCAATCTCCAGAATTTTGCCACTTCAAAATCAAAAGGCTGCTGTAGCCTTCCTTCTTGGCAATACGTGCTGTAATGCTCCTCCTCTGACACAGAACCCAAGGATTTACTTATCCGTGTAACCAGGATCCAGGGCCCAGCTCTGATACGGCTCAACTTAAACGGCTGAGAATGAGCTGGGAGAAAGCCTGCAGGGCAAAAGCTCTAGGATTGCACCAGCATCAGCCCAGGGATTCCAGAGGAAAAGCACCAACATGGGAAGATATAAAATCTCAGAGGAAAAACAAAACCACGGTTTAGTGGTGATAGTCAGTCTAGCTGAGGACCTGTCATGAATCGTTTGGGTCACTGAGTTGAGTTGTCAGTGCCATCAGTCCTGATCTAGCTGGTGGCAGATGGCAACCATGGAGGGTGACTCTTCATTTCTGATTGATACCTGCAAAGAATCTTTGGGTGCCTTTACCCAGGTGAGGAGTATGCTAACGTGTAGCCCAATGTTTCATTAAATCCTAACTAGTTCTGTGTGTGTTAACTGTATAGAGCAGTTATTTATTGACAGAATTGCCTATTTCCTGCTTGCAGAGTCCCTTTGCACTTTACTAAAGATCCCTGAATAAAGTGATTCACAAGAGAGGCCGTAACATCACTGAATATTAGTTCTGATATTTGTTACAATCATTTCTAACTAAAAAAAACAAACCCTGTTTCTATGCTTCCCAGTGGATTCTGTCAGCACTCTCTATTTTGCTGCTTACAGGTGAATTTATATCCATGTGACTGACGAGAGCGATGAAGACCAAGGCAAATTTTCTGGCAGTCCACAGAGAGCTCTGCTTATTCAGCATGGATCTCTTCTAGAGCAACTGGGGCTGCTTCAGTGCCAGGGCCTCCCAGGTAGGTCTGAGTGTGTAGCTCAGCTGGGATCTGCCCTACGCCTGCTATTCCTGCCTGCTGCCTTGGGCTTCCAACACTCAGCAGGGCTGAACCCTGACACCCTAAGGCACACTGGTGCTTTACTCTCAGGCTTCAGCTTTCCACCTATTCCAAACATTTCCACCCCCTATTCTCCCTGTTGACCCACTAATGCTCTTTAATTCTTACTTTTGATGCCTTTTGCAGGTTAGGGTCACCCTCTGTCTTATTCCAAGACATTGGTGTTACCCTGCAGGTGCAGCTCAGGCCTGATCTGAGAACTGTCCTCTATTCTTGCATAGATATTTTTGGAGCTTCAGTCTGCAACCTTCCACAGGCAGTGCCAGCCCCATTGTGTGCTAACAGAGCAAAGGGGTACTAAATTGGAGGGGAATTAACCCTTAAGGGAACTGGTTAAACAATTATACTCTTTCATGGAAGACAATTGAAGAAAAAGAGTAGAGGAGAACTACTTTGGTAAGGGCTGTTTTCGGTGTTTTATTTTGCAGTGGGGGCCTGCAGCAGAGAGATCAGAGCCAACAGTGCAGGTGGAGCCTGGAACTCTCAAGTGCAGACCATTAATCCCAGCATGAGGAAAAGAACACACTTAAAAACAATTTAAATGCAAACTATTTAAATACTAATCCTGTCTTTGATGCTGTCCCTGAGATACAGAAGAAGTAATGGGGGTTCTCTCTAGAGGGGCAAGAGAGTAGAAAACCTTTAATTTTTCAATAATCCAAATGTTAAAGGTGCTATTGGAATGTGTCCCCCTCCAAAGGAGAAGAGTTTGTGAAACAGTTAAAATCTCCCCTCTCACTTCCTTTCCAATTTCAGCAATCCCAGCCTCAGGGAGAGACCAGCAGAGAGATACCTCTTCAAACACTCTAACACATGGATTAAATATGCCTTTCATTGCCAGCGGCAGGGTTTAGAAGTGGCTCAAACAGCATCCACAGTGTTGGCTGTGTTGATAAATCAGCAATGCAGTAATGCTCTGGCCTTAAGCTCTTCCCCCACCAACTACTAAAGCAACACTAGCCAATAATCCTGTCTTTGAACTCCAGCCTACCACTTTCCAGCACCTGAACTTCAAACCAGTTTTTCTGATCCTGTTCCTCCCTCCATGTGTAACTTGAGAATCCCCACTCCACATGGGTCAGGGCTGGGCCCTCATGAAAACTCCCCTGCCAGGAGCCCACTCTTTCCCTCTCTGCAGGCCTGTGACTCCCAGCACCAGCCCACAACACAGACAGACAGGAAAATTTTCACTCTTATCATAACTTCCGTATCTCAAGCACCTTTTATCCCAAATTCCGCTTTTAACTGCGTGGTGCAACTCCTTTATGCTTTAGCCAAGGACAACTTTAGACTGTGCATAATGTTCTCTGTGAAAATCACCTTTGTAGAGAGTTTAGCATGAAACGTGCAATGTTCAAAGAGGGATTTTTCAGTTCAAGTGTGAGCTGACCAGTGCCCTTCATTTTGTGCTGGCTTTCTGCACCCAGGTGAGTTTTCTCTGTGGTTCACCTTTGTAACAGGGTGGATTGAAGAGGCATAAGGCTACAGCAGTTCTGTGGGGCTGGTGCCACAGAAGGTTCACAAAATGAAAAGTGAAAAGCAGCGTGGCTTTCACAGCACAAGGTAGGCATTTTAGTGGCAGAATGCCTTTCCCTGAGCAAGAACATCAAGGTCTCTGTTGATGGAAAGTGCCAAGGCATAAAACATGTCAGCAAGCAATAAAGCTTGACAGCAGAGTCCCAAAGAGTTTAACACCGTTACCCTACACCGTGTTGGTTCCAAATTCAGCAGTAACAATGCCAGGGAAGGTCACCACCTATGAGGAGTTTGTCACTCGGGGACTGCCCAGGCTCAGCCTTTCCTAATTTCACCTGCTTACATCAGAAGGAGAGCAAAAATACAACAATGCACTCACTCAGTGGAACCATGAGCAGAAAGTTTCTATTGGTATGCCTGTAGCATAAAAAATTGCACACATCTGCATTCTGAAGGTTCAGCCAGCGAAGTTATGCACCACAATACACAGCACGAGGTACCGTGTCTTTGTTCGGCTCTGCAAGAACAACCTCTTGGACTGACAGCCGGGACAGGATTCAACCCTGAGCATCTGCACAGGAGCTCCAGATGACATTTCAGCAGAAACAACGGAGAAGGGACCTGTAATCTAGAAGAGCTGTTGCAGATAACAGCTTTGTTTTCACCAGCTAAGCCACATACAAGTGGCATGGGAATATTTAGCTCCAAAAACACAAACCTCTTGCTACTGAGTTAACGGTGCAGCTTCACTGACTGTCAGTGATAAGAGGGTAAAATTTATAAGGGAGAAAAAGTCACTAAAACACTCAGAAATGATGCATTTAAGTCTTGGCTATTCTGCCATGCAGAGCAATGCACAGCATTTTGGCTGAGCCTACGTGCAAACAAAATAAGCCTCCTAGGAACCGGATTCACAGAACAAACTTTCAGGACTCTATAACCAACAGCAATCGGTAAGAAATGCCCCAAACTAGGATGGGGCTTAGTTTCCCTAGGGAACCCAGGTCTTCTGTGCTCCTTCCCATCACATCAGTGTAGAGTTGTGCAGCGACATGGGAAGCTGGTGCAGAAACAGGCTCAAAGAGAGGAGCACCTGAAACAGCACCAGGTAGGATATCACAGCATGATACTGTGACAGTATAAAATCCCAAATCTTTGCTGTGCTGTAAGGGTTGGTGTGGGGGGACTGGGGTGGTGAGGAAACACCTCCTTCTGTTTGCCTACCTCCTCCCTCAGATCCCAGCTGGTCAGATTTGCCAGAGGGATTTGTCCTGCAAAAGCACTGCCCTGATGTGAAAGCCGATAAACAAGATGGCCTTGGGATTCCCACGCTCCAGTCCTTCACCTTTCCTTCCCAAGCCCCCTTTGCTCCCTTTACCTGGTCCCAGGCAGCTCCCCGGCGGTCCCGGAGCCGTGGCCAGCCCGTGCCCTGCGGCGCTCCCCGCCCGGCGGCTGCGGGGCCACCGAGGCTGGCTCGGACCTGGTGCGGCCCCGCCCTGCAGCGCCCGTGTCACACACCGCCACGTGCCAGGGGACAGCGACAGCCCGGGCTGGCCATGGGGGGACACGGGAACCCCGCCGGGTCTGTCCCGGGACAGAGCGGGCGTGGGCAGTTTCCAGTCAGAAATCTTGGGTACCCCGCATGTTTAAAATGGTGGTGCCGGTTCAAAAGGAGCTGCCCCTGGCTGCTGCTCCAGCCCAGGGTGGTTTAACAGATGAAGAAAGGAGGGTCCCTCAAAAAGTGCCAGTTCTACCCAAATAAGGAAAACAGAAATGAACTCAGATCTGCTAAGTTAACTGAGAAACCGTAAGTCTGTTGAAAAGCGTATCTTGAGGAACAGTAGCTAAAGACATAAAAACATGTAATAAAATAATTTTCAAAGACAACAGAAACAGGAAGCCTGCCAGAGTGTGTCTGTAGGGCAGACAGATGATTGAAATGTAAAAAGAATGCTCAAAGAAGATAAGGATGAAACACAAAAGCTCAGTGAATTCTCTGCATCCAGGCATCTCCCATAGGGATATAAGGAGGTCCCCACACTGGACTTTTCTTTGCAGAGGAAAGCCAGGAGAACTATTTCAAGATGAAGAACCGGAATAAAAGATTTTAGGAAAAAACAGTAAATGAACAAGAGTAAATTCAAGGATTTGATATTTTAGAAATCTTGGCTGAAATCCAAACAGAACATGATATAGTAAAGGATGAGCAATTAAACCGTGGCTTACAATGCTAGACTTAACTAAGCCTCGGTACTGGGAAAAATCAGCAAACCCAATGCTGGTGTTTGAGATGTGTTTTGAGGGGATGCAAGGGGCTGGTCTGACTTCTGTGTGCCTGAAACTGATTAAAAGGTTAATGATGAAGTGAATTACTGGCCCTAAGAGAGAAATAACATACCAATTCCCCCTCACACAGCTTTTGTAGAAGGAAGTCATATTGCACAAATCTGAGTTCTCTGAAAGAGATGACGAAAATGTGGATATAGGTGATCACTTGATATAAAACTTGCATTTCTACATCATTTTTGATGAAGTCTCTCACCAAAGAGTCTTTAAAAAGCCTCCTAAGATCTCAAAGAATAGGAGGGAAGGTCCTATAGATGATTAACAACTGGTTAAAAGTTATGAAACAATTTGAATGTGCTGTTCAAAATATTCATAAATGATCTGGAAAACATGAAGTGACAAAACTTACTGATGAGAAAATATCCAGGGTAATACAAATCAAATCTGATCACAAAGCCTTGCAGGTGGTTTTAAAAATACCGTTGAAGTGCAAGATGAATCTCAGTGCTGACGGCTGCAAAAGCAGTGGACGTGGGACAAAACAAACGTAACTACGTGAACACAGCAATGAGCTTAAATTAGCAATTACCACTCGGGAAAGACACCTTTGAGATGCTCTTTCAGTTCAGTACACTCAGCTGACACCAAAGTGTCAGCTGAGTGTAAGTCAAAAAGGCAGGTTCGGAAGGGTCTAGAAAGTGACCAAAACCAAACAGAAGACAACATGATGTCACTGTACAAATCCCTGGGGCACCTGCCTGAATATTGTCACTTGAATACAGCAGCTGGTTCTCGTCCCTCCATCTCAAACACAGGGACAGTAGCATTAGAAATAGCAGATAGAAAGCAACTAAAGGCAACTGAGGGACTGGGAAGTTTCTGGACAAGGAAGGAGCAAATCAAAGACTGGGATCTTTCTTCTTAAAAGAAGTTGTCAGTGGGATAAATGCAAAACAACGTTGGAAATAATGACAGTCATGGAAAAGGTAAACAGGAAGTTTTTTCCATCATTTCTCATAACAGAAGCACTAGGAGTTCATTCCAAGAGTGTCAGAATCTGGGAGGCCATAGGGAAAGAAGCTGTGACATGTACTTGTCCTGTTCTCACTCTCCTTCCCCAAACAGCTGTTGCTGGGTGCAGCATCATGGATTGTAACTTTAACCTGACCCAATTAATCCTTAGGAGCTGTGGCTCTTCACCAAAAGCCACCACAATGTGCTAGTCCAAGAGGACTGGTCCAGCAGCAGGCTGGTAGGTGGTAGTCCCCACACACACACTGCCTTCTGGGGAGGTGGTAATCTCACTGCAATATCTGTGAGTTAAAACAGGGCTAGTGTGAAAAGTATGAAGCACTCAGACCAGTCAGGGGTAGATACAATGAAAACTCCCTCTGAATGGGATAATCTTGAATACATTTGCTGTAAAAATGTACAGGTTCATCAGGCAGGGGGCTAAAGGAAGAGTACAGCAGGTAACTCTTGCCATGGTGTGATAAGTTTTCTGTGTGGCTATCAGTACATGAGAAATATCAATTTCTGCACAGGAAGGTGGGACACCAGTCCTCACAGTCTTCTTAGGTTTAAGTTCTGTGCTTTTTCATGGTCTGTGAGTGGCATGACAGATTGCATTACGTTACATACTGGAACGACCTAATTTCTCTATTTTCTACCATGATGTGATCTAATGGGCCCCCCAGCAAGAACACTGCTGGTGACTTGTCACTCATGCTTGCTGCCTGACAATGTCACAAAACACTGCATGGATTCCTGATATGTATCCAGAACTATTGCATTATAACATTAAATCTATTAAATGTCTAGCTGTAAGAGATGTGGCTTTCTATACTATAAACAAAACACTGAGTACTGGCAAGCTCCCAGCCCTGAGAAAGGATAGGAAATAGGATAGAATGGGAAATAACTCTCTTTTCTTTCTTCTCCGTTTCTATATATTCCTCCTCTGACACAGTTATGGTAACACGTTAACCTCTTCACCTTGCAGAATGCATCCATCACAGCTATGTTGAAAAATAGGAAGAAATATCCAGATAGTTCAGCCATAAGTAATGGAAACAAACCTAATGGGACAGACATCAGACTCCATGCATCCGTGTTTTAGCCAATCTCTATTAGAAAACTGGGTTAAACCCAGCCCAGGCAGACTGGTTATTCCACAACTACTTGCTGCAGACTTCTTTGTCATTATCTGCTACTGACACAATCCAGACAGGATGGTCAAACCATAGCTATTATACAGTCTGAGAAGACCTGGATTTAAAAACCTTAATGCAGACAAACTTCCACCTGCTTTTGCACTTAGGTGAGTGACCCAAAACAGACGCGTCTGCAAACATGTCTGAAAACTGCCTAAGAACACACTGTCTCACAAAAATCTTAGTGATTTCTTGCTGGCCTGAAATTTTCAAGAGAAGAATCTTTTTCCAAGACATTTTATTCACTTTAGTTTCTATCTGGAAAGCATGAGGGGAGCCAGAAAGAAAACCAAAGGGAAAAGATAAAGCAAAGAAAAAGGAAAAAAGGTAATTTTCAACAAAACATATACATGAAATATTTTGTCTACTCTGAACTGAGTTGATAATCCATGAAGAATTAAGTGGCCAGGTTTTGTTACCCTCAAGATTAACTGCTTCCCCCCTGTTCTTAGTTTGCCTCCAGAAAGTAACACAGTCAACAAGGGAAACAGAAGTCAAAGTGTGGAAACAAGGGAGATTTCAATTGTTGTAAGTAATTGTAAGTGATAACCCAGCATCTGTGGAATTGGGAGCATCAGGACTGTAAATCCACATAAAGCTGAACATTATGAATGGAAGCTGTCTAGTCTTTCCCAGCCTCCCATCTATTGCTGTTCCCACGTTCAGATATGCTGCACTCAGAGCAATTCATCCTCTCCCAGCTTTGCTCTCTGCAAACAGCTGCTCAGGCTGTCCACACTGACAGGTCATTAGCAGGCAGTTATTTTTTTCTGGACTGAGTGCACAGAAGTGGCAGTGCTATAAAAGCTTCCCTGCAGAGCTCCGTGAACTGATCTGGGAAGAGCTCTTTCCCAATTTGCTGTGCTTCCTGTTAGCAAAAATTGTCTTGAAAGCTCTGTGTCTTGTTGCTCACCTGCAACAGTCCTCTTTGATCACCTCCCAGGATTTTCAAAGAACTCGGTCATCAGCATCAGTTGCAAAGCTATTGCTATTCTAGTGCTGATCTTGTCACCACCACCCTCACAAACAACATTCAGTTTAGCTGATGGGACTGCAGCCTACTGTGCTTTCACAAGTGGTACAATTATTTCAATTAAAGGGGTCGAAGCCAATTCTCTTACAGGGATAAGCTTTACCTGTAAGAGTACTGTTGTAATTCTGAGGTTGTGTATCCACCAGGAGCGTGTAGGACTTCACTGCCTGCTCCCATCCGTGCAGCACCATTTATTGCAAGGAGATGTGGTTTTAATCCTGAACATCAGTGTTAATTTGCTATTTTATTCATACAATGCTTCCCATTATTCTGCAAGTTGATCTCCAAAGATATCCCCTAGCATTTCAGCTGAGGAGCATCTCTGCACTTCTGAGAGATTTTTCTGTGGAAGTTTATGGCTAAGATCCTCTACTTTCCTATTCTAAAGAAGTACTGGCAAACTTGTTGATATTTAATATTTTCATCAAATCCTTTCAAACCTGCCACCTTTTTCTTCTACGTCCCCTACTCCATAATTCCTGCTACTGAATTATTAGTGTCTCTCTAGCAGCTTCTTTATTCTAAGCAGTCAGGTTCTCTACCTCCTGCATTTGTACAGTGATTACACTGAGCCAGTCTTGTGACATCCCAAAATTATAATTTTGACAGCAATTACAAGACCGCAAGAGTTGAACTGTCACAGAGCCGACTGGAGTACCAGAGGAGGAAGGAGTAGATTACAACAGAGAAAGGGAAGTTTGACTTATTTTTCTCCACTACCAAATAATTCTGGATTTCCACAGATTTTCTCTAACTGCTGCAGTGCTGCCCAAGAGCCCAGACAGGAAGAGCTGCCTTACAGCTTCTGTGTTGCCAGCTGCTCTGAGCACACACAGCCAAAGCAAGCCTGCTGTGTTCTATAGTGTTCCATGTCAGAGTTTCCAGTTTAGGCCCATGAACTGGATTTCAAGGATTGGCTGTTGGGACCAAAGAAGATCCAGCTCACTGTCAGGGAGGCCTCTGTTCACCACACAGCAATTTGTACTTTTCTCTTGGAAACCGGGATAAATCTGCAAGCCCAAAGAAGGCTGGAGGCCACAGAACAAGACAAACAGAATTTGTTCCTCATAACAGCACATTTTCCAAGCCTGTCCTACATTTATCTCATCTAAGAGCAAAATAGGGTCAGTTACTCAGGGCAAAAGACCATAGATCCTGTAGCCTGACCTCTGCTCTGTAGCCTTCCACCAGCACGACTAGTTTCTGATCTTCCTCATCATGGAGGGGGGTCTAAGAAAACTTTCTTCTCCTTGCTGGTCTCTTAGGAGCCAAAACTTTCTTCTCTTTGCTGGTCTCTTTCAGAGACTCTTAAATGTTAATCAGTTGATCTCCCTCATCATCTGTGAACTATACTAAGTTACAACAGCAGCAAATTTGGCTCATCTCACTATACAATACTAATATATAATGTGCTAATTTTTCTTTGCAGTCTTCTAATCTTAAACCGCAGAAGCACTGCTACTGATCAAAAAAAAGAACTTCTTGCCAGCCTGTACAATTTATTACCACCCCTTCTGGACACTAACAAGTACTAAAGTAAGTCTTAGAAGCTGTTTCAGTGGTACCCTGTGCATCCCTGAAAGATAAACATGACAAGAACACAGGACTCAGAGATCTTGGCTATTATGATGATGGCTAATTTTGAGCTAACACTTAAAATGTGAGCTACAGATAAGCTAAGCAGGGGATATCAAGCCAAATCAATGTGGGTTGCATGAGCTGCTGATTTTCTTCTTTGCTGCATGTAAAGACAGCAGATGGAGAAAAGAAGGGAGAGAAAGAAAAAGAGACTCTTCTTCAGTGATTTGAATCCATTGCTGGAGCGTTCAACAAAACACTCCTTTCCAGGATTTAAATTTTCCTTTGATGAGCACCTTTTGACTCAGTGGGATTTGCAAAGCTTCCATTTGAAGGTAGAAAAGAGTAATCTCACTCTTTCTTTCTTCCCCCTCCCTGCACTACACCCCTCTAATCATGATTAATATATCTAAACATGCCTGATTAAGGCAGACAGATGATGGGCCACTAATCTGAACTGATCAGGGCTCTGCCAAAGTGAACCTGCTGTCTCTCTATCAGACAGAGCAATAAGGGGTCGGTAATGCAGCCCCATTAACTGCTTCCTACAGAATGAATTTTCCCCCGACTGCTCCTTAAGAGCAGACACTTGAGGAATGCTGCCTGATGGGAAGTTGCTTTGAATTGTTTCTTTTAGCACAACTGTCGAGCAGCTCCTTCTCAAGCCCTCCAGACAAACAGCTAAAGCATGAAAAATGTAGCCACTTCCTTCTATGCTACTTTCTTTTAAATCTCCTCATACCTTATCTTGCTAACTGCCTCTCAATTTTTCTCATCTTTTCTTGGTAAACTTCAGCACTGACTGATATACGGTGCACTGCAAGCGTGTGGTTATCAGAAAACCAACCCTCTTCAGAAAACCAGCCCTGTTCCCACCAACCCTGTTCCCACTGTGCCTGTGTGTAAGCAAGGGATCCACTTCTGTGTACAGCTGGAGCTTGCTCTTCATGAATTCATAAAATTCAGGGCTGCAACAGACCACTGTGACCAATACACCAGTGAACATATTTGCACTGATGTTGAGGGTTCATTGAAAGATAAATGGATACAGGGCAGAAAAAGAGCAAAATGTACACCTCTGAATTTGTTCAGGTATCTATGCACATGTACATAACCCTGCTTTTATGTGGGTGCAGCCCTTTAAAATCTTCCCCCTCTGAGATCTACTTCCAGTAAAAGACTGCAGTCAAGAGGGATCAAGTGGGCATCAGGCCATGCCTGGGCTCTGTGAAATCCTGTGACTACTTATCCTAAAACTGGTCTTTGGTATAATTTCAAGTGCCTTCAAAGCTTCTCTGAATCACAAGCTGTGAGCAGCTCTGGGGAATTCTGCTAGCTGCAAGTCAGACGGAGAATTATATTTCTCAAATCGATCACAGAAGAGACTGGGATGAAGAGTGATGATGTATTTCACACATTTATGCTATTAGGGAGGACTTTTCAAAAGTCACTTCCAAAGCAAAAGAGTAAAAACAGAAACAAGAATCTGACACTATAAGATCTGATTAAAAACAACCAACCACAGGCAATAAAACCCACCTACAATTAGATACAGATATTCCAAGGTGCTTGCCTTGTATTTGGGTTTTGAAATATGGGAAAGAATACTCAAGATTTAATTATTTCAACTGTGACTGTCAGAGGGAGGATTCCAGAAAACATTGTTTCGAGCATGCTGATCTGTAAATCTGAGCTCTGGCCCTGTAACTAAGAGCTGAGGAATTCTGGTGTTCGTGCAGGTCTGCATCCTGGATGTGCATGTGACTGTGGAATTCCCTTTGTCTGGGAGCAATCAAGCACTTTGCAATGTGAAATGGAAATGTAGGGAAAAACCTGAAAATATTTGTGCTAAAATAGGAGCAAGTTCACCTTATGTCATCAGCTCATTTCCACAGCATTTATGAAACTCCTTTTTTCTGTGTGAAAGATGGAAGATGCAAAAGATATAATGTCTTTATTTCTGGGCATAGCACAGCCTGGAGAACTCATTACATTAAGGCATTAATCCAATCTAGTAAAAATAGTTTTAAATCTTATATTGGACACTGTATTGGAGCAATACATTTGAGTGGGATATGGGAACAAAATGCTATGAAAATCTGCTAGTACATACAGCTGGGTACAAAATACTGCGTTTCCAATCACCTATTGCATATTTCTTTGATAAGACCAGCTGATAAAATTTGTGTAAAATGGGAAGAGTAACATCAATGATTAAATTGCATGGTTGTTTGTTTTTTTTTTTTTTTTTCCCCTCATGTTTGCATTTAAGATTAGTCCTGCCATCACAGATAACTGTGCAAAATCTGGAACTCTTGTACTAAAATTAAATTGTGTGATTGTGTTACAACAGATATGATTTGCACAAAGGTAAAACTACAGTTAGGTCAGTAAGAAAAAGTAAAGTTTCTTTGTCCTTTTAAACATAAACCAATTTTTGTATAAAATTTTGTCTGACTGCAGAATTTGTGGGGTGAAGTTTGCTTTGCCTCTTTTCCTTTGTATAATTTTTCCTCTCCTCTTGTGCTTTTATGAAAGAATGAAACACAAAAATTTAGTTCAACATACGTTTAGCTATGATATTGTAAACACAAACATGGGGAAATGAATTACTTGGTTTTCAGGGTCCTCTTGTCCTGGACATGTTACACATAATTGCAGCTCAGCCACCTTTGTTCGGAGAAGAACTGACAAACTGATAGACATATTCTATGTCTTACATTTAGGTAAGGACAGAGAAACTGCAATGCTGCTAGTGGAATCTCTGTTGTGGTATAATGACCACAGTTGTGGTATCTTCACTGCATAATGGCCCCACTTGCAAATTTACCTTTGGAGCCTCTTTGTTGTGTTAGCTATATTTTTTCTCCTTAATGGGTCTTCACAGCTCAACTTCCATTTAAACACAGAACCTCTTTTACAAGGTGTAAGTGCTACCAAACCTTTCTATAAATTAAAGTCAGGCCATTTGCATTTGCATTTGGGAATGATTCTGAAAGGGTTTTAAAAGAAATCAATTACAATAATTCATACATATAAAGATGCAACTGCAACAGTCAATCCAACTTTTCTTCTCATTATAAGATGTGTGAATGCCAGCTTGTTACTATTCCTGGGGTTTTCTCTGCACAGTGATTGTACCATTTTAAGTAGAAGTGTGGAACATATTTCATGTTTGTCAATGCATTTTTTAGTTCACTTGGATTATTTTACCTTTGAAATTAAAGTTCAGCAGCAGTTCCTGAATGATTTAACATGTAGACATTTTTACTCTGAATAGGTACAACTAATTCTTGTTTATCTTGATCCAAACCTAAATGATATCAGATTGGAATGGGTTCTTATTATCTGGAATAAAAATGGGTCATACCATAGTGTAAGAATATTGGTTACTGAACTAACATTTAGACTGAAACCTAATTAAGCACAAAAAGTTCCTCAGAGGCAGATCAAGTCTGACATCCTACGTTTCCCCTTCCCACAGCATGGGCACTGTCATGGCAAGGAGGTTCATTGGAGCCTCTCTGCATAACCTTTGTACATGCTGCAAAAATAATCGTGGTCCCAGTCCTTCAGCGAGCAAGTAATCAATTGCTGCTCTGCAGCAGGGAGCCACCCAGCCTTCAGACTGCTCAATAGACTGCATGTGGCACAGAGGGAACACTGTGCAAAGGGTGTGAATGAGTCATTCGACATTTCAGGTTGACTGAAGTCATTCTGCTACATTTATTTCCAATCTTGATGTGCTATCCACTTTTGCATATTAAGCAGGATGGGAAGAAAGATTTAGATTTTTTGCTACGACACATGCATGGAACACAGCAGAGTGCACGTGTGTGAGAATGAGAGATCACATGCTTGGGTGGACACAGCATCATGTGAAGTGCCTCTTCTACCTTCATACAGGAGCAGGCATTCTACTTGCAAGCCTGAACACATCTCAGCAAATGTTATGTCTGAGCCTGTGTCATCTCTAGGGAGCTGAATATAAAGGAAAGATGTTCATTGGCAGTATGCCTGAAGAGAGGGAGGGAGGTCCCATGAGCTTACTTCAGGTGATGTGTTTTGTTTTCTTGGGCAAATACAAATCTGAACGAGCTGGTCTGCGTACACTTAAAAGGGTAGGTGTGTGTGCTGTGTGCATGTGGGTGACAAGGAGCACCCAAGATCATGAGCAGGTGTCAGCTGAAGCTGGAATTTATACATTTGTCAAGCATCATTAGCAGTGAGCCACCTACTTAAAGATTTCCATGGAAGGAATACGTGGCAGCCTCTCAAAGTATTCCACCGTAGCTGCCTCCCCCCTTTTCTGCAAATTATTGATAGCACACTCAATTAACCTTGGGAACAGAATACAGAATGGACATTGTCTCTCTCAGTTTCAGTCATTTTTGCTCAGTGACACAGTTTGCATACAAACCGCTGAGGAGCGGGAGTTAAATCTCCAAGGAAAAGTGCTGTAATGAAAACAAAAGTGCACATTCCTGACATTTGGGTTCATATTAAGCCTTGTAAGCTTCATTATCTGAAAGCCTAAACGCTGGGCCAAGTCATTGCAGATTATGTCCCATTAAGTAGCAAGTACAATTCTAGTTCAGAAAGTTTAGAGAAAATGTACTCTTAGATTTGTTTGGCTGGCAATGGCAGGCATATTATTGCAATTCCAATTTACCCACTGTGCTTGTATTGGCTTTGTACAGAAGATAAAATGGAATGAGGTGAAAATCCAATTCTTATTAGTAAGTCCACTTCAAGGCACACTTCTTGAGGAAAATGTCTAGCAACTCCTGGAACTTGTGATGCTATTAGGGGAGACTCCACGCCGAAGGCCTTTGTAAAACCCAGGAGGGTCTTGAGCAGCAGTGGGAACTCCAGATGTGCTGAGGATATCATAGCTTAGGTAATCTGGGCAGAGGCACAACACCATCTACAACAGCTACAAGGCAGCTCACAGATCCCCTGAGAACTAGCTTTGGTCCTACCAGCTCACTTAAGCATAAGAGTATGATTGTTTTACCTTGATTTTTTCTAAGACTGAGAAATGAATGTGTACATATTTAAAGAAGCCAGGTGTTACATACAACATCACATTATGGTCTATGAGGGGAGGAAAATAAGTTATTTCTTCCACAACACAATAAAACATCGTGCACAGTTGTTCCTACAAAATATGCTCCAGAACACACTCTGCTGATATCAGTGCTGTCATCTAAGGATCTTGTCATGAGGAAGAGTTGGAAAAAAAAAATTAAAAAATATCAGGGAATTGATATCTTATTTGTTGAGCTCTCTTATATAATCTGTTGGACTACTTATTGTATTATATCTTTTCTTCTTAGCCTTTCACTGTCTTTCCTACCTATATGGCAAATCACTTGAAGCAAACGGCATTTTTCCATTTGGTGCTCCCTAACAAAAAACAGTGGGTCAGAGCTGTCTGTAGAATCCTACAATAAGTAGATTAAAAGGGATTTGTGGCTCTCACACAGTTCGAGCCCCTGCCCACAGCAGGGTTAATTTTGAAGTCACACAAAATGAGAATGCAACCTCATCTTTCTACAGTGACTACTCTAATGAAAGACAAGTCTCATTCAGGCAATTATATAAATCATACACATGCCTAGATTAAAGACATATGGAAATCATTTAGGTAGAAGACCTGCATTAAATTATTTGAGATTTCCTTTCAATATGCATTTATAAGATGGTACTGACTGCAGTGTTAGACTCCAATTATAAAGCACGTATTATCTAAACACACACTAAAATGAGGCTGTCATTACAATCGCTATTTCCTGATTTCTGAGTGCTGAAGACCCTCGTTACATAGTTTTAAAAAATCTGATTATTTGTAGATGGAACTCAGGAAGTAACACAGAAGAGGAAAGAAGGGGAAAATTCCAAACTGGAACAAACAGTTACCTTACTCGGCACAGTGGAAAACACTACATCAGCCATGTACCTCATTCAGCCTTCAAGAAGGCGTTCCTCTTCTAAATACTTAGAAAGCCTGCAGAGGAAGGTTTTGAGAGCCAGAAGTTGTAGGAACTGTGCAGCTCTTGTCCTCCAAGATGCATTTTGATCATGGCAAGACTTTTCTCTCAGGCTGTGCAGTGAGAAATCTGCCAGTGGCAGGAATTACTCGTCACGAGACTTAAACAAGGCCCGTGCACTGCTACATGGAGATTTAACCAAGCAAAACAGGGTTTAATGTGATTACTTCCATGATGAATGAGATGAATTTTTTTCAAATTGAATACACCTAAAAACTCTATCAACACTGCAATTCTGCTTCCATATGAAAAAAAAATCAAAAACCCTGTTATGCTCATGGCACTCCCATTTTCTGGTCTGCTTTCTATCACTTGCTTGTATCTACTTTATTTGCATTCAGATTTAAGGACTACAGTGTTCCGATTCATTACTACTGCATATCTTGCTATATTTGATCATGGTAGGCTGTCTCTTTTGCCTTGACAGATAAGCCTTGTCTTTTTGTTTAGCTTTACAAAAATGATTATTCTTAATATAGTGATCATCTTTGTAAAAGAAGCTAATCCTCTACTATCCACAAAGCATTTACGGAATTTTGGAATACTGTTTGCTTGTTTGCTCTGTCTGATGGTGGTTGGACTTTGCTCATCTCTACAGCTTAGAAAGGAGAGCGGTGGATGCTCAGCCCTTCCGAAACTTGAGTCAGTGAAGCATCCAAGATTGCAGAGCAGAAGATGATGCATTCAAAACCACTTCCTAAAAATATCATGCCAGTATTTACATTGAAAAGGAGAATAACATTTCAAAAGAACATTCTGCTCAAAAGCTAAAAACTATTTCAAGCAAAAAGTTCAACATACAAACAAAACTGTTCAAAACAGCAGTAATTCATTAGGAAAATAACCACTGCTCATTCCAAGAGATTCCCAATGCATTTCAAAATCATGAATTATATTCAGACTCACTTTGTGTATCTGGTATCCTGATAGACTCCATCAGGGGTGGGCATGCAGCAGTACTAGACACAGACCACATTGCTGTGTAGCTTCTCCCTGGTGTGTTTTAAAGAATTACAGCTGTTCCTTTGCCTTTGCTTGCTAAAACTACCCACACTTTAATGAAGAAGCCCTGTTATGAGCTTTGGTGTTTTTTCCTGCAGCCTCACTGAAAAGAACACTTCTCTGGGCATGCCTGGTATGGGTTAGCTGAACTGGTAAGCCTGAATGTTAAAATATGATGACTGTGTCCTTTGACCCCAGCTTTACCCTGGAGGACACCTCTAGTTTGGTGTCTGCTTTCCCTGACTCTATTTATCCCTTCATCTAACAATGAAATCCATCCTCCAGTGATTTTCAGCAGAGCACAGCAGGTTAGGAGTAGAAGCAACAACTGCCCAATTAAAATTGAAATGTCAAATATGCAGAAGGCAAACTGTAATCATATTGACCTGCCTGGATTATCAGGGCAAGATGCCTTTAGGCTTAGGCAATTAACTGGAGGATAATTGATGACCACAGGCAATCAACCTACAGATGTGGATCTCGTGTGCAAGAAGTGTGCTCGGGCATTTCATTCATTATTGACTCAGAGAAAAGAGCTTGACTCTGTTTGAGTCAAGTACCTCCTAAAGCACTGAGGGTTTCCTTAGAAATCTCCCCAAAATTACCAGCTGAAATCACAAAGCAGTGGCTACAAGTGTGCTGCCATTCCCAGTGTCTGTGTATGGTGTGCCAGGAATGGTAAATCTGTTAGCTGGTGGTGGAGGTGAAAGGATCCTGCAGTTGAGGGTGGTGCCCTGATGACTTATTAAAGTGAGACAAAATAAAAGCAGATGTGGGGAGCTTTAAGGCACTACCAAAGAAAAAGAAATCAAGCCAGAGAAAGGAATTTTTTTTTTCTGGATTACTGAAACCACTGCTCTGGGAGTAACACCGGGAGAGCTCCTCATCCAAACAAGCCCTTCATCTTTCCTCCCTTCTACTTCCCACTCTTCCTTTACCCCTCTCTTTAGAAAGGGCTTGCTGAGGCCTGGGTTTTCTTCTGCCATGACTTGACCTGCATCTCAAGAACTGATGTGTTTATTTGGTTTTCTGTTTTCTTTTTTTACATCAAGACAACCACTGCTTATTAAATTGCCAATGAAATTATTACTGAGCTGTTAGAGGTACACCTCCAAGGAGGCATTTTGCACTGGCCACAGCTAGCTGCAGTGCCATGAAATCACCTGTGCCTTTCCTTCCCTGAGATTCCATATGGAGCAGTACACCTGGAGTAAACCACTTGACTATTAAACACTGCTTGGTTTTGGCAAGGAAGATGTAATTTCTAGGAATAAAGAGCCCCCAATGTCAACAGTGTCTGAAAGTCAGTTGAAGCGTTTCTGTAAAAGAACTAATTAATAATAAAGCTCAGGATGCTTGAACAACTGACCCTCAAAAGCCCTGGAGATTTAAGAAAGTATTTTAAAACCCATTTCACAGTTCCAGTTATTAGTGAATGATTAATTTCTACAGACATCATCTTGTGCTTGCTTCAACCTTGTTTGCTCCAGTGACTTCAACAGTTGAGGGAAACAGTCAGAACAATGTTGAAAACCAGTTAGAAAATAAAATTAAATTAATTAGTATGTACTATGGAGGTACTAATCGTGTCTGTGTACCTTCAGCTGACCTGAGTTTGAACTTAAAATACAGATTCAGTGGGTTTGCTATGTATGAGAAGCACAGCATACATTAAGTATTACAGCATTAACTGTATGGGCACATAATGAATTTCCTGAGATGCTACACATAAATCTGTGAATTAATTTACTAAGTAAAATTATTCTTAAATATGGGTTCATTAAGAAACTTGACACTCTGGGTTTGTTCTTTAATTTGTTTTTATGGCCACAATAACGGAATAATTAATCCAAATTTTTATTCTGCTTAAAGATCACAAAAATCTTGCATAGACAATACCTGAAGATTTTTTCCAAGGCTTTTTTACCTTTACAATACTTTTAATTAAAAAGTTTCCCTTCCTAAAACACCTGGAGTTTGATTTTTTTTTTTTTGTAGCATCATCCTTCTGATGATGCTACAAATAGAGCTTTCGAGACACCTGAACTGCCCACAGTTACAATGGTCCTTTCAAAATGTTCATCACTCCACACCAGGCTTCTCAGTAGACAGTAGGACCTGCACCAGCTTTCAGCAGGAGCAGCTGGCTTCACTTCTGCTGGAAACAGAGTGAAGCAGCTGCTGCTCGTGATGAGGAGACCCCGTGAGCAGCAGCGCCAGCCCCACTGAGAGCTGCCTTGCTGTGATGTCGTGGGAAGGGAAAAATATTTTCCCCAAGATCATTTAAAGCTAATCTGACAACACAAACACTCAGAGGTTTTCATTACTGAATGGGCTTGTCACAGCAAATGGAGAAGAGAGCATTAAACCCTTTAGGCACATGGTACAGGTGTCATCACTTGGCGTACAGGACACAGCAGTATATGCTCCGTCAAACCAGTAGGCAAAAGATGCAAGTGCTGCACATGGCCTCTGCTGAAGGTCATAACATGATTGTGACACCACTGATGTAATTTTTTGCAATGTAATATTGCCTGTCATTCATTCCCTTCTACTGAGAATGTAGCAGCACTTGATGGCTTCAATGAATTAGGACTCGTCTTCTGTCTAAGATGGGAAAGTATTTACAGACGAGACTCAGTTATCTTTGAGAGTTGAGGAAATGGGAAGGGTTTTTTTTGTTTTGATAGATTTAATCTCAGAGATCTGATACACTCTTAGAATTATCAAGAAAGTGCAGTCCACGCAGTGTAATGACAATACAGCTTGAAACTTGATAATACCACTTGAAACTGTAAACTAATCTCCCTGACAGAATTAGAAAGCATTTCTTCCATCCCTGAGTGGAGCTGTGTGTGCTTATAGAGGCTTTGGTCACCTTTCTCAGCATCAATATTTTTGACCACTACTAGAGAAGTGTAGTGGATGTGACAGACAGACAGTCTGATGTGCACAGCAAGTGCCATGTACAAACAGCGAGGGAGAAGCCTCCAGTGTCCTGGCTTTAGACACTCTACTCTAAGCATGAAAAACAATTATCGGAGCCTGATTATGCACAGAGACAATTTCAGAACTTGGTCCATATCCTAAGATAATCCCTGTTTGGATTGCAAGTGCTTCTGACCTAGAAACATGATGTTATTTATGTAACTAGATTTTAAAAATAAAAAAAGGAATGTCAGAGTTCCGAGGGTTTAAATTTGTACTCTACGAGTTACTGGTGGATTTTTCATGATGAGATAATAAAATAAAACAACTGGGGAACTGGAAAGGAAAGCTAGAGAATGTAAGGTATACAGTGCCTCGAGGGGGAAAAGTGGCATGTTATTAGTACTGTACATTGCTCTGAAAAGATAAAGCCATTTATTAAAAAAGACTGAGTTGGGCAGAGAGAGGAAGGATCCATCCTTCCTTAGAATTCCTTCTTAGAATTCCAAGAGAGGTAAAAAAGAATTTCATCACATGTTAGCACATGATGTTCATTTATGTGTTCAACTAATTTTCTTTTACCTCATAATATTTTGCAGTACTGACCTCTGATTTTAGTGCCAGCATAATGTGTCCATTCATAGCGAGCTCATTCCTCAAAGATTAGTCCCTCCTGCTTAGATATTATTTAAAAGGTACTTTAGCATGGTTCTCCAATTAGCAGAACATTTTAAAAAATAAAAGGCTACAGGTAGAATTCAGACCATTCCAAAACATTTTTTTTAAAAAATTCTCATCTATCTGAAATCCTTCTAGAAATAATAGACAGCAACTATGCTTCAGAGAGAGCATTCTGGGCAAAAGTCAAAAGAAAAGTAAGACACTCTTCCCCTCCACCAGATTAGCCAGTGGGGTAAGTTCAACATCTCTAGGACAGTAGCAATCAAGCATCAGAAGCATTTGAGTACATTATCAGCCCCCCAGCAGGGCTGTACCATGGGAATTAGTTTGTGTCTTGAACCATGAAATTTATACTACACACATTTGTTAGCTGAGCTGATGTCTCTACCAATTCTATTCACATTTGTGCAAGTCTCTTTCCCTCCCCCCCCTTTAAAAAAGCAGTCATTTCAAATCATATTTAAAATCAAATTATCACTATAAAATGCAGAAACAAGTCAGCCTTGTTTAGTGGTGAGAAGAGTAGGAATCAATTTTCCAAGTCCAGCTCAGTTAAAGATTTGCTGTGCATTCCTGAGCAAGTCACTTCACTTCTCTGAACTGTAGGACACATTAAAAAAGTTCGGTGCAGCCATACAAAGAGATATTTCAATGGAACGGGGTGCCAAACACCATAATACTGCCTTCTCAGGGCAGCAGGTTTTCTTTGCAGATTGTCAAGTTAGGCTGGTACAGCTTTAGTGCTTCTGTCATCTCAATGTCATCACACTCATGTACGTGGGCCTGATTATAAAGTGAAAGAATTCACACTCACCTGTCTTAATGGCTGGGCAAAACACCCTTTAATAGGCAAAAATGTGTGCAGACATTAAGATGAAAGGCTTGTGCAGGAAAGACAAAGTTACTGATGGTAATAGACTTCCTTTCTTGATGGCCAAATATACAAAGAATGGTGGCTAAAAAGATGCTGAGGACTCCTTCAAGGGAGCTACAAAATAAAGATTTTTGAAAGATATCAAGGGACTTATGCATAACATTTGTGCTGACTGGGATATGGCTGGCAGTCAACCCTGAGCTTTAAATCAAGTGTGTTGCCATCATTATGCTGACCATACATGTGGCTCTGTGGGATGTGGCTTAGCAGGGAACACGGCAGTGCTGGGTGAACAGTCAGACTCGATTTCAGGAGGCTTCTCCGACCTTAATGATTCTATGATTCTATATAGCAATTTGAGGAACTGATAAAAGACAGAATTGCTACATTCTTCTTAGACAAAAACCAGACTCTGGAGATGAGCAAGAAAGGTAGAAGAAATCAGGGCCTGATTTAGATTTATAAAAATCCAAGCAAACTAAAATGAGCCCCAAAGCCCAGGTGTATCAACTGTTGGTAGCAATTCTTCCTTACTTGTCAAACCTGTGGTGTTTTGTCAGCCACACTGGGTCGGTTCTTCTAACTGATACCAGAGACTGAACTTGCCAGTGTGTACACACACACACACACATATATATATATATACATATACATATAAAAATATGTATTTATCTACCTAAATACACACACACACACACACACACATACATATATACATTACAGCTCCACTAAGAGGAGAATTTCAAGTGAAAACAATGTTAAGGGAAGAAACACAGGGAAGAGAATGAAGACTATTTTCACTGTATCAGACAATAAAAATAAACCAGAAGAGACTGCCTGCAGCAGCAGTTCCAGAACTGTGGCTTAATAGCAACCTCTTGCGTGCCAGACTTTGAGATATTGCTTGTGGCTAAGGAGAGCTGCTGTCAAGCTGCAAGTTGATTGGGAAGGCAAAGTGTAACATCGTGCAGGGACATCACAACTGCACTGCTGGCCCTTGAATCAGCAAAAGTGGAGGGCATTGCTGTATGCTTGCAAGAGTCAGTGTAATCATCAGGGGAAAAAAAAAAAAAAAGAAATTCCATGCAACCAGGTAAAGGAAGATGAAGTTTGAAGAGGAAAATTATGTCTCTTGCTAGAGTAATGGCTGTAACTTACAGAAACCAGAAAAGCCTGCAGGCCCACTATACCTCATGCAAACTAAAGTGAGAAGGTGTAGGAGAGCAGGACAAATAGTCTACTTGAGCAGCAGAGCCCCCTTTTTCTGAAAGTTGCCTGTTTTGCCCAGGCCGATCCATCAGTCTTAACAATATTAGGAGATATGTGCAGAAGGGTGTGGTAGAGATGAAAGTAAATCCAAAATCTAGACAGCAAAACTAAGCTAAATTTAGCTGTGTGCATTTCACAGTGCATATTCATCCATCTCCAGGTTATTCTGCTTTCCTGATAAAAAAGGGAATGACAGTGATTGTTTGTGCCTAGTCTCTTCTTTGTGGGATTGTCAAGTTCAAATGCAAGAATGAAAAAGAAATAAAAGTCACTATATAGGAAAGCAAAGGGAACTGCTTCACTACAAGAGCGATGCATTTGTTCACTGAGCCACTGCAAAGAAAACAGTTTTCCTCCCTGTCTGTTCCACAACTCATTTTGCCATCACATGATAGCCAGAGGTTTTGTCCTATTCAGAAATATGGGAGCAGCGGCTAAAGCATGAGTTTCTCTGTTTTCCACTTTCAAGTGGATGACTGGCACTGCTGGTTTCATCACCTGTGGTCTTCCAAGCCCAAACACAACTTGTAGGTAACTCTCATCCCAAAGCCCAGTTCCTCCTGCCATGCCCATTTACTAAAAGGGTAGGTTTAATTATCATTAAACCTTTATTCACTGGACAATTATAAATGTGACAGGCTCTCCTGCTGCTGCTGAAGAGAGCTTAGATTACCGTTTTTTCCAAGAAAATATTGTACTGATAGGATGCTAATAAATCATGTCTTGGAGACCGATGGCCTTTTGCTCCTACAAGACAAGCATTAAGAGCTTTATGCACACAAACACACATGAAACACACGCAAGACTTTGCCATACAGCTCTATAGCACTCCAGTCTAAAGGTGTGTCTCATAACAACATTGCCTGTTATGCTTCCAATGCATCAAAAAGCTTTACAACAACATTAAAAAACAATTGAGGAAAAATTACGCCTGTGTCTGACTCCTTGAGAAACCACCACATTTCACAGAAGACATAAGAGGTCAGGAAAAACAGCTTACTTGAGCAGCAGAGCCCCGATTTTGAGCAAAAGGATTATCAACAATGCCGAATCTCCAGGTGCCTAAAGCATTTTTCTTTCTAGGCATCTTGCCCCTTTCAGTACGATCACAATGGGTGTCTCAGAGACACAATAGCCTGATCTCTGCTAGAGCAACCTTAAATTTTTCCCAGCCAGGGAAAACTGATTATTTCTTTGCCTTGTGCTTGTGACTAATAAAAAAAAAAAAATTCCTATTCATTATTTTCTTTGCTCTGTTCCAATAAATACACTCCTCCTGAGCACAGTCCTGATCCCCCACTGACAAAGAGAAAAACCTGATGCACCTGCAGTGGAGAAAGAAACACACTGAATCTCAGGTCTTGCAGATAAGCCCTTACTTGTTTAACTCTGTAGAAAATGCAATGCTAATTCAGCCAATGCATCTACCTGTAAAACCTCGCAGCAAAAGAAGCCAGCCCCCAAGCAGATCTGTACCTTTGTGGCAGGTAGTTATACTCTTGTCTTTCAGGATCTGTGATGGGAAAAAACAGTGGGGGAATGGCACGAGTCTCATAACAACCTGTCTTCAGCACAAATGCTTAGCAAGGACCAAAGTGTGTGGAGCCATTCGGGACACACAAATCTTCAGCCCAGCATCTCAGCCTCTCCCTCATGAAGTGCAGCCAATCAAGCTGGTGGAGTGCAAACCACAAACCACACAGGAACTCGCAGTCACAGCAGCTTATTGAGCTGGGTATGGGACTCAGCTTAGTGTGGTTTTACTGTCTTACTGCGAGGGAAACTGCATGAGAGCAGTTCCTCTGAGTGCTACAGCTGTGCTGGGGCACCTCACAACTTGCTCAGTGTTCAGTTATTTAATATACCTGTCTGGAAAGCACTAGCCCCTTCAGATACTAGTAATGATCCATCCCCAAGAGCAAGCCATCACAGGTGTCTGGAAATGGACCCTTCTCTCTGCTTTGGGGGGACAGCAGTGGCCATGAGCCATCAGCACGTGAATTTGTGGAGCACCTCTGGTGCCACACGCCCCTGTGACATGACAGGGTCCATGGGTGCATGTGCACAGTGCTCCTGTGAGCTTGGAGTCCGTAAGCAAACGCAGGCGAAGGCAAGGATCATCTTGTGCCTGTGTAGGCACAGCCCGAGAGGGAGTAGATGTGAGAGAGAAACCAGGATGCCACCGGATTCTGCAATAAGTGTGAACCAGGGGGCTGTCTTCAAGCTGTGAGAAAAAGAGCTATAAAAATGTGATTCTTACAAGAACACAGAAGAGGCACATTTGCTGATTTAGTTGTTGCATCAGTTTGGTTGCTACCAAGAGTGTGTTGGGGTGGCCTCTGAATGGCAGTTTCCCTCCCATCTTTTCTTCTCTGCTCTCTGGGCTCCAGTCTTGACTCCTGGAGGCAGCCTGAGGGCTGCCAGGGGTCAGCGGGGCCCCAGAGGGAGAAGGACCATTGGAGGTTGGAAAAATGATTGCTACTGGAGAGCAGGAATCCGCCTTTGGAAGCGCCAGCCCCTGCCCTGGCTGCCTGGTGTGCTGTCTGCAGTCGTTAGCATGAGGCATTTCAGAGGTAACAAAAAGGAGTTGACATCAAGTGAAATTTCCCCCTGCAGCCACCAGTCGAGGACCTCTTAAAATCGTAGCCTAAAAACATCATCTAAATTCTGCTGGGTAGCTGTGAGCTGTGAAAGGGCCATTTGCTGCAGCTGAAATAGATTCATAAATTACTGAGTTCCTGAGCCAGTGAGATCCACATGGCTCTGAGTTCCTGAAGCCACTTTTCTTTCTACCATTTCCTTGGATATGGTTCAGAGCCTGGCCAAATGGTCTGTGCTTTTCTCAGCCTGTTGCTCAAAAGCAGCACAAAACCCCCCAAAACTTTAACACTTAATTACTGTTGACTTTGTAGAACAAGCAGCCAGCTTGCTGAGCTTCCATCTGTGTTCTTCAAAATAGCACAGGTGTTGCAAACTGAAATGGGCAAAAACTTATTGATAATAATACTGAAATATCTAGCATTGAAAAAAGTATTCTTAATTATATCTTCAAAATGTTCAAAAAGTTACAGAGACCAATTAAGGTGTTTTGTAATTGCTATTAAATTACTCTTTTGCCGTTTTTAATAGTTTAAGTACTTTCAATATGAATGTTCTGGTATTCAGCTAAAAACAGCTCTCTAGCTCACAATTTACTTTGATTTGAATAAAAAGGTAAAAACACATTAAACAATAAAAAATGCTTTTGGGCAAAGCACAACTTTCCATTTGGCTTAAGATAAAATATTCTTAGCTCTTCAGCCAAAAATATTTTTTGTTTTTCATTAGAGCTGTCAATCTTAGCAGCAAACTAAAAATCAGTTACATATGCACCATTGTAGCATTAGTCACATGGAGCTGGCTCAAGAACAGAGGCACAGAATGCAACAATCAAATGCTGATGTCTTTTCTACTAGCACTAAGACTTATACAGTGTTCAGCTTCATTGATATGGCATGATGTGTCTGACATTAACTGACAAAAGCAAAAGGCTGGAAGTTAATGCATGGCTGTATCCAGGCTTCAGCTATTATAGTCTCACTGGCTTAATTTGAATATTACTTAAATGCTTTGCAGATATCTACCAAATTTTGTATTTCGGGGGGGGGGTTTCTGTTTGTTTGTTGGCTTGTTTTTGTTTTTTTTTTTTTAATTTTCAGAGGAAGATCTTTTAGGCTAATAACTTCTTTTAATTGTGATTCAACTATATTGATATATTGCCACCAAAACACTGATATTATAATGCTATATCAGTTAGTACATCCTTTTTACAGCTCTGAAATATTCCTGAGATCCTGAAGTGAGGAGGAGGAGTATGCTGGCATGGCTCATGTTGCTCCTTTTGTATGTGTATAGACCCCCAAGCTGTCACTCTTGAAGTTTTCACCATTTACTAAAAACAAAGAAACAGAAGGAAGTGTGGCATACACATAAAAATCCTAGACCTACAAAAGTCAAATCACCTGTGGACCCAGCTAAGGAAAACATGGGAACCAAGGTTTTGGTAAAGCAAGACTTCATTGCAGGAGGATTAGCTAATCAACTTGGAAAGCAAATAAAATGAATGTATCCTGCCATATAAGCAATGTCACAGAGCAACTCTAACAGTGAGAGAGGGGGGAGAGAAACAGACAAAGGGAAAGAAGAATTTCATGACTGAAGTTTTTTAAAAGCTTCCTTGAAACACATGATAAAATCAGATTATCTCAGCAGGAGATAGACAGATAAAAAGGGACTCCATTTGAAGTGCAAACAAGAAAAAGACAGGGAGTTGTAAAGCATACAGCACCTTCCTCATAAACATCCCACTTTCTCTCTGCTCCAAGTGTTTGCAACTGTCTCTCCCTGCAAAATCTTAATTAAACCAGTATATTTCCCATTTAAGTAATTTGAAAATGTGTACTTTGATAAAAAGGTTAATTAGCTCTATTCTTTAGAAATGTGAAAAGGTACCATTTTGATCTTTTGCTTGAAATTTATGCCAATCCTCGCATTAAAAATATCCCTCAATCTGGACTGTGGTAGGTAGCACACAAGAGAAATATCTTCATAAGGGGGACTGTGGGAAGGGGGCTCACATGGAAAACAAAATTTATTTGGAGCTTTAATGTTTTTACTTTTTGTTTTCATAAAGTGTATCACACATTGTCTCCCTTCCTGAGGCTGGGTGTTTGTCAGGGCTTGGAATCAAATTGATATATGATGAAAATGGACCTTCTCTGGTGACTCAGCTGGGAATTGCACAGAAATCTACCCAGCCTTATGCTAACCAATAAAAGGAAGGGATGGGAACAGAAACATCTCATAAAGCTGTGAAATAACAATTCACAAGTACCATTTAAATCATTTGGAGGCTGCATTCCCTTTTTATGCTACTGCTGCGTTGACCAAAATGCGTCTCCTATTGAGTATTGAGCTGGGAAAAGCTGATGGATCCAAGCCTTTTGGTCTGTAAAAACTAGCGTTACCATTTAGCAGAGCAATTCAATGACAAATGGAAGCTCTTGTAATTCCTTCACCTCTCTGCTCTTTTTTAGAGCCCTTCAACAATTCTGTAAATAGAAGGGTTGCACTGGACTGACAAGAGACATTTCCTTCCCTGTCCCTAGTTGCAGATATTGTTCTTTTGCTGTAATGTAACTTTCACTGACTCTGACATTTGCATTTGGATCTTGTTATAGGTGTGATCAAAATGCTAACTACATTAGCACCATAAGTCTACTGAAGCAGTGGTTAAACAGTTGAAGGTGTTAGGCTGTGTTTAAACAAACTTACTGGGCACTAAAATTATCTATTTATTCTTTTACTTGCTGCTGGTGCTCTCCATGTTTTTAATTGACTTTTCATAGTGGAACACCTGGATATTGTGTTTTTAACCTGTAAATATCAAAGTACTAAATTATTATGGCATACCAACAACCAAGTCACTTGCCTTCTAGTTTGGTATCAAACTGTAGCCTTGCCAAAAGGAGAGGCTAGACATCTTCTCTCTGCTTTCTCCTTAGGTCTGTTATGGTTGCTGTGTTTTTGGTTAAGGACAGTTGAATGGGACCAAAAGGTTATTGCAGAAAGCAATATCCACTTCTGTTCATTAATTTTGCTACCATGGGATCCTGATTTTGGCTTCCATACGCAGATGAGAATTGGAGGATGAAATTATTTCTGCCTCTGCTTTCTCCAGAATTTTAAGTAAATGATATCACAGAATTATGGATATCATGAGCATTCCTGCAAGCTCCCTCAGTATCCTTGGGTGGGTCCCATTCAGCCCCACAGAGCTATGTGTGTCTATGTGGTGTAGCAGGTTACTGACCATTTCCCCTTAGAACCATTGGACTATTTCCCCTTCTTTCTGCTCTCCATCCCTGTTCCACACACTCCAGGAACTTCCTGACTGTTTCTTCTCTCCTGTGCTTACAGCAGACGCCTGGTAAGTTGAAGTTCCCCACAAGAAAAAGGGCCAACAATTATGAGACTTATCCCACCTGCCTATAGAATATTTTGTCTGCTCTTCACCCTGGTTGGGTGGCCTGCAAAAGACTTCCACCTTACTGGCCTTCCCCCAGTTCCTACCCATAACCACTCAACCCTATCATCATCATTGTTAAACTCTAGACAGTGAGAACACTCCCTAACACACAGGGCTCCCCCACTGCCTCTCCTTCCTCACCTGTCCCTCCTGAAGAGTTTACAGCCATGCACTGCAAGCACTCCAGTTGTGTGAGTGACCCCACCATATTTCTATGATGGCAGCTCTGGCACAGTCCTGCCCTTACTCAATGGCTTTCAGCTCCTGCTGTTTCTTCCCCGTGTTGCATGCATTGGTGTAGATGCACTTCAGCTGGGCTATTCATCCTGCCACCTTTTTCAGGACAGAGGCCCTAATTCCTAATTAGAGTTATTACATTTGCAGATGTGCATTGAGTTTTGTCATTTGGAGAATAAAATAAGCACCATGAGATGTGTCTGGCACCACTTACTGACTTAAACTAGATATAGCTGGAAAATAACTAGAAAAAGTGCAAAAATCTTTCTAAAAATATCTAGAAAAAGTTCAAGTGAAAAAAGCAGCCACTAACAATTCCTGGGGCCTCCCAAGTTCATTAATGTGGGAGATGACTGAACTAACAGACAGTGCAGTTTCTCCTTCTGGATAATGGACAAGGTTATGCCACTGGATGAATGGCTGCAGAAAGACCTGGAGGTTTGTGTTCCAGTGTCTCACATGGCTGGACTATTTTATAAATAATGCATCAGAGAAAGTCAGACATCAGTATAAACAGGGCTTCTTCAACACTGAGACACTGCAAAATTTTCAATATATGGGTAACACTGAAAGGAATCAAGGATGACTTGAGAAGGCCTGTCAATTAAAATTAGTAAGTTTGGAATTGATTATTTAAATAAATTGCTCAAGGAAAAAATAGCAAGTTAGGAAAAGCATAAGAATAAACAACTTTTCCATGTAATTCTCAGAAAAAATACCTTAACAACACCTTTACAAGTAAGAACTTAGGAAAAATGGCATCAGTGTTGGTTTTAGGCTTACATATCAATGGAAGTATTTTTGATTATAAAGACAGATGAGCTAAAATGCTGAAAATTGAAAAGTAATTAGCATCCATTTGGCATTTCTGAAAATTAGTGGCTTGAAAGTAAGCAAGACAAACTAATATTTTCTGACTCTAGAGCACATATTAAAATAGATTGGTCTTTATATTTTTCTCCCATAGCTGTGTTTTCCTAGATTAAAGAGGGGAATTGGACCTAAGGCAGTCAGAAGGAGTTTTTGTATACAAATTCCTAGTTACATGAGTACTGATATGAGAATAGGACAATTAACAAGGCTGCTCAGTGCAGTGAGAGCCCAGTTAGCCCGAGTTACCAAGCAGCACCCCTGGTGTCTGTCAGCTGGGAAGCAAGTGCTGAAGCAGCTTCAGCCAGCAGGTTTGCTCAGTCTGCAGTTCTGACAGATGCGACAGGTAGAAACAAGTCTGTTCTGAAGCACGTGTGATTTTGCCAAGGAATCATACAGAAGATGCCATGATGCACAAAAGAGCACTGCAGTGGTGTACAGAGTCAGGCAAAAGGCCCACTTGGCCCAGGGTCTTCTAGCTGGGAGTGCCAATATCATCTGTTTACAGAAAATGAGCAGGAGGAAAGGAAACAAAGCAAGCCTTCTTGACATTCCTTCCAGGAATTCTTTGCTGCGACAAGTCTGACTTGACTGGTTGAGCCAGAGATTGTATCTGAACAATTATTTAAAAGAGCCATTTATTTTCTGTGAGGTTGTCTATGTTTTTGTCCTTTGTTGCATTCCGTGGCAACAAATGTGACAACTCACTTACTGCATAGTATGTAAGAACACTTCCTCCTTTTTGTTTAAAAACTTTGTCTGGTAATTTTGATAAGTTTGTTTCTCCTGGAAGAGTTAGGTTATGCTAACTGATTGGACTTCAAGTTGGTAGTCCAGTGAAGTTTACAGGTAAAGACAATATTTAGTGTTTACCACTGAAATATCTTTACACTGCCACTTAAGTAACTTCTACTTTAGAATTAAAAAATTGGTTGAGAAACTTGGTAGTTTAGGAAATTGTAAGAACATATAAAAGCTGTTGTCTTTATTTTCAATATAATATCTAGACATTGATTTTAACTCTGAACCTGAAGGAAGTTCTTTATAATTACAAATATCTTTATAGAGAAAGAAATGGAATTACCAATCAATTAATAGTAGAAAAGTATCCACACTACAAAACCAAGTATCCAGTTCATACAAATTATTCCAGCTGCTGGAAAACCCCACAGAGAACCTGGACCTAAAAGGGACCATGGAAAGTGAACTCCCTATTGTTCCTCCTAGTGTAGAGCCATTCTTCTTAGCCATTTCTGACACACTGCTGGAAGAGCAAGAGTCACGTTCTATTCTCACTCCTATGATAACTGGTACCTACTAGCTAGAGGAATTGTACATTTTAGATATTGTCATCTGGCAGATTGCATCAGAACCAGATTTTGAAAACTTTTTCTAAGAAAAAGGGAGAACAAAGCATCAGTAGACCACTGGAGCTTTTGTTAAAAAAGAAATCAAGGCAGCTGGTGCCGATATTTTCTATATGATAGATTTTTTAAAAAATGTAAACAAAATATCCTGCAACAACCATCAGAAAGCCAAAGCCAGAGACAATCTTCTTTTCCCTTCCCCATCTGCACTGAAAATACAGCACTCTCAATTAGAAGTAGGGTTATTTACATAGCACATGGAATTGCTTATCAAGTCAATTTGCATTCTGGGGAACAAATAGATGGATTAGAGTATTATGTATACAACTTATTCCTGCTGTAGTGATCCATGAAATTGCAGATAATTTTGCTGAAATAGAACATTATATTTTTAAGTGAAAGTGAAAGAAAATGAGAAGGAGGAGGTAAGCCATAGGAAGCGAACTTCAAATACAAGATTAAATGATTAGTAAGAACATAGCACTGCTGGGAGCAGCACGAACTGCTGCATGAAGCCCTGACCTGTTGACTTTCAGACACAATCAAGCATCCTCCTTGCCATAGTAAATTAGATGAATGATGGGTAGTGATGGGCCTGTCACATTGCACATTCCTGTCCTCAAGTGATGTATGTGAAAGTGAATTCCTGCTGATACGAACTCCATGCAGCTCCTATAGGCTCTGACACACCAGCAGCATGCATCTGCTCTGTGCAATGAAATAATTGCATTGTGATTCTTCTACAGTACAGCTGCACATAATGATTTTCTTAGTTTTATACTGATGAGATAAATTCAAGACTATTTAGTGACTGTATAAAAATCTGGAGGCTATGAGATTAAACTAAGGAAAACTCTAACTATACCATAAAAATTTGCATTTCAATTCCTCTTTTCCCCCTCTCTCAGCAAAAGAAGACACGTGCTTCCATCTTCACGGCTTAACTTGAAAGTAATGTGTGGCTTAATGTGGTTTCAAAACAAGTCAGGAAAAAAAACAACTAACACTTGGTCACTCAGTTTCAGTTCTAAGTTGCTGCCTCTGTCTGAAATTGCTATTGCCCTTCACCTGAGTTTTGTTAACTGACAATACATGTAGTCTTACTCCATACTATTTGTGAACTAAAATATCCCAACTTCAAAGTCCCTCTGAAAAGGAATTTGAAAACCCTGTACTCATCAGTGACAGAAGTAACCACCTGAATTACCATCTACAAACTCATTATATTTGTCCATGGTGTCACTGTATTTAGCTCACCCCAGACTTAATTAGTCTGATGTTAGATTCAGGACTTGTAAAACTTAACAACAGAAACCAGGAATGAAAGAAAACTAAAGTTACACAGAGAAGGACATCTTAGTACTGAATTTTCAGGTTTACAGTTCCAAGAGAGGAGGGAGCCAGAGGTCTTTCTGTGTCTGCAACCTGTCTCTTGAGGCATTTTATAGCATATGTTAATGTCTTTGCTCAGCATCCCAAACCCAGGAAAAATCTGCCTTATTTTCCCTTTCCAGTGGTTTCTGACAGTATCAGAAGTAGTATGACAAACAGGCATCAAGACACTAAAATATAATTAGATGTTGTGTCTCTTATATTATGCTCTCCCCTAGGAGATCTACTATCAAAGGCTGCTCACAAATATTTAATTTCTTTTTACTCCTACCAAACTTTCTTTCTTCAAACTTCAGCCTAAAGAACTCAATCTTATATTTTAACTATCTTTGCTAAATTTTTTTAGTTGTTCTAAAATGAAAAAGGTTTCCATGCTAAGAAAATTGGTATTTGTTAAAATAAAGGTTATAAATCTACATAATGCAAAAAGTAAAAAGGGTAGGTCAATGGCTTTAGAAAAAGGGAAAATGAAAGTCTTTAGGAATTAGAAAATGGGTCTGTTATAGTACTCTTTTGTCACAAATACAGTTGTGGGTGTTTAAATCTAGAAAAGATTTCTCTGTCTTAACCGGTTTTTCTGCTGTATGAGTCCCCATTTGATAAAGCTTGGTTTGACCAAAAGATTTCATAAAAAAATGGGATAGCAGGGCCTATTGATGATTATCTTAAAATAGCTTGCTAGAAAGTCCTCTGGGATCCCACAGCTAGGAAGACAAAGTCTTGCTTTGGGTCAAGACCGAGGTGCCTAAGCAGAACTAGGAATAGAGCATCGGTAGGGAATAACAAGTAATCAGTGCAATGGACTCTTGTTCTAACTGTGCAATAGCAGTGGGACTAAAAGGTACTAGAAGAACAGACATGCTGTAGAAACCTTATTAAATGCTCTGAAAAGGTGGGCAGAGATCAATAGAGTGGTTACAGGAGATTTGTAACAGCTTTCTTTATGCTTTATTCCAGCTACAGATGTCTTACATAATTTAGACTACTGGTGTTCACACAAACTATACAGGATATATAGATAAAAGGAGAAATTAATTCTTTGGGTTCTAGGCAGGATTCAGAAAAAGTCATCCACTTTCAAGGTAGGTCACTACTTTCAGAATAAAATGTCAGATAATATTCACTGTGGAATAACATGGGAATAGGATGTATGTGTTAATAGGATGCTAGTGTTAGCTAAATCACTATGGCTCTGTGCCCTAAGACAAAGAGAAATTGCCCACTTGTAGCATATTTTTAGTTATTTTCTTGCATATATTGGATACAACAGAAGTCTAAAAACATCAAGACTATTTACTAATGAGTAAATAACTCTACATAACATTTAAACCGTCAAATGGAAGAAGAAGCTTGTTAATACTTAGTATTAGCAGGAGTTAGTTTTGTTAGGATAATCTTCTAAGATGCTGTAAATTTCACTTGAGCTGAAGTTGCGGTAGGAAACTTCCCAAAACAATCCAGTCTTTAATACGTGAAAAAAATTACTCAGAATTTTTGTCTTGATTTTCTACGACTGAAATGCCAGATATTGAATACAAAGTTACAGGACATGACTCTTCAAGTTGACATGCCGTCCAAACCAACCAAAGTCACTGGGTACAGCATTTAGGCTGTTGCTGCACTTTTGAGCCTTACCCATCAGTCCTAAACATTTTTCTATTTTAGATGCAGTCAGTATAGCATAAAGGTTGTAATGTTGTCTAGTTGCATCAAGAGAAAAACGGAAGTGCTGCAATTTTTAGACAGGGTGAAAACAAATCTTTTGTGATGTGACAAACTAATCTCAAACAGAAGATTAAATCTGCTTTTATTGGTGGGGGATGTATGGTGTTCTTGCTGCATCTATTGCTAACAGAAGTGTAAGAAGTCCTTGCTGAACCTTGCTCTGCAGTACCATGTAGGAATTATCTGTGCAGCAAATCCAGGTGCAGGAAAACAGGAGGCAGCTCATGTTTATGTCAGCTGCAGCGTATGGTCACCAGTTGGCCAGCATGCGGTGTTTAGGCGTTGTGAGGTCTCCAAACACCCCTTAATGTTTCCATACCATATGTACTGTAATATCTAATCACCATGGGAGTAGAGACTAATGTTTCAGCACAATTTATTTGTTGGCTGATGAAAAACTAGCTAACACTCAAAATGCTATTCGTTATTAGTCTTTTTTTTCTTTTTCTTTTTTTAATCAAGGCAGAGAAAATCACTATAATCTGCAGCTTTTCTGCATTCTGCCTCCCTGAGTTGCTTTCTTATTCTCACCAGACATGAGCTACAACCTTCTCCCTCTATTGATGCAGGTGCCCCCAGTGTAGGGAATTAAGAGCCTTGACTCCATGATTCAGGAGACTGAACAAATGCTTTATTAAGCTATATCACATTACATTATATTGCTACTATACTATATTAAACTATACTACTAAAGAAAAACCTGTGACCCTTTCCAGACAGTCACAACACAGCTTTGACCCAACTGGTCAATCAGGCCAAAAAACCATCAGCAGAGTCCAATTAACAAATCCCTTTTGGTAAATAATCTCCATAACACATTCCACATGTGCCAAACAACAGGAGCAGCAAGTAGAGAGAAGAATTGTTTTCCTTCTTCTTTCTCTGAGCTTTCTCACTGCCTTCCCCAGGAAAAATCCTGAGAGAGAGAACATCCCTCTTCCAGAAAGGAAACATTTTCACACAGGTAGTTTCAGCTGATCTATTTCTCAAATACTTCAGGCACTGTGTAGCTCCTAACAGAAGAAACTTCCGAAGTGTATTTCCTATGGGAGATTAAATCATTCTGTTATAAAAGAAATTCCTAACATCTCATGTCCTTTTTGTTGTTGTTGTTATTTCATGTCAATAGTTCCATATTGTAATATTAATTTCAAACAGTCTGGGAATCATCATAATCTTAGAAATCTTTAGAATTTTTTTTGCCCACACTGAATTCTGTTTGCAGTTATCTGTGGAAAGACCAAAACTACAAAACTGAAGAATCAGAGAGCCTCCAGTGTGTGCTCCACAATGCCTTAAAGAATATGCTGGATAATCCCTCAGAACTCAGGACTCAGAAGTCTTAGAGGTGGTGAATTTAAACTTTTTTGATCAGTGGAGTCCTAACAATTGCACAGTTAATTTGCAATCTTTTGCCCAGAAATGGTATGATATCACCACAATGGTGGTAGTCTTATTTTTTCTGAGCTCTCAGATCCCTCAGAAGCAGATGATGCAATTGGTAGATGTACCTTGAAAATATGGATGAAAGACAGAGAACCTCTTATTAGAGTGAATTAATAGGGCTAATAAAAGCTGCATCAATCTTCTTCAATGTACTACAGCAGTTTCAATATGGATGCGCAAGTCCTTCATAAAAATCTCACTTAGCCATATTGAATGTGGTTACAAGGTGATTCTCAGTGGAGGAAACATAAATAATGACATATGCTCAGATCACAGTGCATGACAACTGTCTCCGTTGGACGTATGCACAAAATGTGGTCAGCTCACCCAGCAATCCCAATGACTGAAAGTTTTAACAGGGATAATGCTTGTATACAACCTTAGCAATGTATGGCTAAAAGCTGAAGGAGAACACAAAATGGGAAAATTTTATATAAATAATATTATTTTTGTCCTATTTTCAAGTATTGATAATTTCGCTTTAAACTCCAACTGGAACAATAAATAGGACATTTTTTCCTTTTTGTGTGTTAGCTATATCTGTCATTTATCAATCTAAAGGGCTTTAACTTCCTGTAACATGGGTGTTATCATCTTCACTGCACACAAGTTTTCTAACTTTTCGTAAAATGACCACATGAAGACAAAGCTCAAAGCAGTCTCAGATTTCATTATAAGGGTCTTGGCTTTTTAAGACTGGCTACTATCAGAGATGCCCAGAAAGGGCTAGCTGAAAATCCATTTATGGCACTGCCTTTAATCAAAACACAAGAAAAAAGGTAGATTTTCCCCAACAAGCAGAATTATATAACCCTCTCCATCTATACTTGGGGTCAGTCTCTCATCAGCTTCTCTCCTTTGGCTATGAATTGTAGCAACAGCCCTCCTTTAGTGCCTTGTAACCCTGAAAGAAGTTTGGCTGGTTTTATGCTTGAGTCACTGCACTGAATGCAGGCCTGCTTTATTATTTGTATCACAGATTTCCTGTGTAGTTTTAGATAAATAATGTCTTTATTCTTCCAATGATAAAACAAGGCTTAAATCCCTCAAACTGGAAAGGATATTCTGAAGATCAGTTGATTAGTCTTTTTGAGATATTCTGATATTAGTGAAGAGATACTTCAAAAAAGCTGGTAAATATACAGTGATCTTTGATTTCTGGTCTTCCACAGCTTTTGTTAAAAAAAACCCCAAAGATTTCCGCCTTTTAAATCCCAGCTGGGTGACTGTTCTCTTTTCACGCAGCATCTCTCACATTGCTTTCCTAAGTTAGAGCCCATTTTCTTCCCTTCTCCTTTTTGAAGCTCCTTACCCTTTGCCGATTTAGTACAACATATGCTTTCCAAACATATTTATTTGCTGCTTTTTCTCCTCACATTCCCAAGTGTCTTATAAATGCATGTGTATAAAAGACTTCAAACAAAGAAATGAGACTGCTGCAGGGATACCACATAGCAAACAGATAAACAAGCTATTAAACAATTAGCTATCTGCTCCCTTCATTAACATATCTGAGCAGATATCTTCTATTGGAGAAGAAATAGCATAAATTCTATAGAAACTAGAAGGAGGAACTTTTAATTGTGTATAATGTAATATTATCAGGGTCCTAGAGTTAATCACTTATCCTTTCAAGTTTAATTTAGGATTACTAGCCACTCAAAGTATTAAGTGTTTTGGGGTTTATGTCTCATCCATAGTTAATTCCAAGGTAAGCATCTTCTATGAATACTGGTGTAGTAGAAACTCAGAGAAGTAGTCTGCATACTAAATTGTCATAACCCATTGCAGCAAAGTTTGACTTGGAGACTCCTAGCTTAGAACAAACAGGGAAGGCATGGTCCTAATAGCTTGAGTGAAATATGGAGATGAGAATCCAAAACAGGTGCACACACAGCCTATGTCAGTCTATATCCCCATTGCTATACACCTCTGTGCTGAACTCAGTTCTGCAATGCAGAAGTGAACAAGGACTGCCTGCCTTCCCTAGGAAAGACACCATGATTCAGAACATTTTTTTTCATACAGAATATTGTCTGTATTCTGTATGAAAAAAACTATTACAAGCTTTCATGTAGCCTTGCAGAAGAACATGCATACACAAAATAACACCGACATATTTTCCTTTTCCTTAGGTATTTTTTTTCACATTAGTCTTATAAATAAAGATTTCTCTCCGGAAATTTCATCCTTAAAATTGGTTTTGCAGCTGTTCCCTACTGTCCTGTTTTGCTCCATGTGTTATGAAGCACATGTGTCTGACATAATGCTGCAATAGCATTCATTTTAAAGTCTGATCTGGAAGTGGAGAATGAGGGCCTGATCCTGGTTTGCTGAGTGTGTAATTTTTACACAAATAAGGAAACCAACACAGCTTCTTATATTCATGTCTCCCTGTTCAGAAAGGAAGCACACTGCAGACACTGGGGATATAAACACAGAAGGCAGCAGGTAAGAAGAGGAGGGCCAGGCTGAGCTGTGAATCTGTCTGGCTTTGTCCATTACTGTAAAGAGCTATAAATTCTGTTAGTATTCAGCCCCAGCCACTGGCTCTTGGCATTGCAGTTAATGGACCGAATGATGCCTCAAAGGCATTTTTATACCCGATTAATTCCAGGAAATTTAACATCTGTGTAAAAAAAATCACCTCTTCCCCCCCAGTAATTAAAAAAATATTTCTCAGCAGAACATTTTCCAGGGCAGCATCCCTGTCATATCAAAATCATCTTTCTCCAGCACCCAGGCAAAAGCTGCAGTAGCCAAGCCAGACAAGTTCTCTGAAAATGTGAAATCATCAGAGACCTATTTTGCAAGTAACACTGATGTACTTAGAAGGGAAGAGCTGATGGATATCTAACAGATTTATTTAATCATCATCCTCTTCCCCCACCTTCCAAGTAATTAACTAGCAAATATCAAACTGATGGTGTTAGCAGTCAAATACTTGAAATAAGGATGTTTCTCAGGGGCAGAGTTGTGGTACCCAAACAATTGAAATGAAGATAGTGATTTCATTTGTCATCTGTTCCCTCTGGTATAAATGCAGTAAGAACAAGAATTTAACCATGGGTGACTACAATAATACTGAATATGAGGTACCAAGGTAGTTTCCTGCCTGACTTCCTCTGACAGCAAACATGCATTGCAAAAATTGTATGAAATTACCATTTAAAAATTATGTTTGAGATAAAAAGCTGTAGTATGAGCATTAACACTTTCTCCAAGTCCTCTGTTGCTCTGTTGGAACTGCAAAGAACGATGTGCAGCTCAGAATACTTCAGTATAGGTTTTACTGGGACATTGTGGTATCTTGGGCTAGAGTTCATTTTCCTTCGTATTGTTAAATTGTACTCTGAGATCCCAGTGAGACACCCATTTTGAATTGTGCCCTGTACTCACTCATGTTTAGTACTGTCTTACAGCATGGGTAATCCTGTTTAAATCGACCAGGTGCTACCTAATATGAATAAAATATCACAATTTGACTCAGCAACATAAACAAGGGATTAGGTTAGTTGACTAATCTGGCATCTGGTTACCAGTCAGCAGAGTTGAAGCCCTCTAGAAAGTAAAATGCTCTCTAACTTTCAGAATTACATTTAATAATAGTGAATGAAGACATAATAAAACATAGCTATAAAATTGCATTGGTATTCTAGGGAAAAACTCTTTACCTGCTTCATGCTCCATTGGGTGCCAGGGTTCTACTTTCTGCACAAGACTATTTTTAAACTAGTTAATTAGTATCTAGTTATCAGTGTCTTACATCTGTCATGTGAGAAATATTTCACCTAGTTTAAATGTTCAATTTAGAAAACGTTCTATACATAAATATGTCATCCACGTTACTCAAGGTATGTGCATAATAACAGAGTGCTGAAAGACTTCAAAGCACTGAAGAACCAACAGTCATAACCAAGAACATAAGGTACACATGCTTGTGCTCCTCCCTTGATGCCATAACTAGGGAAGGACACTGGTATGACCTATATTGAAACTAGCAAGCTGGAAAAAGAAAATCTATGAAATTATCAAGCAGCTATTCATTCCTTGGAGTTTTTACAGTAGAGAATCCAGACCATGGCTGGATCTGAATTCAGACGTTGATTAAATGAGATTTTCAGCCATTGAATTGCAGAGCAGCAGGAGAAAACAGGAATAAAAAAAGGAGAAGAAACAAGCACAAAAGATTTTTATCTGTCCTGAGAGAAGCACTTTTTAAACAAATTGTAACTGTTTATAGCTCTACTTTCTATGACTGAGGACATATTCTCCAGCCAAGGCAGGCAATTTTTTGTGCACTCAGGAGGGTAGGAATATGCCCCCAAATATTTTACAACATCTTATGAGGAAATGGAGGGCAAACTCATGTCTGTATTATCCCTACCTGCCTGTGATGATCATTTCAATGGGCTTTGTGAAAACCTGCTGTAACTGATTTGCCACTTTCTTGAATACAAATAATTTCCTATAAATTGTGCCTCCTGCATTTCAAAGAGTTTTGATAATGATTTTTTTGTTTGTTTGTTCTAAAAACATTATTGTATTATAGCAATATTCCACCATATTCTTGCCAAGTTTCTTATTAGTATCAGCAGCATCCAATACAATCTAACTCTTCCCTCTGCTCAGCAAGCTGCCTTCTCAGTGGATGATGAAAGCTGGCATGGATAAAGAGTAAATCTTATTAGCCATGCCCACACGTGCTGTGCAAGGACTCGTGCATGATCTATAGTGCTGGGGGAAGATGTGCACACTGGTTAAAAAAGGGGAATTTGGAAAGGTTTCATGTCTATGGTTGCACAGTCAGCACAGGCAAAGCTTCCACATCTCTTTTTTAAAGTGGCTTGTGATAAAATCTGCTTCAGTCCATCTTGATTTCCATGCATAGGCTGTAGGAATTTAGGAAAGCAGGTCTTTCCTTTTTCTGGTTTTTCATGCTTTGGAGTACTAATATTTAGCATTTAGAAAGTACTTTACTGTTGCAACTCACTGTCCAATTAAACATGGCTGTGCGATGCTAAGTCCCCTAAAATGTAGCAGTTGTTCAGGCACAGTACTGCAGAATGCTACCTGATGTTTTGCACTTCTAAAAATAGGAAATTGCTGTGATTTCTCACAATATGATAGCAGCAGGCAAATGCTGACTTTTTGACAATAATGACATTAAGTGGTACTCTTCCTGAGGTTAGAGGCCTAGTTCTTATTGATGGAAGCACTACTGCAAGGCAACATAAAGAGGTTCTTATGTGTTTGAACACTATCAGATCATTTCATTCCCAGTTTTGCATTCTGCACCAAATTCCCCAGCTGCCCAACCTGCTTGCAGGCTCGTGAGCTCTAGCTGGAACCAAATGCAGAAGTTCTCCTTGTAAGGAGAGTCTGATCCCATTTCAATATGACTGTGGGCAATGCCTAGAATCTAATGGGTCCTGACAATCCCTCCTGGTGTGACTCAGAGCACGTATGAAATGCTGTCAGCAGCAAACTGGTTGGTCTGTTTCCTTGCTGGTAAACTAAATATCAGCCTTCACGTTATATGGGGCTCTGCCACAGGATCACAAATGGTTGAGTTTGGAAGTGACCTCTGGAGGACCATCTGGTTCAAACCTGTGCTCCAGCAGGGCCACCTGGAGCTGACTGCTCAGGACCATGTCCAGATGGCTTTTGCATATCTCCAAGGGAGAAGACTCTACCACCTTCCTGGGCAATGTGTGTCCCCTTGGTCACACTCACAGTAAAAGAGGGTTTCCTGAAGCTCAGATGGAGCCTTCTGTATTTCAGTTTGTGCCCATTGCCCTTGGTCCTGTCAGCTAAAGGGGATGGAGTAGTCTTCAGGGAGTCAGCTAGGTAGAAGCCAATCCATGTATTTCATTCCAGTTTCCAATTGCAGTGTGTGGCACAGGACCACCCCTCACAAGATCTTGGGTTCATTTCAGGGAAAGAAAGGTTCGAGTGTTGCAGCTGAAGCATCTTCAGCTGATGACATAAAATGTGTCAGTCACCTCTGGATGTGGGGTTTGGCATCTGCCATGTCTCTTATACCAAAGGTGAAAAGCATTACCTTCAGTCAACTTGACAAGATATTTTCTACCAAAATTTAGCCTTCAAACTCATCAGTCTCAGCAAAAATTGCCACATGATGACAGCAGTAAGGCTGCAGCAAAGGCAGTGTTGCTGTGCTTTTACTGCCACAAAGGCTGGGGTATCAAAACAGTGACTTGCAGCCACAAATGCACCTTGCCATGTGAGCATGGATAAACTTCCAGAAATGCAACAGGATAAGCAGTGCAATTGTAGGGTTGGTGGGCCATAAAGAGAGGAGACAGAAGCAAAACCTCACCCAGTGCAGTGTTGATAATTGCATCCACTTAAGGAGAGAATCTTGCCCACTTGGGTCCAGATTTTTACCCCCATCAAAGAAAGTAGCTCTGTTGAGATTAACACAGTGCTGCTTCACTCTGTATGAGGATTGCCCTATTGGCAAAAAATCAGCCTTCAGAAATACAGGCTATTTCGCTGACTCCTGCCCCAAATACAATTGTTATATTAGCAGAGCCCTGCCTATCCCTCTGGGGAGCTGCATGGTCCTATGACACTAAAGAGCACATGAGCAATTACTGCTGCAGTGGGAAAAGAAAGATGTAAAAGAGAATTTAAAAGCTTCTACAAAACAAAAATGCGTATCCTAAACCTGCTGATTAAAGACAAACCATAAGCACTATTTAAACCACCTTGCTCATAGTTAAATTACAGCACACCAATGCTTTATCCCTGGCAAGCATGAGTGAGAGTTCTCTTTTGTGAAATTTTATAAGACATAACCAGAGTGAGGAAAAGAGCTCTGCTCAATAAATGTATAAAAATAACCCCACCAGGAAACTACCATTAATAAAGTTCAGTTAGAAACACATCTCCCAGATTACTCAGAGTTACTTCTCTTTCCATTTTCTTGTTAGTTTTTGGAAATATAATAATCTTTTTTCAAAACTTCACACAAGCAAAACTTTTCCTTGGACTAGTGATTCTTACATTGCTCAAGACCAACATGCCTGTTCTGGTGAGATCAAATGATGTCAAGGAAGATGAAACCCAAATCTCCAGGAGATAAATCACTCACTACACTTCAATATAGGAACGGGTTTCTGAGCATACTGTCAAAATGACATCATCCAGAGAATGTAACAACAATGGCACAAAATTAGACCAAAGGTTCCCCTAGTTCAGGATCCTCTGTTCAGCAATAGGAGAACATAAGTACTATTTTAGGAAGGACTACAAAAAGCAAGATAAATTCTGGGTGATCTTTTCCTGAAATAATCTTGTAACTTCAAGCCAGGTAATAGCTTTAAAGAACTGACCTAAGGGGTGAATGTAGAGCATCATGTTCAGTAGCCACAAATGTATTTCTCTCCTGAATTTGTTCAGGCTGGTTTTGACACCCATTCTGATCTTGGCCTCCTCAAAACCCTGTGGTGCTGAGTTTCAATTATGTGCTGTGGGGAAAGCTGCTGTTTTGAGTTTGCATTAAAGCAAATTTATTAGAGCTTATAAATTCTCTGTGTGTCCTTTACTTCCTGTGTTGCAAGAAATAATGAGTAGTCATTTCCTATTCACTTTCTGTGCTCTACATCTTCTATAGATCCGGAAAACATCTCTTGCCTTTTTTTGCCAAGCTAATGAAACTATTGAGTACTTCCTCCTGCATAGACCACTCTATACCTTAAATCACACTTGCACTCCTTCTCTGTAGTCTTTCTAGTTCTTTGCAATAGTAGAGGTTGAAAATGGAATTTGTACAGTAGTGCAATGACGGTTTCTGTCCTTTTCTTTTCTTAGTAACTCTTAACTCTCTCTTTCCCTTTGACTTTTTCATCTCTGTGCAACATTGAGCTGATGTTTTGTAATGTGGACAACTGGAAACTAACACTATTTATTATTAGACTAAGTAATATGAACAAAGGAAAAGGTGGAAGATTAGAGAGGAAAAAGAGACCAGAGTAGGAAAAGTGTCAAGAGAAGAGATTATTACAACAGGAATTACAGGAAAAACATTTTGGACAAATTGTTAAGACAACATTGTATCTTTAAATAACTGGTAGGGTGACTAATTAGCTGTTGTTACTTCTGTAATGAAGTTTAAACTTTTTCTTGATGCTTAATGAATGAAAAGAAGTCCCAAGAATATTTTTCTGGGAAAGTGATATACAAGCAATGCAGAGCATGAATAAGCAAAATCATAAAATTTTCTAAACTACCAACACCAAGCTGTGAAATACATATTTTTAAATAATTCAGAGATGTTTATCAATTTAGTATAAAATCTCCCACTTCACCAGTGCAGTTCTCAGAAGACAAGCTGAGAAAGAAAGGGATAAAAAAAAAAAAAAAAGCCACATACCAAAAATATTTCAGCTTAGACATTAAACTTTGAAGGAATACATATCAACCCCAGGGTGCTGGACCTACACAACATCAGCCATGCAGATGCTGAATTTTGAAGCAGATCCCCCCTTTTCCTTACTGTTTGGAACGTGCCTTTGTTTTCTTGCTGGAACCTTCGCAAGTAAATGGCTTGAGGGTCTCTCTGTTGATCATGGCCAGTGCTCAAACTTTTCTCCTATGAATCTAACACTCTCATTTCTCCTTACTGTTTTGTGTAAATTCTAAAATATCTCCTCAGGAATTCTGTAAATGGCCTCCACACTGAACTAGAATACTAGAGTAGAAGAGAAGGCTATTTTGTCACAGATGTGGGATTATGATTTACAGGCTCATAGCTATTTTATTGATAGCAGACACCTCAAAACACACATGATGTGCCACCTAAATTTATAGGGAACACAGATATGTACAGAAAACTGATTTGGGACTTTTTCTTCTCAAGCCTGTTGTGGATGAGACAAAATGCAGCAGACAAATAGGAAGGCTTCAGGCAGAAGAACAGAATTAATGCTAGGAAAGTGTTGGAATGAGAAAGAAATGACAACAGTGACCAGGCAACTCCAAAAAGAGACCTTCCACAGACACATATAAGTTTAAGCAAACCAAACCACAGTGCTGAACTCAAGCAGTTCAGTTCCTGCCCAGTGCATCCGTCTCAATGCAGGCAATGCTGCATGATGGATGACAGGGGACTCCACAGCTCCTGACAGCTTTGGAGAGGACAACTGAAATTGCAGGAAGATGGCCTTCTGAGTATGAGAGTTATCACTGGTATTGATCTTCCTTGTTTACTTTTGTAGCTGGCTTTGCAGCTTCTGCATACTTAAAAACCTCTAAGAATTCTTTTGCTGATTTCTAAGAATTCATCAGGTCAGAGGGAAAAGCCAGAAGTCTGGACTTAAAGTCTAGAATTAAGCAGCTACAAATGTGCAGAAAATTAAAAATTAGACATTGGGCAATATATTAACTAAAATATCTACTACCTATAATTTTGTAATTATATAAGTTCTTCACATTGTTTTAACTACAACTACTCTGCACTATGACCTTAAAATACAAAGTGATTTCAATCCCAAACATTGTTAATTTATCTTTTTTAGCATTTCATAAAAGTTGCAACCTCCTTTGGTATTTTTTCCTTCCAGCAGATCCTGACAGGATAGAGCATGGCTATTGGAATAATATGCCTGTCAAGGGTAGCCTGATTCTCATTTAGAAACAAAACAAAATAGCAAGCCATTGTCTTAATTTGGAATGAAACCTAAACAAATAATTTCAGAGACTCAAGAATGATTTGTCAGGTTTTCCACTCATTTTTTGTTTCAAAGATCTTTGTTTCCTTTTCAGTGTGAAACAAAACACAGAAATGCTGGAACGAATCCCCCTCTTTCCCCAGTAATTCTGGGCTACTTTTTCAAGACTAAGAGGAAGGGGCAAAACAGAGATCAGCCAAACTTTTAGATGCTTACATGAATTAAACTACCAAGACTTTAAAGTTGTGCCAGTGTGAGAGCAGTGTGAAAGAATTTGGACTTCTCTGATATGCTCTTTCTATGTTGTGACAAAAAAGAGAAGACAAGGATGTGGGCTACTCTTTTTTGGGTTTTTGTCAGCTTTTCTTCTTGTTGTTATATTGTCCTGAAGAAAGATAAACAAAGACAAGACAAGTATGAATTTCAGGGCGCTTCCTGAAGAGCTTTGTGTTCAAACTTGCATCCTGTGCAGCATCAAGAAACTGCTTTTCACTTTACATGTCTGGGTCTGTTAATCCACCCACATTGCAGTCCTGTAAGATCATACACATTTATGTCACTCAAAATTCTACTGCTTCCAGTTATATGTCAATCACAGTTACTCCCTGTCTGCACTGGGTGGCTGTCAATTTGTTACCAGGGCAGAATGACTTTCACCTACTCTGAGAATTTATGCCTTTCATCATGACTGCAGAACAGAAATATCCTTTGCTAATAACAGGTTTTACCAGTGTAGAGTCATGCAACGGTCTGGGTTGGAAGGGTTCTTGTCCTGACATACTCAAGGGTAATTTACCATTGCTTCAATTGTATTTTCTTTCTCATCATCCTCCTTTAAGCAAGTTACTTTTATTGTAGCATAGAAAAAAATAGAAAGCCTTGTTTGCCTGTTCCACTGCTGTCAGCAGTGCACTGATAAACCCAATCTATTTAAACAACTGGTGGTTTGCTGTAGATGTTAAGCCTTTTCTGTAAACAGAGATAAACATCTCAAATACTACATGCTTGGATACTAGTCCTGTGTGTTATCAGCCAGTACACAAGCAGAGAAACCTGTTACCAATTTTTGTTTCTACTTTTAAAAATCAAACCAACTCCAGGGGCCAGTTAACTCAAATTTCACTTTATGAAAACAGACACAAATTGACTGACTTCACTGGGTCAATACCCCCTCATTCACATGAAGACTTGGCCTACCATTTTGACAGAGTTAAGATATCAGACCTGTCTCTGCGTGACTCCAGACAGAATTCACTGACAGGTGATGAAGCTTCCTTATCAGGTATGAATTTCCTGATAAAGACTATATTCCCTTCCTTAGCTACTGGAGATGCTCTGGGTGTGATTACACAGTGTCTTCTCCCAATCCAGATATGTGTAGCCCTTTCATAGTCTATTACACAATAGTGCTATGCATCTCATTTAATTTAATTTAATTCTTAAGGGCATTAACACAAAGGATATTATGAAACACAAGGCATTAATTAGAAGTACTATCAACAACAGTAAAACTCTCAACTGGATCAAAGACAGCTGTGTCAAAACTTAGCTTTTCAATAACAGCTATGAAAAAGCATTACAAATATTCTTTATTTTTTAGAATAATTTTTTTTAAGCATGAAAGATGCTCTTTAGTTGATCAAGCCTACTAAACAGGTCCTCTTTTTGTTTTAAAGGTGATCAAGGAAGCCTGTGAGTGGTCACTGAAGGGTGCTGTGTCCTTGCTTTAACAACACAAAGGAGGATCAGCTATAGTTGCAGTAGAAGCACTGGTGATATTACTACATGCTGCAGGGGAAACATCCTACTCCTCCTGAGCCCTTGTTGCAGAGGAGAGAAAGAAACAGTCAATATTTTTGTCTGTGTTAAATTTCTGTGTCTGTCTCATCACCTGAATATCTCGTGGCTACGCAGTCAATCATCTCCTGTCTTAAGCATTTTACAAACTTTGGCACTTGGGCCAACAGGTTCATTACACACCAACACCAGTCAAATACATTGGCATTTGCAACTACCTTGCCCTTCTTCCTCCTCTCACAACTTAAAATGGATGAACTGATATCCCCAGAACAGAGAACCCGCGTATGAACATTCACTGTCTCGTTTATCATTTCTGTATTTATTTCTCACCACAGTGTTCAGTGAAGGTGAGCAGAACACTTCCACTCCCACAATATCATCAAACTGCTTTGCCAGGAGCTCTGCAGATGAAAGGTGGTTAACAACACTGTCATGGTGCCTGGAGCAAACAGACATCTTTGCTTGCCCATAGGCATCTTTTACCTTTGCGCTTTCCAGCTTCTCATGTTCAAAAGCTTATCACTACATTACAGATTACAAAGCAGAGAACAATACACCGAAGTGTTGTTCATGAAACTCAGCCTCTAGAGACATCCAGAACACCACGGGGGGCATGCTCCAAAGATAGTGAAGACTAGTTTGGGAAGGATGTGTAGCAGGGGAACTTCTTTGGAAGCAGACAGTCATAAGGAAAGAGGAACACAGGACAGAAAAATAGAATCAAGGATCAGGGCCAACTAACATGAAAGGGGATTTAAGGCCAGGATGCCTGAAAGGAAAATTCTTATGCTTACTGAAAATAAATTATTGTTAATATTTTTAAGATCGGTTTTGCAGAGTGTTAGCATGGTGGAAACAGTCCCTGAAACTGAGTTTTCTGTATATGGATTTCTAACAGCTGACATGAGCTTAAAATATCTTTTTATGTAGGAGCAGTTCAACTTCTCCCCAATATGTTCTCTGCTTTACTTCCTTCTACTTCACTGGGAAATCACTCATCTTCTTTGAGGACAGTCCACCTCTGCCTCCTGCTGCCTTGTCTCCTGCACCTCCAATCAAAATCCTCTGGAACATCACCATTGATGTCACCAGCAGATGGCTTAGACAATAAATTAAGGCAAGGGGTGAAAAAAGTACTTGAAGTGGGAACTAGTCAACTATCAAGAAACCAAGAGCCTATTTTCATGGCAAAATGAATGCTTGTTTCCTTAGAGATGAAAAATGAGGAGGAGTCAGATGAAGGAAATCTCAGTGATTAGAAAGTGAATTGCATTTAGAATTTTTTTATGTATTCAGAGAGATTTCAGTAACTGTTTACATTCATAATGAAGACAGGAAATTGAAGATATGGAACTGAAGGTTAGCTTAGCTGTAAAATTGGTTTTAGGTATGTGTACAGGAAAAGTATACAGAAGAAAAAAATCCTATTGAATTTTATTCCTTTCCTCTGACTATAAAAACATAGGAGAATGTGTTACTATTAATTGTGCATATAAAGCAGGCTGTAAATTTCTTTCCAAAAAGTCTGTGAAAAAACTGTGGGTGGAGGTGGTGGTGCTGCAATGACAAAAAGTTTCATTTTTACTCCTGTTAATGCAATAAGTCATCAGAAAAGCTGCTGCAGTAAAAACCAGTTAAAGAACCAAAATAATGGGAAAAGCTTAACTATACACTATAGCATTGCAGTCCTCTTGCATTTATCCTGAAGAGAGAAATAATCTTTCTATCATATTAAAAAGCCTTCAATAAATTGAATGGAATGCAGGAAATTGTCACTCTGTTCTACATATTGTTGCTTATCTGTCTTATTGTGAATTTGACTGCATCACATACAGATTCCTGCCCTCACCACACAAGAAAAGCACAGAACAGAATCTAGCCAGAGGGAGGGATTCAACGTAAATAACCTAACAAATCAATAAAAAAAGCAAAGCTCCAACGGGTCATCTGCATTAATTATACTTCTCATATATCTCCCATACCCCAAATTTTATATATTGCCATCACTTGATATTAATTGCAAACTGAATCATCAGTATCATCTACTACCAGTGATATTATCATCATCCAGAAAGCAAATAGCTCTGCATCTAACTGCTGGACACATATTCACTTGGCAATAAACTCTATTAAATCAAGTCATTGTCTTCTCCAAACTGTTTGTTACTGTCTTTTTGATGGAGATTATGACCCGTACACCTGAACTTTGCAAAACAAAATATATTAATACTTTTTCCATGCTTCAGTGTGAAGCCAGCTCATTAGCTTAAAGAGGTGAGGCTTTGAAGCAATTTAGCTGACTTATGAATATTCACACTTGAAATGTGAAAAGGTGTTTTTGTGTTACTAGAAGTAGGGAAATTTTAAAATATTTTAAAATTATTACCATTTTTTTAATGTTAGAACTTGTATTTTGGCAGATTATTATAAATTAGGCTATGGGTCTTGATTTTCTGTCCTGATCTTCACTAAACCTCTTTTCTGTACATTTTGTCCCTGATTACCACTATGGTAGGAAAGCAAGAACTCTAGGAAAAAAGCCAGTGATGAGGAAAGTAATTTACTTAAATAATGACTTGTACTGAGGTAGCACTTAGAGATTCCTATGAGGTCTTCATTTTGCTATGAGCCATGATTTAAAAATCAGTCTTTGAAAAGCATAATTCATAATTTTTTTTTTGTGAGAAAGCAACAGGCAAATCATGAGGAGAGGAAGGGAGCAAGTGACACGATTTTGATGAGATTCACAAACAGCAGAATTGTCTGTGGCTGCCTGAACAGTTTTTGCCTGAGTTGCAGCTTACTGATGAGTACCTAATTTCATTGCTGGAAACAACAACAGTACAAACAAGAATACTTCTATTTCAGTCAGGTTTTCCTGACTGTGCTGACAAAATGGTGGAAAACTAGCACTGCTCTCATTTAAAGTCATTCTAGCTTTGCAAATGCAGCCCCCGATGCCACTCTTCCTTGTGCAGGCTGGTAACTGCCGTGTGTATTTCCTCACTAATGTGATCTCAGAACCTCAGCTACATCCCTTAAGAACAGAAAAAAGGTATAGCTCAATTTTTAATAGGCAGCAGCCACCTGAAATTGATGCAAGCTTAGCTCCAGATAAAGCTCCAGCAGTTAAACCACAGTTAAAACCTCAAAGAGAGAATGGCTGAGAATCAGGAGTGCATCCAAAGAACCTGCAGATTTAATTGCCTCTCCTGATGCACTGTAAGCAAGGTATGACTGCAGTCATAGGAAACTTCAGTAACTTTATTTCATTTTCTAGATATTTCTGTTCTTTGAAAACAAAATTAATTTTGTTGCTCACATTTCCCATGCTGGAGGTTTGCTACCTGCGGTGCATTGCAGTAAAATTCAAGGCTGGCCTCTTTAACAAAACAAAAAATGGGCTATAAATGAAACCCTTGTATTTCCCAGGGGTAACTTTTAAAACAAATCTAGCAGCTTACTTTTGCCTTTCTCTGTGACCAGAAAGCTTCCAGAACACAAGTTGCTCTGCCTTAAATTACCCATAGCCCAGCACTTGAATTTTACCTCCTCCTGAGCTGCCTTGCCCTTAAAGAAAACCCACCATGGGCACTGGAGATGGCCCCCAGTCATGACACAGAGATGAGATTTTTTGCTCTGTTATCACTAAAGTGGAGACTTCTCTGCCTCTATTTTTTCCCCAGCATCTTCAATGGTTGCTCTATGAAAACAGCCCCAAGTTTGCCTGTAGGCATCTCTTTGAAGGGAGGAATAGCCCTAAAGCATGGGCCTTGGAATAGAGCTGCAGTGAGAAGTCATTCTTTCAGCTGCATTCAGAGATGCAATTTTTTTTTTTTTCATGCAGCAGTACACTAAAGAAGTAATTCTGTGTTTGAATATCAGATTTCTATCCACTGCAAGCTGAGGCAAGTCAGACCTGCAGCCTTTCCTGTAATATTCTGCTCAGACTCAGCACAGATGAATTATGGTAGTCAGACCACTGGCCTGTCTTCCAGGCTTTCTCCTAGAACAGACAAGTTTGATCCTACAAGAGCTTCTTCAAGGTGGGCAGTGACAGTAAGATTTTTTTTCATCTTCAAAATGTCCAGAGCAACCTGACTTCTCCCTGACTTAAAACAGATTCAGCTACTGAAACTTCTAGTCTAAATAAACTCACTGTCCTACCATTCTCCTTGACCTAGTTATATCCTGGGGCTCTTCTTTTAAAAGTTGCTATGGACTTGTTGAAAATTTTGGCTTTATTGGGACATCAGTGGGACTTGAGTATGCAATTTTTTCTTAATTAATTTTCCCAGCCCATGAGACATGAAGGATGCTTGAAGATGACAAACATCAAATTCATCGACCCTTGTCTGAGATGCACCAAAGCTTCTCACAGCCTTAGGAGCAAGAAAAAACAACTTTGAGACACTCAGGCCCTAACTGGAATGCTATACTGCAGTAGTGCAGCAAAAAGAGAACTGCATAAAGCAAAATTATACTGCTTTTAGCTTTCCTATGCCTCCTTGCAGGCATCCAGCCCATTTCTAAGCTCAGTCACAATAATTTCTGAGCTAGTTTCTCTTGATGCCAGAGTAGCAGCTGAGCAATTAATTCTTCTTTATTTCATTTTGAAAATGAAAAAAGATGAGTAGCAAACTCTTCAACTACATTATAGGCAGCTTTTGCAAGCAAAGTAGTCAGATCTATTTCTGTTTAGATAAAAGAGAATATATTTCTTCTGAGGTAAAGAAAACAAAAAATAAGTGTTTCTTAAACATTAACTCCCTGACAATGTAAGTGCAGTGAGCTGTTCTGCATCTTGTACTAAGAAGCATTTAAAATAATTTCCAGGTACCTTTGAGAGACAGAACTGAAAATAACTGTCTAAACAGTCAAACACTTCCATCATCAGTGCTGGGACTAAAGCTGCATTTTCAGATCTCATCACCAGCACTGTGCTTCTCTGAGAAAGACTCTCCTGAATTACACCTTTTTGTTCATGACATGAAGAAAAGGTCTCAATGACTGTTGAGCAATACTTGACAGCTTAAGACAGAGCCAAGCCTTCCTTTAATTTTAACGGGTCTGTTAAATGCAGAGATCTGCTCTGCAGAGAGCGTTTGTTCAGGCTGCTGACTTCCTGTGGGTGTTTGGGGATCTGCAGCAGGCTGCAGTGCAGGGTGCCCTCAGCTGCTGCCAGGGCAGGGCGAGTTCACCAACCCCAACTCACACTGCAATGAGCTCGTGAGGAGGCAGAAGCAGCAATGCCACATCCACAGATGGCTGACTCGGGGCTAAAGAGCCCTGCTCTTTCCATGCCACCTCCCATGCACAGCTCTGTCTATTCTGGCTGCCAGCCAGGCACAAGGAAGCAATTAGAGCAGCACAGAAAACCCAAACGTGAGATTTGTCTCTGCAATCCCTGTCCTTGCTTGCTGAATTCTTGCTATGCAAATGGATGGCCACTGGAACAGACCTGACTCCTAAAACATATTTGACATCATGGATTATGGCAAGTCCCCACTAGCTAAGGATCTTGCACTTGCAGAAAGATCATTGAGCACAGATAAATCCTGTTCTCTCTTTTTTTCACCCCCAGTGAAAAAAAGGGGTGGTATTAGACTTGCATGAACAATTTCCCCCATCTGTTTCTGCACGCAGAACAAAAGTACTTTCCTTTGTCTGATCCAAATCAAGTTTCTTCAAAAAACATATAAATTTAAAAGTTAAATTCAAACCTTTTTTTCCCCTAGTTCTGGACCTCTTTAACCAAAATTAAAGCAAAGGAAGGAAATGACTATGAACCTTAACAAATGTGTTCACTCAAGTGCTCACAACTAAAACACAGTTCATGACATAAATACAATTATCCCACTTCCCAGATTAGTGCCAGGCAATTCACCCCCAGTTCTTGGCTCAGTGAATATTTCAATTGTCCCATGCAAAGTAGAAAAGTCAAACCAGGAAATTTCTGAAATGTATTTGTGTGCTAGTCTCGTAGAGCCTCTCCCCCACATCTAGGATTCCCTTGTGGGTTTGGCAGGTCTGTTTGGGTAAGAAAAAGAATTTTATTTTCTTGGATGATCCTGGGGAAAACACTAATTCCTTCAAATTCCCTGCCTGGCAAATTTAATGTTAATTCTTGAGTTGTTTTGAAAAGATAAAATGAATTACTGAACAAAAAGTCACCAAACCTTTATGTCTGTACTCACTAGACAACAAGATGTCACCAAAGAGGAGAAGTACAGAGGAACTAACATTTGTAGTGTATACTGTCAGTAAGATTAACATCATGACCTGTGGGAAAACCAGTAATTTATGCCAGCAGGCATCCAGCTTTGTGTTCAAATAGTAAGAGCATTGTAAGGAGTAATTTTTACTCCTGGTCACAGATAAGTAAGTTGTGGCAGGCTTCTTCTGTCCATCACAATACCATCTGCACCTTCTGGTTGGTTTCAGCTATTGCTCCTCTCTCAGGTCACTGTATGACCCTTTCTTACCCCTGTAGATCATGGTCACTGACTTCTGCTTTATTTGAACATGCGGGCATTCATTTTTTCTTAGCACCTGTGATGTGCATAACACCAGCCTGCAATGTTAACCACACTGTTAGGAAGACTGTGCTTCTGTTCAGCTCAAAGAGGTGTGAACAACTGATTTATCACTTATTACCTCAGAACTGCAGCCTCTTTAGCAGAGTTTCCAACTCCTTGGCTACTAGAAAGCTTTGCATGGTAGGTGGCTGATTTGGTGGGTGATTTGGGCAGGAAGCTACTTAAGCAATGCAGGGAGTCTTGCCTTCCACCCTTGGCTGTGAATAAAGACAAACTGGCAATGACTTCAACCTTTTTGTTGACGTATCACGTACCACTGAAGAACTTCACTATATTACAATGGAGAGGGATTGCTTTTTCGTTTGCTCAGCCCAAGGCAGGCAGCTCTGGACACTTCAGAAGCTGCCAGGAGACTTTGCTGAAGCCTCACAGCACCTGCAATAACTGCAAGGGCTGTTTGAGCATGGGGCCTGCCTTTGGGGCCCACGTGGGAGCAGCACTCCAGCAGGAGGTGATGGCAACATAGCAGTTCCAGGGAAGGAGGCAACACTGGGAGGTCTTTGCCCAGAGAAGGGAGGGCCCTGCGTGGGCAAGATGGCAGAGTGTTATTTACAACACTTTCACACTCCTGGCTTGTGATAGACAAACAAACCTGTGCTTCTCACACGGGGGGGAGCATGTGAATGTACTTGAAAAGAGCATCTGAGGCTTCACGTGCTGCGAGAGGCTGAGAGCAGCTGTCCCCAAGCCTGCTGTGAGCAGAGGGTGAGGCTCCAGACCCCTTCTGGTCACAGAGCAGCAGGTCTTACCCAGCTCCTTCTGACACCTCTGGATTAAGAGACCTTTTCTAATGACAGAGACAAAAGATGTTTTTTCAGTGGAAGCTCCTGCATCCCTGTGAAACAACTTCATATTCTCTCTGTTATTTGCTTCCTATTCCAAGAAGAGGGTATTGCTTGAATATCCTCAAGTAATTAGATATTTTTTTTCCTGATACCACAAAATACACCACTCTCTTGCCTGGTTGTATACCACACATTCTGATAAAAAGGGTATATGCTCACTTCTATAAACACTTTTTTTGGCTTTGCTTTTACAGCCTATAATTGCTTTCCAAGGTCCCACTTTGCTGGCTTGTGCTCCTGCCTTTAACTGAAACTGAACACTTCATTTTGATAGCCCACTAATCTTCCACTGCAGCACTGTCCACCGAGTCCCAAAGAGACAGTAACACTTCTTGTGTTTTTCATTTATGCTGAATGCACTTTGCCAAAATTAAAATCCTGCCAACAACAGAATCTGTATGAACCACAGCTATTCTTCTGAAGGAAAGGGATTGTCTGCGCTTTTTTCTTTGTTTTTCATAACATAAATAGCTTTATACGTGGAGGTCTTTTGGGTGGACTCTGCCTTTTTAATTTTTTCCAGTATCTTTTTTTACAGCATTTTGAACTTTCTTGAGAGAATGCCCAACCTTTTTTTATCAATGAGACATTAATTTTATAACAACTTTTGTTGCACACAAAAAGTGTAGCAGAGCAGTTTTTTCTCTCTAGACGTACATTTGAACCTGCCTAGGTCTCTCTCAACCCAAATAAAATCAACATCTCAAGAACATGATCCATGAACTGCTGTATGGGTTACCAAACTTCTCTTTTTAACGATTAGTTTTGGCTCTCTGATGTCCTTTTCTTGGCCTTGAAATGTTATTACTGCCAGATTTTTCATGAAGGACATCGAGAGGTAGGCGAAAATATGGATTGCCTCCTCAAACAGTTTGCAACCCACCCTCAGATCTCCCAGACTTTCCATCTTTGTGCAAATGTAATACCCTTTCAGATTTCTTGTACATGGTTTCATAACTGAGTTTGACTGTTTGAGTTGAAACTATTTAATACATCTAGTGCTTCAAACCCAGCTATTGTCAGAAAATAAAGATCTATTCTGATTGCCTTCCGTTTCTGGCATCCATTCCTTGCAGCAACAAAGTTCTGTTTAAATTCTTTCCAACTGTCTCCCATAATTCCAGAAAAAAAAGAATAATTGTCTTAGATGAGGCTTTTAATGGTGCCATTTTTCCATGTGAGGAATTTTTAAATTTCACTTAACTCCTAGAACTATTGTCATTCAGCTGCCATTTAATATCTAATACAAATCTGCTTCATTGAGTCTCTGTTTAGAACTGCATACCCTGAGCTGCTGCACAAGAAAAGTGACCTAATTGTTTCAGGTGGCTGGGCCAGAGCTTCTTAATTCACTAAAAAAATCAGGGCTAGAAGGCAGCAGAATGAATGGCAGAATACTCTGCCATTCCCCCTCTCCTGTCCATGTTTTGGGTCACCCAAAGCCAATGCACTGAGACCTAATACTTGAAGATTTGTGCTCTTATTAAAACACAACGTTTTTTCTTTTGGAAAAGACTTGCAGAAAAACAAAGTGCAGAAAAACAAATTATGGGGTTGTTAAACTCCTCCAGGTGCCCCTTTCCCCTGCAATCCCACCATGGAAGCCTAAAAGCAGATGCCGAAGTATTTATAGAAAAAGCAGGAATAAAGGGACCATGACTTTCAAGAGTGCCTGGCAGTCCCTGACTCACCCTGGTGCAGTGTGAATGCCATGATCAGCTCTGCAGTGCAGGTCTCAGGCTGCATCCCAGAGCTGGGAATGGTGCAGCCTGGAGTGTCCTGCACAATCTCATCCCTTGGATATTGAGATCACAGCACACTCTGGCTCCTTCCTGCCTGGGCATATAGAAAGGACCACACACACATTCTCTAAATATGCAGTTTGGGCAGGGGTCTGGGCACACAAAACAGGGCAAAAGTATGCTGTGGAGCTCACCTGCCTCAGCTTTGACAGAAATGCTGAGTTCAAGAACTGCCAGCAGTCTTGAAAGCCAAAGAGTCTCAAAAATCCACAAAAGAATTTAGCACCCCAATTTCCAAGCATTTGATCTTTAATAACCTTGATATTTTCCCAGTAGGCTTGCTCCCTTGATTGCAGAAGGTGACATCTGTCACCTCCCTGGAGCACAAAGTTCAGGACAGTCCTCTACAGAAGCTGTAGCCAGCCCTCTGCACACAACCATTTTTTCTTTTCAGGAGGTTTATAGAGATTCACAGAATTGCAGAAGTTTGTCTGGGAGCGCATTTGCCTGCTCAACTGTCTTTGCTGTTCTGTAATATCAAAGGAAATGAGTGTTTGAGGGGAGGAAGAAGGTGGAGGAGGAGAAAGGAAGGAGACAAATTAAATGAAGGTGAATAATCAAGGCTACCTTTCCTGATATCAGATGTTCTGTAGGAAAGTTTTGGGTGGGTAGGCCTGTAGATACACTACAGTGTACTAGCATAAGAACTAGAGTCCAGCGAAGAACTACAAGAGAAGAAAAGGATCAGCACCCACGACATTTCTCAGACAGAACTCTACTTTAAAGAGGTTGTATTCATCCACTCCACACCAAGTTCATCCCGTGTAAGAAAGCCAGAAGGCATCAGCTGGCATATGATTAAGTACTGTTACCTAACTGGAAAACCTTTGGATGTGTTTTCTGCTGAAGATGGAATGTGCAAGTTCAGAGAGAAAACATCTACCCAAATTTAAGATGCTTAAAGCTTTTTCAAAATGTGTAGATTTTTGCAGTTATTTTACATCTTTCTGTTACTGGAGGGATATCATTGCCTCATCTTTGTGTAAGAGGTGGAAGATAGAGAAAAAAGAGAATTAAAACCCTATCTCAAATGAGATGTCTGGTAGGACATTTGCAGTTACTGTTAAAGGACATAACATCTCTACCTTTAAATCAGTTCATTAAGCAATTCAAATTCCCTACTGTATCAACTGTTTAATACTACAAGCAATTACACTGGCCTTTCCATTATCTCTGAGCTCTATTTCTTTCAGCAATATAATTATTGAAGGCAAGATTTTCTTCACTTGCACATTTTCAAATCAAGAGATAAACTTTGGTTTTTTTTTTAATCCCTAGTCATCCTTGCTGGCTCTGCTTTGTAAACTTTAATGGGATATGGCATATCAGGCTACTGGAGAAATTGCTTACAGAGACAATCTCTGAAAAAAATCTAGCTTTCTGAAAGAAGCTCCAGTTTCAGGGTATGAAGAACAACACAGTGTGTGCCTGTAATGAAAGTAAATCAGCAATCAAGGGGAAACTCAGCTCAGGTCTGTCCGAACCGCAGGTGCAGGGACTCACATGGCATCAGCTTGTGCAGCCCAGAATTACATTTCAGCTGTTAGAAGAGACTCCACACGATCACTTGTCATCTCCTGCATGACAAATTGAGCTGTCTCCCCATACAGGACTGTTTCTCATCATTCTAAAGAGGCCTTGATTTGAATGTAAGCTCCAACTCATATGTAAATGAGGTGCTTGGTACTCCTGTAGCCAGAGCACCCCATGAACACCACCAAACTGTGCCACAGAAGATGCAGCTTTGCTGTTGCAGTGATACACAAAGTGACAGGAGATATTTTGGGTTTGGAGATGCCCATGGAAGGTTTGAGAAACTCCTTGCATTGGGGCCTTCTGCACATCAGTCACAACAAGCCTGTACCTCTTACGATACCTGTGTTGTCTCAGTCAAGAAAAAGTAACTGAGAGAACCCAGTAAGGGAGAGAAGCCACATCAACAGACTTCTTACTGTTTAAATGAAAGGAGGAAAAAAATACTACCATATGCTATATGGCTTTTGGATTTCTGCAGATGGTACCTTCTGTTGCACAGTTGAATTAAAAAAAACCCCAAATTTTACTACATTTTTACACAGGTCCTACAAAATTTACACACATCCCTTGTATGCAAAGTAGGAGAAGATGTGTTCACTCCTCTTTTTCATTTCCCACATTTGTCTTGCATGCCTACAGCTGCATGTGTATTTTTATTGTCTGTCATGGTGAGACAGCACAATGCTGTGGGGCAGCCTCTGGATTTATATACAGCTCTTTAGTCTTTTTTATGCAAGCAGCTTCCAATAATTCTTGCTCTGGGAGAGTTTACTGTGCAGGCTGGAAATCTCTGCTACCTTTCCTTCTCCACATGGCTCTGAGTTTGCTAACAATCACATTTAAGACCATTTGGTGCCAGCAGCTAACTTCCAGGGCTGCTCAGTGAGTGTGCTGTATCAATGTGGGATGAGTGGGTGGAATGTTTTCTACTGTTTCACTTTTTAGGGGAAAATAGAACTAATCTGGTGGTTTTAACAGTTGTGCTGTCACTGGTGCGGACACAGTGATGATGAATAAATTGTTCAGTCTTGACAAGACCTTCATCAGCAACAGCAAGATTGCTCATTAGATTTCACAGCATACACACTTCAGCTACATTCTGTGCATCTGTGGTACTGTCAACTGATTAGGACATTTCTTATACACACACACATCTTCTTTGACTTCAAGCTTTGATGTTTGTGGCTTAGTTTATAAACAAACAGGAGCTTGAATCTTACCATTTTACTTCATTGCTAATGCATAATACTCTGTACCCTGGCTGGAACTTAGTGTGTTGGTGGGAATTGCTCCATTAAGAACCACAACAGAATAATCAGAAAAACTTTTCTTTGCAAGAGGCTGAGAGAAATCAATTTTACTGGTTGGTTTTACTTTATTATTTCCAAAGTATGATGGGTATTTGTTTTCATGCCAAATGTTTCTGTAAATCACCTGTATTACGATGTATTAAAGCGTTGACAATTTGATAGTTGGAATTAAAAGGAGTTACGTAACTAACCCAGTCTCTGTGTCACTCCACAGTGCATTACATTAATTGGCAAAAAAAAATATTTTGTCCTTCCAGTAGTGACAGGTCCCTTCACATGTGCAAAGGCAGTCAGTGTTCAGGGCTAACTGTGGATGAACAAAGAAATGTGCCATTTTACAAATGCTTTCAGTGTGGGCCTTGGAATTACCTTCTCAAAGGACAGAACTCACATGTGAGGCATGAGACCTTCCTTAACATTGAAATATTTCTCAAAAAAAAGCTTCAAGGCTATTGTCTAGAGGAGCAGCAGAATATATATTCTTCAGGAAATAATAATAAAGCATATTCTGTGATCCCATGGGTGCTTTCACCAGGAAAAAGAACCAGCTCTGAATGACTTTCATCTTCTCCTGGGATTCAGTTCACTGAATGTCTTTAAGTCAGTTACTAACACATGGCAAAAATGCCACTAAACTTTATAAGAGAGTTATTTTCCTGAAGTTTCTGGAAAGGTTCATTGCTCTCTTTCTGATAGAAAAAAGAATTGAATCAGCTGTTATCCCTGTTGTCTAACCAAGACTAGCAGACCTGTTTGTTTCAAAATATCACAGGATGATGAATCATGATGAGATGAGAGGTCTGTGTTCAGAAACTGCAGATTAATTTGCAATAATTTGATCACTTCAGCTCACTTCCTAGAGCATTGATCACAAAACCCCACAGTAGTGACACCATGCAAGTACTTATTTTTCTCACTCTGAGATACAAGGAAAATCTTTTTCAGCAAATCAGGCACTGCACTGGGACACCATAATGGCAATTTTGGTTCAACAGCTAATGAAAAATGATTCATAAAGAGTTATTGTTATACAGATACTGGATTGCAGCCCTGTGGAAAACATCTATTTTGTTGATGAATTGGGTCAAAGTTTCACTTTTTTTTTTTTTTTTGCCAAATGCCATTGCAAGAAAGCTTTCTCATAGTTTTGCTGGTCAGGAACTATTGGCACCAAACGATCCTCTGATCCTATTGCAAATAATTGTCTGGGAACATCTTAATCCACTCTGAATGGACAAAATTTTCCTTATCTTCACAGTGGCACACTGATACTGAATAATAAAAATCAACTTCAATAGTTACTAAGTATTTTAAAAAGGTATTCAAATTATAAAAAACAATGTGTTTCTTCTAGAGTATTCTACCACTCTTGATTCATAGTTGTTTTTGACTTATTTGTTACCATTCTCCCTGAGCTAGTGAGAGTTAAATAAAATTGCTAAGAGATTCCTAACCTCTAAACTGTATTTACAATTTTCTCATGACAAGGAAACCCTCAATGTTCCTCCCGGACATAAATTTTGCACAGCTCTGTCCTGGCTCAAATGTAATGAAGCCATCAGGGTCTTTCTGACTGTAACTTAGTTACAAGAAGAAAAGCCTCCATTCTCTGTAAACACAGACCATTTAGCAGGAGAATAAGACAATCTAATCCATGGCAATTTAGCTATCTTAAATATAGCGGTTTTATCATATTTTTAAAATTTCAATAGTAAAAGAAAATCCCAGGGAGTGCTAAATCATTCTCAACTTCATCAGAATTCACTAAAGAGAGCCTTTTTAGCTGTACAGCCTCATTTCAGAAAGAACCAAAAGTACTGGCATGATAAATTGCTATTGCCTTCATGTCACCCCATACTTAATTTTCCCAAATTGATTTATCATGAGAAGCAGCAACAATTACTCGAACACAATGTTTCCTGTATTGTTATGGATTGTCAAGGCATGTTGGAGAAGGATGTGCCCCACTGCAGCACTACATTAATTTTTTTTTCTTTTACTAACCTGTTTCATCAATATTACTACTTGTGGGTAACTTTTTGGCAACAGGGATCTTTAGACCACATAGCAGTCTGAATACATTTAAGCTTTTCCAACCTGTTGAGCTGTACCACAACTGACAAGACTTACATAATTTCATTTATTAGGCAAGGAGATGGCTTTCAAGTAATTTATCTAGCTGAACTAGAACATTCATTTTCCTAAATTTCTGAACATGTAGAGGCTTATTGCAAAATCCCTTTCTGATAAGAAAAAGTTATAAGTATTCACTCACCTTTCTCTTTTGTATAAAATTGCACAAAATTCTCTATTGATAGGACTGGAGTTGGAATCAGTCAATAATATATGGGGAGCAGTGATTAATTTTCATCTCATTTAGTATATTTTTACTTTCCTCCTGTGGGGTCAGTGTCTCTCTGAAGTGTGTCATGCAGTTTTATTCCAGTTGCACATTTCACATCACGCAAACATCTCAGTGATCTTAACGTGCCTCATTGCAGAAGACCAAAGAAGAGACTTGGGTCACTCACAAGGCCACCTGGGTTCACTTAGTATTAAGAAATGACTCCTTAACAGCCACTGTGTGTGTAGGGGGAAGGGAGTGACATCATACAGTACCATATGGTTTATCAGCAGGTCAGGCTTTATCCTCTGATCACCCCGGTCAGGATTCAACAACATTTTTTTAAAATTTCAGACCAATCATATCAGTGAGGAAACAAGACTCTCTTGAGTTTAATACCTTAGAATGCAGAACCCATTCTGAACGCATAGAATAAGCATAAACTTAAGATTATAGCCATGTAAACTCTATATCTGATTAGTTAAGATAGCTTAGCAGTGAATATCTACAGATGAGACGCCTTCTCTCCCCATTTAAGTACATCAGGACTGTCCTTCTGATTGCAATATTAAATCTCATTGAATGGCAATATTAAATCTCATTTTGCTTAGGTAATCCAGCACCAGAATAAAAAAACAGAAACTCTTTTTGATTCTTGATGTTCTATTAATGGAAAATAAACCCAGATTTAGCAATTTATACTTACGTGCAATTTGCTATAGTGATTGCAATTTGCTGTTCATTTCAGTTTCCCTTAAATTATTCTAAAGAACTACTTGATGGCAGTCAGTTTTGCCCAGTTGTGGCATGGCACAGCTGTGGGAATCTCAAATCTTCCTCCTCTAGAAATACAAAGGAATTCAACAAGATCTTCAGCAAAGATTCTTTAAAAAAGTAACCTGCCATAGCATAACAGAACTCAAATGATCATGTAACAGGCAAAGGAGAAGAAAGGGGTCACCAAAAAAGTGAATCTGCACTGGGATATGTCCTACTCATCATATTCAGAAATTATCTAGGAAAAAAACACATCATGTAATGACAGACTTTTCCGAGAAGCATAAATTAATCAGATTATTAAAGTCAAAGACTGACCACAAAGAGCTGCCAAAATACTGAACAGAAGTGTTATAAAAAGGCAGTGGGGGTATAGTTAGGTAAAGCACCCCCCATGAGGAAAACCAACAACTTTACACACACTGGGAGTAATTTTGACAATCACTCCTTTGAAGCAAGGGCTTAGCATCATAAGAGAATTGTGGAAACATGAGTTAATTGCTCATCAGTGGCCAGAAAGCAGATGTAATGGCTTGACCAATTAGGAAAGGAATGGAGACCAAAGGGGATCACTGTTAATGCACCTGTACACATCTATGGTGTGCCCACATATTGCATCTGTTCTGATGTGTCATTCTCCCCAGCTATCCCCAGAGTTACGTAACAGAACTGTGAAAGCTAGAGAGAGGTATCAGACCCTACAGGTAAAATAGGAAATAAAGAATGACTTGGATACAAAAGCAAACAAGAGTGACATTAAAAAAAACCCCAAACTTTATCTCTTTCAGAAAGGCATAGATCATCTGTGGAACTCCTTACCAAAGGATGTTATGAACACCAGAAGTTTACCTAGGTGCAAAAAGTGACTGAACATGTGCGTGAGAAATAATCTAATCAGTATCACCATATCTAAAAGCACCGCCTCTCTCTGACAAAGTCCCTGAGGAGTAATGGGGCTAGCTGGCCATCTGCTTTGTCAGGTCAGATGGTCTTCTGGCACAATCCCATTTGCAGATTACATCAAAATACACGATCATTTTTATGTTGAGACACTTACACTCTGACCCACATGATTAAAACATCCCCCACACCCCACCTGTGACACATTCCTTTTCTGTGACATTATTTTCATTTGCTGCCTTGCAGGTGCCACTTCCTGCCCTTCAGAGACAAACCAAACTACTTCTCAAGCAGGGGTTTTAAACAGACAAGGAGATAATATTGTCTCAAACCCGGCTTCCTATGGCACCCTGAATCCTCCTTCAAAGAAACAGTCAAAGGAAAGCAAAGCAAGCAAAGGAAAGACACACCACCCATCTTGCTCGATCCCTGACTGCCAGTGTCAAAAAATGTCACTATTTCCATCAAAACCCAAAGCCAGGGATTTTTTCCCACACAGAGCAAAGCTTCTGTGAAGACCATCTAGCCTATTTCATTCAATGCCTCCCAATCTCTGGAAATGCTTTAGTGAGCAAAGCAATTCTAAAGCCAACTCCTTCCTCTTGGGACAGACAGGCATCTGGCAAATCTCTCTGCCTTTCTCCAGGGCAAGGGGACTTTACACAGTCAGTGCAACATGGATTTCCTAAATCTGCCCACTCCCAGTCTACTTGCTAGGGCTTGCTGGATGAGAATTCTCTGCTAGCTCAGCTAACAACATCAGCCCTTCACAGTTTAGTGTCTGTTAAAAGCATCACCTTTTGTGCTGTAGGCAACTGTTACTGTCTCCCCAGGTGAGTACAATATTGAATATGCTAAGTTGCTTCAAGACAGTTCAGCCTGTCCAGGGTTTAAGTAATCATTATAATTTAAATAATCATTTTTCAACAGTAGGTCTTTTTATTAAAAGCTAAAATCTAGTCATGAATATGAGAAACAATAATCTTTAACAGAGCATTTCAAAATCAGGTGATGCATTTGTGTGCACTTAGGCGGTTTTAATTCTGTGCAGAGGCTCTGGCTTACCAAAGCCAAACACAAACCTCTTCAGTTACTGATACTACATGAGCAGCCTCATCGGGGATACAACCAGCCCTTCCTTGCCCCAGACCCCTCTGTCCTTGAGGGAACTCAAACCTTACAGTTATTTCTAGACATTAAGGATTGAAAATGTTCAAAATGATAGTTTTTAATTTGGCAAAGTGAGAGAGATGTTCTTAGATTGACATGAAAACAAAAAATGCCTTTGTTTTGTTAGCTGAGCTCAGGAAGTGCCTCTTGCTTTCTCCTTGCCACACCACAGCACCTTTCACCACTGGGGAATGGCAGTGGCACTCAAAGCACTCATGCTGCTGGAGGAGAGGACCCTCTGCCAGAAAACTTTTCATATCCTCCATATGGCTGTTCTGCAGCATGCAGAAAATAATTTCAGAGCGTCCTAGGGAGAGTGGCCACTTTGAAGATGCTGAAAGATGCACTTTATTCCAGTAGAGAAAAATTACTGCCAGCAAGAAAATTCTGTACATACCCAGAATAAAAGAGAAGTCATTACAATAGAAATAAAGAGAAGAAAAGCTTTTGTTTCAAATAGACTGTTTAAAAAAAAAAAAAAGCATCCTGTGTCATTACTGGCACTTGAAAGTACACAGTCAAAAAGCCAATATTGCTTGCTGGAAAAGGCCAAGGTGATGGTTTAAAAGCACATCTCTCTGAAGTATCTTTGAAATTAGGAAATGGATTTCTATTTAAATAATGAATATTATTTTCATAGGCATAATATATAATAAAAATACTTAGCACATCAGATGCAATAATTTTGTGAGCTTATGTTTTCTCATTTGAGTCTGACCAGGTATTATGCACTGATGTCTTGCATCAGCACATTACAGTGTGACAAGGGCAGATCACTGCCCACAAGGATTCTGTCATGTCTCCTGGTGAAGAGGAGCCATAAAACTTGTCTAAAAGAGACATCATTACATTCCTTCACAGGCAGGGAATTACAGCTGTTTTAAACGTGCTCCTGCATCCCAAAGAAGAAATATTCCGAACAGTAATAAATGACTGAAGGGTTATTTCCAGCCGGCATAATTAATTAGCTAAGAGGCTGAACACATCCTCAGTTGGCCCTAGGAGGTAGAGGAAGGATATAAAGGTGGTGTTCCCACTTGCACAGTTAGTCCTCAGTGTAATCTTGTCATTGGGTTGCAAGGCAGTGATCATAGGAGTGGTGCAGGAGATAAAACTCACAGGTGGAGAGGGAGAGGAAATCAGACGTGACTTCTGAAGCCAGCAGCTGCTCTGCCTGTAAATCTGCAGCACCTTGATATGCTGCTGTTTAGTATGCTATGGGCTGGGTAAGCACTTCTGGGACATAGGTGAGACCAACATCAAGCCTGGGACTGTGCCAAGGTCAGTGTGGCACACTGTGACATGTGAGACAACTGTGCCTAGACTTTTTGAGGATTTCTTTTTTTTTCCTGTAGGGGAATAGCTGCTGTGGGAAACAGAAACCAATTCCTCATTAAATCTCCAGGCACTTTTGCTGACAGCAGCTCCCATTTAACTCTCAACCCTCTCTCCCCTATTCTGATACCCTCAGGCTACCCTTAAGAGATGAATGTTTCATTGCTCTCCAGCGACAGGCCCTCAATCCCACAGCTGTCACCAGCTGGTGGAGCAGCTCCACCTCAAATCGCACACTCCACCCTGCAGGTTACAAAACTCCATCTGAAGGAGCCTGTGAGAGCTCCCTCCTTCCAGCGAGAGGAACAGCACCAGGGTTTCTGCTGAGGCCACTGCTAGTGTGTTGCCTTAAGCTTTTTGCATCTCTAAGATATGATCCCTGTGGAAGGTATGTCTGAAGAAGATTTGGCCTCCCCTCTCCCTGAACAAAGAGATGCCCAAATTAAATTCAAGTAACAAGGCAGGACATGGGGATTTAATGATACATAAAAGATGAAGAGTGAACCAGCACAAAGATAATTATCCAGATTCTAGCCCCCTCTCTTTGTTGTCTGTTAGAGCAACAAGCCAGATGTGGTTGTGCAAAAAAAACTCCACAGCCAGACGGTTCTTCTGCAGCACACACAGTTTTCCCCTTCTCATATAAAACTACTGGCAAATATTTTTGCTCGACATTAATCTTTCTCCATGACCCAATTTCTACCTCCTCCACAATTTAGGATATTTTGGCAGATGCCTGTAATTTTTATGAATTAAAGTAAATGCCAGAAGGAAAGCTGCTCCTCCCATTCCTCTCAAAGAGCTGGAAATAAAACCCCATTTCTAAGTTATAAAGCACAACTCTCCATTTTGGAAAATTGCTAGAACAAGTTTGCTTAGCAGCCCCACATTAAAAAAATGTTTCCATAACAGTTTCTGAATTCCCTCAAAATAAATCAAAGACCAACACAAGCTATATCCCAATATCATTTTTGCAAATGCTTTTTCCCCATAGCAGAGTCAGTCTGCACACTCATTTTAATACCAGTGCCTTAATATTTTATGCCTTTTCAGATAGATTTGTAACTGTAGAATCCTTGAAACAGAATTTTTAAAGCCAAGCTGGTTGCAAGCTGAACTAACTGTATTGCATTGATCCCAAATCTCAAACAGGGTAAGGAAGGAAAACTGTTTCATGGCTGGAAGTGCACAACTACAGTAACAGGTTCTAACCTCACACCCATTCTTAGGAGTCTCATAGAGTAGAGATGGACTCTCTCTCATCAGCCCCACTTTTTCTTTTTCTAGTTTTCCTCCAAGCCAGTAATTGCCTCATAAAATGCAAGGAAAATAGCTTTCCCTAACTGGACAAGAAGCTTGTATACAATAACTCTTGTCCCTTACAGGCAGCAGTTTAGTCACTTTGAGTACTTTCTAAGATTCATAGTAGTCACCTTCTGTTGCCCAAAGAATATTCCCATGGTCTGATTTTAGCTCCTTCTTATTATGAGGGATAAAAGACATAGCAATGGGGAAAAGAGAAAATGTTAAAAGTCATAAATGTTTCCCCAGACATCAGACAGAAGGGCACCAAGACCAAGCCAACCAAGTATTTACAGCTCTGCAAGTTACTTGGGTTTTTTTTTTCCCTTCTGTCCTTAACGTAATAAACTTTATATGCAGCCCTTGATTTGGAGTTCTTAGGGGAACTGACCAGTTTGATGTCCCTCAAGACACTATAGTGGGACCAATTATTAGAGCAATGGCATATCTTTTTTTCTACATAACTGTAGAACACACATAACTTCTAAATACTTTCAAAGAACAGAGATCCCATTTTGAAATATAACATATTTTCAAATTCTCATTTAATAGTTTTGGGCTACAACTTCTGAAAAAAACCCAATGAGTCTGCAATACTAGATGAACACTTCTAGTCTCAAGATTAATTATGTTAATGGTCTAAACAAAACTAATCTCCTCTAACCCAGACAAATTAGAGTTTCTGTGTGGCTCATTAATCCCTGCTTCTTCATCTGAAGAGGCCACGTTGCACAGTACCAATATATGCAAAAGAACAGCATGCTAGGAATATCTCAGATTGGAAGTGCTGAAAACAGTGGAAGCATTACCCTGTTTGATCTAGACATCTATGGTAGCATTTTGTGCTTTTTCCACCTTTCATTTATCCATGACTCCCCCCTGCCAGTTTAAAGAAGCTTGGAGTATACCACCAAATGCTGTGATCTACTGCAGTCCCATTGAGAATAGAAACAGAAATTTAATGAAAAGCTATGTACTGCACATTTCATCAGAGAAAGCTGCTGCCAGCATGACAAAAGAGGAAGGAACCAGCATCTGTAAATCTAATGACCTTGCCACTGACATTCATTCATTAATGACAGTTAAGGATCATATCGCTGACAGACCTTCATGCATGGTTTCAGTAAAAGAAGACAACAGAAGAAACTTTTCTTAACCTCTTTCAGTCTTTCTTTGGAGGCTGAACTGTCCTGTCCCTGCCAGCTCACCGAGGCACAACTCCTTGAGCTAAGGAGCAGCCCAGCACTGAGCTCAGGCTCACCTCGGGCCAACTTCTGCCTACATTGTGCCTGTGTACACGGAGAATGTGCCTGGCTTATGCTCCTCAGCTGTCAGTGCCAAAGCAACAAGCACAGCACCTCTCAAGGTGCTGCTGGGATGGTGCAAAAGTTACAGTATAATGAAGTTACAGTTGTGGTAATTCTCAGTTTAAAGTGACTTTACTCTTCTCTCAAGGTGTTTGATCCCTGAGGCCTGAAATCCTCAGTGTGGGTGCAACTGCTGCAAATCAGTTGTTACTGTCAGATATTATATTGATTTCTATGGTGCAGTGCCTGTGAGCAGCAAAAGCCAAAATGCCAATTTCAATTACTAAGCAAAACAGAAAATTTCTTTGTGATTAGATGGGAAGAGGAAGATCACCACTGACTACATTCTGGGGAAGTAAAAAAAAAATCTAACGTCCTTTGCAAAGAGGACAGAAACCTATAGATTTCTACACTAGATACATCCAGCTACATTTTTAGTTTTTCCAGTGTTGAAAAAAATTAAAAATATACATATAAAGACATAAAAAAGATATAGATATACACACACAATTATGCCATAACATACCCATCTGAATGAATTCAGACCAGAGATAGAAGTGTTACAGTGATTTTCCTTTGAACTCCCCAGTACTACACAAATTTTGGTGAATCAACCACATTCTTTTGATGCCCTCCATCATCTCTGTGCCATCACTGGCATCACTGAATTTAGCCTGACAAAGCACTTCCATGTGGGAAGTTATCTCGTTGTATACCCTGGAGATGAGTGGAGCTGAAAGAATAGGTCCAAGAACAACACAGCTGGGTGTCCTTTGGCAAAGAGGAGAACCACGGCTCAATCTTCAGGCCTCTGATGTCACCCTCTCTCAAAGGGCAACCCACACTAGAAGAATCACATCATTCCTGGCAAAGAACTGGAGAAAAATTTCTTTTTTTTTCCACCATGTTTTGGCCACTTCTCCCACTGACATTTTTACAGCCCTAGCTGTGCCAACAATGATCTCCCCTTAGGTGCTGTCTTTCCCAATGTCTGGCCTCAAAGGCCTGTGCTGCACCGTGCACCACGCTGAGTGCTGTGGAGATTCATCGGCCATCCGCCACCCAGACAACAGCAGTGACAATGCCATCCCAGGGAGGGGACAGCAGCAGTGCAGACTGCAACAAAGCCTCCCTACCTCGGGCCCAGCGGACACTGCTCTCACTGATAGGTGCACATGGGGCTCAGGGCTGTTCAGCTCCCTGCTCCTCTGGGCCTGCAGCTGGGACGTGACCGCAGCCCGTGCAGGCCTGGCTTCCTCAGAGGTGACAGCGACTGGGACACCATGGGGACTGCTGCCTGTGCAGGCCTGGCTTCCAGAGGTGACAGTCGACTGGGACACCATGGAGACTGCTGCCCATGCAGGGCTGGCTTCCAGAGGTGACAGCGACTGGGACACCATGGAGACTGCTGCCTGTGTAAGTCTGGCTTCCAGAGGTGACAGTCACTGGGACACCATGGAGACTGCTGAGCCTCTGTGCTCTCCTTGCAGATATTTCCTGTCTGTGGCTTAATCTACCTGGGGCACGCCTCTGTGGGCTGCAGCTGGGCATCCTGCCCCTGCCTAGAGAAACCTCAGCTGTGTTACAGTGGGCACACTGACACTGTGTGAGGTGCCTGTGCTGGAGTCACCGTGACTGAGCACAGGCCACCAGGAGCATGGACAAGGAGCAGAGCACAGACACTGCAGTGGGGATGCCCTCTTGTTTCTTGACATGGGGACACCTGCAGTCCCTGGCCTTGGCTCACATTCATACCACAAAACTGTTCCTGCATCTAAACTGTAGTACTGGTGTGAGTGGGCTAAGCAGCAAGATCCAAGGAAGGCTGCAGGGCATTATGCAGGGAAGAAGACCCACTGAATTTCATTTTTTCTCTTCTGCTGGAAGGGTAGGTAGGGAAAGCAAGGGAAAAGCAGGCTGGATATGCTTCAGCTCTTATTAAGAGAAAGAATACTCCAGGCTGCTTTCAGCAGCTTCTGATTCAGCTCAGAGCACAGCTGCAGGGGACACAAAGCAATGCTGTGAAGGGCAACATCTGAGGCACAAGAGATACAGAATACAATCTGCACATCCTCATACTTTCTCTTACTCTACACTCCCCCAGCCTTCTTTCTCCAGTTTAGCCAATAGATTCCTGGCAAGAAGACGGGGCATGAGAGGAAAATGAGAATTTCGTTTTTCCCTGCAGTATGGCTTCCTTTTAAAAAATAACATTGCTTTTTTGATCTAGCAACCTCAACAAGATGACCTGTTAATAACACACATAGGAAAAAACATTATTTTCATGCCATTTCAGACCCTTGTGCTGGCCCTTGTACCATTGTACAGTTGTTGAAGAATTGTACAGAGTTGAAGTTACTTCTGAAATTGTTAAAGCAAAAGAAACATTTTCCTGAATCCACTTTGCAGAAATATTATGTGCAGGAAATTAGTTTAGAGATCTAGAGAAATCTGCAATTAGACATTAATTTTTCCATTGAATGTAAAACTGGGCTAAGGTTGTTCACAAACTCCACTACTTCTTGAGCAGAGCACAGCAGTCCCCTGCAAAGGGAGAAGGGTTCAGCAAGAGCTCCCCTAATTCAAAGGCAGTGCTAGGAGAACACATAACCACTTTGCACCCAAGTGTTCTGCTACTGGAACATAGTCTGCCTGCAAGAGTGCAGCTTGAACTGCCAGCTCTGTAAACCAAGAGACAGGACTTGGGAACATCACTCTCTTTTCCACAGCCCAGCACCACCAGCCTAAGGAACAGTTTTTGAACAGGGTCTCAAAGGAGGCTTTGCTGCTATCCAGAGTTTGCTCTGTGGAAAGCTATGCCAGCGAGTATGAGAAAAGTTAGGTAAGTGCCAGATGCTCTGAAAAATTCTGCCTTTAAGGTCTGCAATCAGTATTACAAAAATTTGAAGAAGCCTTGGCAAATGCTTAAAAAACCCATTTCCTAAATTGATCTGAAGTCACACTTCATGTCAGCATATCATCAAGGATTCTTGCAAAACTGAACTTCTAGGCCAAGTCAGTTTTCAGATAGAGCCTGAGAAAGAAGCGTTTGCAAAAAGCAAACAGCACAGTTGATATTAGGGTTTCCTTTTCATCAAAATAGCTTTCAGTTGCCAGAAATATGGTTTATTGGCCACATATCATACAAACAAACAATCAAGAGAATGGACTTTGTTACTGAGGGGATTTAGAAGGCTTCAAAATTGGATGCAAAGCTATTTAAAATCATTACCACATAGGCATCGCCAATTCTCCACAGTGCATGCACATGTACACTTGCAGTTGTGCAGTCATAAGGGCCAACTGGAGAGAAAGTACAAGACAGTATTCCACTTGTGCAGGAGTGTTTACTTCAAAGGCACAATATGTTCTCCTGACAAGGAGAGATTATACTACACATGATAAGAAGTATCTCATTGCAGCTCTCATAAAAATTGGTTTCTGACAACACCAGAGCTGTTTAATAGCACTTGACATATTAGAAGCACATACAGTATTAGCAGGAGTGTAACAGTCTTTGCTAAATAATCTGTGTAGCTTTATCAATGAGCAAACACTGCAGATGCGCCAAAATCTTTATACGACACGCTTCACATATGTGAATAAGAATAATATTTTCAAATCCTCTCTCAGCTGTGACATCTTCTTGTAAGATGGACATGCCTAATATTGTTGGAAAACACTTCTGTCAAGGGAAAAGGCTCCTTCTCTGATAAGCTTGAGTTTCAATGGGGTGAACAATCCTCATACATAGTGTAGTGCACACTTGTCCTCATCTATATTACTTGAACTGTTAGATTTTAAGCAGTACTTTTTAGGAGCTCCCACTTTCAAGGTCATATGGCTTCAAACAAACTCCATCAGGGAGACATTTGCAAGGCTGAATTAATCAGAATTCTTGCCTAAAGACCTGCACATTTCCTGATTGCCATGCATGCATTGGTAGGTTCAAGACATACATGATATAAAGGCAGAGCAGTCCACTCTTTGCTTTCCCAATGTCACTGGGCAACGCTCCATTTAGCAAGACTTGAACATATTTCCTTTAGTCTAAGGACAGCCTGAAGCCTGTGTCTAGTCTAGAAGATTAGGATTTATTTTCTGGGACCACATAGCAAATATCCTCACTTCATGATCCTTGTGATGGCCAGACTTGCTGTAGGCTGTAGCACTTCATATTGATGAAATTAATATATGCACTGGAATCCTTGAAGCACTAAGAAGCAAATTTACCCACCTGACCTAAAGCCAGCCAAAGCTTTAAATATGGTGAACGGATGTGAATAGGATACCATTCAGGGAAAAATGCAGCTTGTCAACACAAAGGGTCACTCAGTAATAACATTTTTGGGGTAACTATCATAAGTTGGAGTTCAGACTGGATGAAGACAATATAAAATTTACAAAAAATTCAAATGTCTTTTTTAAACTTATTACAGAGATGACTCAAGGTATTCTGGCACAGGTTAAGACATGCCCCAGTCTGAACTTTGCAACCTGGCAATTGATTAAACTGCATCAAAAACCAAATCATAAAATTTTCAAACTCTAGCTCTCTGTTGTTTTATAACACAAATCATGCCATTCTGCCAGTAAGAGTTCTCTAAAAGAAAAAAAAAATCCACTTTCTCCTTTGCCTTGCCCTGTTGGTCTCCTTTTCCCCCTTCTCAGTAATCCAGCAGGACACTCTTTGGAGGCCAGGTGCTCCTTGGCAGTCAGTGACATGATTTACATTTCTGTGGCACATTTCATCCTGATAGATACCAAAGGACATTTCAAAAGGTCTTTCACAGAGAAAGTCTTATACCTGAGTTATGATAAAACACTGCAGCACATAAGTGTTACACAGTAAACTTATGACAAGCAACAGAGATGAGTATTAAATATCTACAAAGGGAATTCTGGAAGGAGGAGCGCAGTTTCTTACAATGGTTCTGGCCAGTACATCAGAACCAGTATCAGCCCAATTCTTACAAAGGGTAGCACAGAGGTCTCAGGAGCCACAAAATTTTCTGTCTCAGAAGATAATATGTGCTGAGAAAAAATCATATAGAGAAACTGGAATTAGTAATAAATCCAAAATAAATGAGTTCAACTTACTGGGTCAGTCCTCACCACAATCTCTCATAAGCCTATATCTTCTCTTCAGCACCCTCTCATCAGGCTCATAATGACTTGTGGTGAGATCCCAACCCAGCTCAAGGCAGCATGTCTGGAAGCAGAGGGCCAATCCTCTGCCGATGTACACTGATGAGACATCACTGGAGTGATGAAGTGGGAGCAACTTACAGCAGCTGAGAATGTGTCACATAAGGCAATCAGACTTAAAAGAAATGTGATGGCAAGGGTCCTAAACATTTTCAAAACATTGCTGTCAGAACAAATCTCAGTCTACAAAACCCTTCTTTGAGAAGTTGTCAGAGACCCAGATGGGTTACTGGCTTATTCTGCCCTTCCCGGAACACTGTGCATTGTGCTCCCTTTCAGTTATTAATATTCCTGTACCCCACTGTGAGGAGTCTCTGGTGTGACACCATCATCAACACTGAGCTTAAGGCTGACCAAATATTTTGCTGAGCTTTCTTTCCCTCCCTGCCTTCATAGCTAAAACTTCAGTTTAAAACTTTCATTTTTCATTATGTCTGTGAAATGAGGAGTTTAAAAACAGACGGAACAACAACCTGTAAAATGCAATTAATAAAACACACCAGCAGTCCTAAAACTGTTCAGAACACTTAATTCAGCAATGCATCGAGACAGAACCTCAGCAAAGCTACTAAATAACATGTGACAAAGCAAAACCCAGGAAAAGGCAAAATAATAACTTGTGGCTTTTAGCATCTTTTATCCGAAGCGCTTTGCAGCCATATATGCATATTATATAGGGATCATTCATCTAGCTGAAATATAGCTGGCTTCACTTCAGAACTAACTTGTATAACTGCAGACAATAAAACTATATGGCAAAGTCAGAGAGAGGAAAATGAAAAGCAACTGTTCTAGCTGGATTACAAAACAAATGCCAAGTCAGCAGAACACCACTCTAGCTAGGTGAAATTCAGAGGAACAGTGAGGGCTGCATTCAAACTCGTGGGGAAGATATCGTGGCATTACTAATGACCCAGCCTTTTATTGTACCTCTAAATGAAAATATAGAACCTCTGGCAGCACAATGTCTCTACTAGCCTTAGAGAGGGCCCAGGTGATACCCAATAAGTGGTCAACATTCATTTCTGAATCACCTGCCTTCCATCAAAAGTGTCCACAAAGCTTAGTATCAGTCACTGCAGCCTGGTGAAGATTTGTATTTCTCAAGAGCCAGTATGAGCATAGCCCAAGCACAAAACTGCTTCCAACATTTCTGTTGGGCCAGGAGCACTCAGTAGAGTTTCAGAGAGAGGCCAGTCAGGCTACAGGATGTGGTTGCTTTTACTCTAAATACAGTGATTACTAGCATGATTGGAATGAAGTCCCTCACATTCCAGTGTGATTGTGTGGAGAAGGTGGTACTATATTCCCAGCTGTGGATCACATTAGCTAGTTAAGGTGCATGACCCACTCTAGCTTCTGGAGATCTGCACAAAGGTTGCTGGCAGGCCACCACACTCATCCAAAATTACAATGGTAATTGGTGTTATTCACATAGAAAATTTCTGTTGCATTCTCCAGCACAAAATGCACATTACAGGCAGAAGCCTTGCTCTTAGGTGGCTCTTCATTTTCCTCACTGCCTTCAAGTGCCCAGCTCTCAAATATTTGCATTATAACAAATTTCACATATTCAAGTGACCAGCATTTTATTCAGAAACCTTTGATGATGGATGTCTGGGGGAATCAGCTCTGCTGAAAAGCCCTAATTCTGGTGATTTGCCATTTCAAGCCTCAAAGTGCATTGGTTATAAGTGGTTCCCATGTAGAGGTTTTCCTTTGCAAATAAAGGCTTAAAACAGTGTATTATCAGATTAGTGTAACATCACCTGTGATACAGCAGAACCCAAATCTATTTCACAGAGCAAGGGTAATAGCCCTGCATTGGGAACTTCCTTTATCTTACAATACACTGCACTTCTAATGGCCTATCACAGCACTGGAGCCAGAACTCCTCTTACAGGGAGCCCCTTGCCTCTTTACACTTTCAGCAGGCTCAGAAGATTGCAGAAACAAAAGACAGTAGAAAAAAATCACAAGTATTCTTCCTCCCAACCAGAGGTTCCCCAGGCAAGCCACTTTCCATATCCTTTTCCCTGAGAATGTTGCATAGTTAGTGGCAAGAAGTAAATACCTGGGCTGGTGTCTCATCACAACACTCCTGTCTGTTGAGGAACTGGCTCACAGTGAGGTGCAGGCCCTGCTGAAGCAATATCACTTTCTGCCACCTTTGTCTCTTTCCTTGCATCCTCCAGCCTCACAGCACAATTACAGGACAGCTGCAGGTATATTTGCCCAACTTCCTTTACACAGTCTGTTTCTCTTCTTCATTCACAGATATATCAATAAGGTGACTGATTTCTGTGGTTAAAATTATATCCCCAGATATTTTAAACCTGTGGTCAAAATAGATTTGACTAGTCTGAATTCACCTTTGAAGTATAAATAGGAACATGGAAAGGTGCTGGAATAAAAGCTGTCACAATCAAAGACTGGAGATTTCCAGCTGTGTCTTGAGAGACTTTATCTGGAAATAAGAGAGCCCTTCCAATGCAAGGAAGAACAACTGCTGTGTGACTCCACCTCCAAATCCTCTTATAATTTCTCATCTCCATGTTGGTTTTCTTGTTCCTAAAAGCCATCCCTTTCCAAGCTATTTACTATGCCACACCATCCTGAACACAGAAAATACCTTCTCAACCAGGGAGCTTACTGGGACAGACACGAGTCAGTCAGCACCAACTGATAAAGAATGATTCAATACAGTCTATTCTGCACTCTCTGGCCCTGGGACACTAATCCAGAGGCTAATAAAGCAGTAATCCCTTGCTGATCCGCAGGTTCTGTTTCCCACGTCATTACTCCAGGTTATATCTGCTCTCACCACCCTAAATCTCCCTTCCCTCCCTTCTTCGCCACCTTGCACTCTCCTCACTAGTGTGACATCCTTACAGCTACCTTCCAGGACCCACAAATGGAGCCAACTGACACTCAGTTATTTCAGCTTTCCCTCTTGCATTGCTGCTATCCCAAAGCACAGGCTATTTGGTTTGCTTTTTGAGCTGGTAGGTTTTAGCTTGTCTCATAAATGCCCCTGGTACCCCAGCATTGAATCTGCTTCTGGTTTCCAGGGAGCTGCTGAGAGACAGTAAAAAAAAAAAAAAGTTTCCACCTCCAAAAAGGGTTCCCCCTGCCTTTTCAGGCACCCCAGCCTGCCCCTGAAGGGGAAATGTACAAATTATCCAACTAGAGGTCTAGGTTGCAACCTTGTAATCTACATTTACTTTGTCAGCTGCTCAGCCATCTGTAACAGGAACTCTAAACTTTGCCATGGATCAGCCAACCTCCAGTTCAGTTCATCTTCCTGTAAACATCTCTGGCAGGCACAAGGAAGGCAGGAGGAAGGGAAGAAGACACGCAGCTCCCTGGCAAAGCATGGCTCCACTGTCCCAGGTCAAGCCCTTCACACAGTGTGGTCTTCCTGTGACACTGCCTGATGCTACAGAGAAGGTAAATGATGCAAAAGCATCGATCTTCTGTGTTAGTCTTGTCAGGCTTCTTGTAAATAGGAGTTGCCCAAGGGCCTGAAGCATAGAGTTTAGCATAATATCAGTAAATATTACATATTCTGAAATACCTGGATTTTCTCAGTCAGCTCTCACACATCCAGCACAAATGGATCTTGCAGAGGCCTTGCTTTCAGTGGTGTGCTAAAACAGGGAGTTAGTTTTACAGCATGCTTTTACTTAGCAATGATCTAGAGTTTGGCTCCAAGTTTGCCATCTTTTAATTTAATCAGATGTCCTTTGTATAAGGTGCTGTATTTTAGGCATGCCAAAGAGACTGATACAGGGAGAGCTGACATGCTGCTTCTCTCTCACTTTTGGAAAAGCTCACCACTAGAATTTCTCCTGAGACCTAAGAGCCAAAGAGCAAAGACAATAGGAGCTTGAAAAGGATACAGGAGAAGAGATACCAAATGTTCCCAACATCCATTAATGTGTAAGCACAAATTATTTGCTTTCAGCAGGAGTCTCAGGGTGTCAAACACTTAGCAGCAGTGAGTACAAGGGTTACAGGGTACATTACTACATTGCAGGGTAGGCTGTTCTGAACTCTCTCCCGTTGCTTTTGGGCTTAAAAAAAGCTTTCCATCTTTCACATGGATTTAACTTTACTCCAGTTTTTAAAAACAAAGCAGCACCCAAAGTGATCTGTGTGCTTCAAATCACAAACAAATTCATGAGACACAATGGAGCCGGATGAGTTGCCCTCATTGGTAAACTGCTATTTAAAGAGGACTAAAGCTGACTGCAGTCCTCATCTTATTTTCCATCTGTCCTTCCTGTATCCCTTTCTTCTTCCCATCTCTCCACATGACAAGGAAAAAGACTATAAAAATCTACAGGTTAAGATGTTTAAGCTACTTCCTTCTTGCCAATTAAAAAGGAATAGAAATGCAAAAGCAAGTGCAGAGATTATCAGGCTGTCCTTCCTCACAACTCACTGCAGCTCTCAAACAACACATAATCCCCCATCATCCCCTGAGGGTAAGGTAACACCATATCCCTGCTGGCCCAGAACTGAGCCTAGGAAGAAACTTGATGACCTGGGACAACCCGAGAGTACAGGCATCTGATGAAAAGGGACATCACAACATCTCAAGGCTCTTGAAATAAACAGAACAAAAATGCCAAAACACCTCCAGGCCCCAAGTTGCCACCTCTTTGATATGTTCCGTGGCTGCTAACCTGCCTGCAAACACTGCAATTACAAAGCAGGTGGGCAATTCATCAGCCAGTTGCATCCTCCCAAGTGCCACTATTTCCTTTTGTCCTGCAATGAGCAGAATTTGCCAGTTCTTTCATCTCTCTGACAAGAACACAGGACCCTCACAGCTCCATCCACAGCTCCTGGCTACCTGTTGGCCCTCAATGTGACCTGCCTGCATTTGATGGCACTTGTGTGAACTGAGCACAAGGACTGTGAGGAAGCCATGCTGCTGCATTGATGTCTGAAGATGTAAGAGTCAGGCAACCTCTTCTGACACTATTGCCCACTCCTCCCTCCTAGAAGCCAAACTTGTGATGGCAAGGCAATCCCTCCCCATGAACACCTTGCATTAGTCCAACTACTCCTACTGGGAACAGCTTCTGTCCTTAAGCACCTGACTAGCTCATCTGGGATTACAGGCACAGCATATGTTTGCTGCATCCCTGTCTGTAAACTCTTTATGGAACCCTGGCAGCATGAGGATGCAGCACACAGAGGTGGTAGGGGGCTGGAGAGAGGGGACGGATATTGCAGTGCTGACTAGGCTGTCCTCCTGAAAGGACAATGACAACTCAGAATTCATCCACTGCAGTTGCTCCCTTTTAAATGCTTATTTTGAATACTTATAGAAGAAGAGGAGAAATAATGAAATTACCTGTCGGGATTTTTTTTCCAGCAGGTTTTCTTCCAGAGAAGAGACCAGCCTGACAAAACCCAGGTTGCCTCAAGCCCTCTGTATCTACCCAGCTGGCTGAGGCACTGCAAGTTTTTGTGCACACATCTCACTCACCTCAATACTGCCCTGCAGAAGGCTAAGGGAGGAGGTGCAAAAGTCAGAGGCTGATGAAGACACTGCTTAATCGTGTATTGATTTTTCTGACCTGGCACTGTCAGATCTAAACCAAAGCCCAAAGCTGTCAGATCACTGCCAGATCTCAGCCCGGTGTTGATGACTTGTTACACTGCTGACCTGGGCTGGACCCACAGCACAAGTAAGCCTGAGAGGCTTAATGCCTCCCCTCAAAGGGCTTATCATCTGACACTGCCCTACTAGAAGGCAACCTGAAGCATTAACCAGAAACCCCAGGGGTCATGCAATAAATCTGCCTTTCCTGGGCATTCACCTTCGCCTCACACATTGGCTGCAAGACAATCATGGCTTGGCAAGCTTAATCTCATAGCTGACATCACAGAATCAATTAGGTTGGAAAAGGCATCCAAGATCATCAAGCCCAACTGTTAATGTAGCCCTGCCAAGTCCACCACTAAAACATGTCCCCAAGTGCAGCATCTACATGCCTCTTAAGTACCTCCAGGGATGGTGACTCAACCACTTCCCTGGGCAGCCTGTTCCAGTGCTTCAGAATCCTTTTGGTGAAGAAATTTTTCCTAATTTCATATCAACCCATTCCCTGGCACACCTGAGGCCATTTCCTCTTGTTACTTGGGAGATCAACCCCTATCTCACTACAACCTCCTTTCAGGTAGTTGTAGAAAGCAGCAAGATCTCTGCTGAGCCTCCTTTTCTCCAGCCTGCTCCGATCCCATTCTAGTGCTTTCTTCCCTCAAGCAGATCAACACTCCTGCTCAGCTTGGTATTGTCTGCAATGTGATTGAGGGAGCACTCAATCCCCTTGTCCAAAGCACTGGTGAAGATTTTAAAGACTGGCCCCAGTACTGAGCCCTGTGGAATTGCATCCAGCTGTGGTGAGTGGCCACCAGCTGGATGCAATTCCATTCACCAGCATGCTTTGGGGTTGGTCATTCAGCAAGTTTTTTTACCCAGCAAAGTGGGTAACACTTTGCCAATAGAACACCCACCCAAGGCACAAGCAGCCTTATTTGGCTGGTTTTTGGCTTCTTGTCCTTCCCTTCGATTCTGACCAATAAACACCCAACCCTATTGTCACCATCATTAAGGTAGTTTAAACCTCTTTCCACAAGCCTGATTACCTCCTGTGGAAAGATCCTTTCCCCCTTTTGAATCAGGTGTACTTCGTCTATCACCAGCAGGTCTGATGTTATGTAAATTGATCCATGATCAAAATCCAAACATTCTGCCAGTGACAGCAGGCTTTTTAATAAACATATATAAATTATATACATTCCTTTTCCGGGTTAAGTAAGGTGGCCTGTCCATCTGAAGTCCAAATCAGAATTTAAAGCCCAAAAAATGGGTCTAGACACAGTTATGATGGATGAACCCCTCCCACCCAAGACTGATTCCACTGTCCAGCAAACCCGCCAGGGGAAGGGGCTCAGTTTCTTAACAAATATTACGTAGGTACAATCAATTGAACTTTGCTAGAAAATATATGTACAACATCTACAGAGGCAAAGAGTACTTTCAATGCCAGGACCTGGCATTGAAAGTACTTCTCTGGCCTCGTTTTAGAGAGACCGAGGGCTGAAAGCAGCTCAGCATCCTTGCCATACCATTTCCCACGGGCTCCCATGGGGAAGCCTACGTAGTCAGTCTCTATTGCATTAGTTAATTGCTGAATCTGTAAATGAAGGCGTTGATATTTTTTCACCTTCTCCAAGGCAGCCTCCCTCAATGAAGAATCAGAGTGTTCATACCTCACTGTAACATCAACCACAACTGGCTAGGAACCCTTTACAAAGATTAAATCTGGTTTAAAAAGTTCATTTACATCATCTCTCAAATGCGTCTCCTGAAAAACTGTCCAATTCTCCATCTTAGCCTCACGGCTAAGGATCTCACAGATGGTGTTATGTCTTTTAATCCTGGTGTCTTGTGTAACTGGACAGTTGCCGACAATGTGGGCTAGCAATTCAAACCTAGTGCCACAATGTCTGCATGATCGAACAGCTTCATCATGCCTACCCCTAGTCAGGAACTCTCTTGTTGGGTAGACATTGGCTCTAAGTTGTAAGGCCATTATAAGCTTATGATGAGGTATGCCTTTATAGTGCCTTATCCAGGCATTACTGCTGTCATGGTTCTCAAAATTCTCAATACCATGGCCTTGAGCAACCAGAGGTACCCATCTTTTAGACTCTATTTTCCGCCAATTGGACGGTCTTGGGTAGCAGATCTTTGGAACAGGTGCCTCCCATTCTAACTGGGCCTCATCACCACTACCACCCTCAGTCCTTGGTATCGGCTCCCAAACTGACGGGATGGACTTTTGTCTTCCTCCTGCTTCTACCCATAACCTCTCAAATACCCATTCCAGCTGTTCCTCTCTTAGAAAACCCACAAGAGCCTCATCTGAAGACTGTGCCAATCTATGAAGTCTCCGTGCTTGTATGCTTGGAATAAGTGCTGCCAATTTGATGATACCCAAACCACCATCCTTAAAACTCGAATACAAGATGGCATCACATGTGCTCGGAGGGAGATGAAGCCACTCCTTGAGCACTTTTCAGATTAACAGGTCAAGGGATTCGAGAAGGCCCACATTAACCTCTGTATGGTCGGCCAGATATATCAGTCTTGGGATGGTATAAGTCCTGAGTATATCGAGCTTCTGAAGAGGTTTGAGGGGTGAATCCCCAATCCAATTGAGCCAATCCATGAGTTTCTCTGGTAATCCAGAGTCTGCAAAGCCAGTCGAAGGGTCAACCCATGTGCCAAGATATTTCTCTGAGCTCCCTGGGTCGATCATGTTAAGGGGGGAACCATTTCTCATCCATCCAGGACAATCATTGATGGTAGAGGAGTACTTAGTTGGCTTGATGTAAAAACCATGACACTTCTCCCCCTGTGTACAGAGACCAGGAAGTTGGCAAAAGGCCCCCAAAATTTTGATGTTACTACACATGCCATCCCAGGAATTGCTCAGTAGCACAAGGTCACCTGCAAACACCATGGCCGTTATTCTCCATCCTCCATGCTGGAACCCTGACCTTCATTTTTGAGCTTACACAGAAGGGGGTCCATCGCCAAATTGAACAGCACCGGTGACATGGGGTCGCCTTGCTTGACAGCTGAGCGAATGTAGATGGGATCTGTCCTCTCCTTTCCAATGGAAATGCACGTTTTAATATCCCGATACATTTCCCTAACCAACTGCACCACGTGTGAATCCACACCTCTCTGACTCAGACCCTCAAGTACATGCTGATGACAAATGGTGTCAAAGGCCTTGGCGATGTCCATGAACACCATCCCCAGATGCCTATGCTCCCACTTAGCTCTCCTAACCACAAGTTGCAAATAACTTGAGGTTCTCAGCACACCCCGACGGGCAGATAAAGCCCTGTTGCCGGGGGTTAATGGGACATGCCTGGGTCAGCCTCACCGTAGCGATCCTGGAGAACAGCCTAATCACCATTGAGCCAACAGTGATAGGCCTCCAGTTATTGATATCACTAAGTCTATCTGCATCAGAAGACTTGGGTATCAAGACTGTCTGGCAGTCCTGCAGTGCGTCTGGAATAGTACCAGTAATTAGCCAGAGGTTGAAGATCTCTGTCAACCAGGAAAACTTAGGGTCTTTTTTAGCAAGATGACCCAAAGTAATCCCATCTGGCCCAGGAGCTGAGGTTTTACACATCTCACTCATGTTCTTATCAATCTCTTTTTCAGTAATCAAGGCCTCTAACATGGTGTTATCAGCCTCTGAATATGGAGGGAAGTTCACAAGGCCACCAAACTCAACAGATGCATCCCACATTTAAAGTGCTCATGGACAACACCAGATGGAAGTTGGCACTGCAAGGCTTCCATACTGTCCAAGACAATTTGCGCCAGCTGCCTCCTATGCAGCTCGTGCAACATCTGAAACCTCAAGAACTTTCCTCTCTTAATAGCTCTTTTACACATCCAATTTGTTGTCACTTTGGATGCTTTCTGGCCACTGGATGGCTGCGATTTTCAACCCTTGGCAGTTTTAACATTCTGGCCTGGCCCACCCAGGACACCAAGAAACTCAACATAAACACTGCTCACCACCTCCTGAGGGTCTTGCCCATCAAGAATTTTCCTGAAGGCTTCCCGATACATAGTGAATCCGCCTTGATAACCTAGCGGTACTGGAGCTTCAATTGTCCCTCCTTTAGCGACTTAGCAGACCAGGGACTACGTACCACCCCACCCTCTGGTTCAGCTCCATCTCTAACAGAGGGCCCTCTCGCCAGAAGGTGCCGTTTATCGCTGATCTGCTTCACAGTTTTAGATGGAATACGCTCCCCAATTAGTTGGTTGATATTCCGATTACCAGCGGACTTTTCCACCAACTGTACCAGGAGAGCCTCCTTCTCCTCCTCAGACCATACACGCTTGTGGGCCCAGGCCGCAATCCGTTCCACATTTCTCACAAGTGGATGTCTAATCCTCTTGTGTTGGCTCAGGCCAGCCTTGGTAGTAAACCCTTGGTGGCACACCTCACAGGCCCATTTGCCAGCAGGAGCCACACACACCACTGCCTTGAAGTGTGGGACGTGACAGGAGATACTGTGGTAATTAAGATTTTGCTTACCACACTTAGAACATCTAAAGAAGACTTTCTTTTGCCCGTGTGCCCTTTTAAGATGGTCAATCAGCCCCGACATTCTAGTAAACCAGGTTTCACAGCATGGACAAGATGGTTTTTTGTCAGATGTACTGATCTGTTGGCTTTTCCTGTTTCTTGCCTTATCATTCTCTGCAACTGGAAGGATAGATGAGAACACTACTTGTGCTCCTGCTCCTTCAACCAGTTGTCCTAAGGCCCCAAAGTCTCTCTTGACTGCCCTTGGGTTTGTAACTTGATCGCTGCCTACCTGAAAAATCAATAATGGAAGAAAATCCAAGAACCATATCAGGGTAGGAAGCTTTCTTTCCACATCTTTAACCCAGGCCCCAGGAAGGCAGCAGACTTCCCTAAGAAGTATGTCCAGCCTGCATATGGGTTCTTCTGTGATTCTGTTCCCTCAGAAGGCAGTGTCCTATGAGAATGACCAAGCCTTTCATGGAGAAGCAGTTTCGATGCAGGGTGGAGGCTGATTTAACCTCACTGACACCTCCAAACTAGATGAACCATCAACCCTCATTATTGCTTGGCTCCGCTTGCAGAGCCTTGTACCTGTTGTGCAAGGGCATCTTGAGATACAGCACAGCTGAAGCAGGACTTAGCCAGGATGGATTCCTGACAGAATCCTGTTTTCCTCATCTCAGGAAGGGGAATCAGAAATGTGAGAGAGCTTGTTTTGCTCCTTCTCATCTGTCTGAACCGCACATCCCCTTGTACAACTCTGTATTCTTCCTTGCTTTTCCGGGCTGTGCACACAGAATCACGTTCCTGATCTCCAGGCTTCATTTAACATCACTTTACAGCAGTCCTCAAGGGGAAAGCTGAACACCTGCTCTGCTGAGCCCTGGGGTTTGGAGCAGATGCAAGTGAGTTTACTTTGCTAAGCAGTCCCACAGGTTTGTTCTGCCCTCAGCCCCATGGTGCTAGGGTTTGGAAGGAAGACAGACTCTGCTGGAGGAGCAGGGGTACCAGCTCCCCCCCAGCTTTTGAGCTAGAAAAGCTCCAGCCACAAGGACATCTTCTCCCCCATGAGATGGTGGCAGGAACTGTCCAACAGGCTAAAATGCAGATCCTTCAAGCTCCCACCCTTACCTTAAGGCTGACAAGAACTCTCCCTGCTCTCTAAATCACCAGTGAGCATTGCCCATGGGGTTTTTCCACTTTCTCCCCCAGCTGTGGAGTGCTCTGTAAGCACAGGCATTTTGTGCAGGCACTGACGGATGCTGATTGTCGTGGATGAGAGGGTGACTGCGCATTAAGAGAACCCCAGCAAAGTTCAGTGGCTTGGAAGAGTTTTCCTCAAGGGTACAGACTAGTACAAGCACAGGATTGTGCCTGTCAAACATGTCATTTTCCTTACCCCTGTCCAAGAGAGTGAGAGAGCGCTGTCTGCCTGCATTAAGGTGGTTGCACTGTTGATAATTTGCAAACAGGCAGAGTTCACTTGGGGAAAAATGCAAAGCATGGCAGGGCAGGAGACAAGAGACTCTTTTAAAACACTTTTGTCTTTTGTTAAACAAAGTTATAAGACCTCTGGGGGAAAATCTATACCTAATTAAAAGTTTAGCAAGTCCAAGGAGATAGTCAAGGCTACAGAAAGCAATTGATGGGAGCCTGAGACTTACTCACTAGCGTTACTATGCTAATTCACAACGTTTCTGAGAGAAGAACATGACCCAGAGCTTCACAGAGTGTCTAAGGCACTGCTTCTGGAAGAATCAGGTGAAAAGTTCTCAAGTTGTTGCTGATAGCAGCCATTGCTCCTTCAGGAAAAAAGACAAAAAAAGCTGTCCAGCTCTTTGAAATAGACAATTGCAAGGAAAAAAAATCTGCCTGAATCAGTCTTGCAATCATCAAGGTTGGCCAGCCTGAGTTTCCATGGTAAGCATTCCATTCCAGGAGCTTGAAGCAAATGGTGATGGCAGTTTTGATGGAGGGGTGCAGAGAATGACAGAGAGAGCAGGATGGGAGAGGCAGGCAGGAAGCCAGGGAAGCTTCCACACATACAGGGCAAGCTAAGGCTGAAAGAGACACAGAGGTTTGGGCAGCGGTGCTCAGGGAAACACGTTCCTTTTCAACAAAGAAAGCTGCATCAAGGACAGACTCTCCTCCACTATCAACTACTTATTGAAAGAAGCCCTGCACTCCAGAGCCTGTTGTTCAGGTCTGGAGGTGGTACTGGCTCTGGGAAGGTTTGGGGAATGCTGAGTCTCCTGCAGCAAGCACCACAAAGCAAACCCCAACAGGAGGGCTGGTAATGTAACTCAGCTGAAGGGAGACTAAGCTGCCACTCATAGAACCAAAGTGTCACTTAGGTTGGAAAAGACCTTTAAGATCATTAAAGTCAGCTGTTTACCCAGCTCTGCCCAATTCACCACAGCTACACATCTTTTAAATCTGCTCAGCACCTCCAGCCCCGAGCCCAGGGCACACAAGATCACAAATGCAGCACAACAAATACAGAAGTGTAGTTGGAGGGTTTTACTCTGGTCCCCAGTAGCTCCAGAATCCACCTCTAAACCCCTCCAAGGCCAGCAGCAAAGATGCACACAAAGGATCAGCTCCCCCACCCTACTAAAACAGTCCCAGCACAGCAGTTCCATGGCCTGGTTATGCACACACACTGCTGGGAAAAGAGAAACCAACCTGATTTGCTCTGCTGCTTGAGCACCCACCCCTGACTTATTGAGAAATGACCATCTCTTGTGCAATAAAGCCTTTCAGTGCCAGCAGTAGCAGGAGGCAGATGCAGCACAGGGGACAGAGATTGCCCCCCCCCCAGCCCCCGCAGCACAGGCAGACACACAAACTTACCTTTCACTCCTTCCTTCACAAACTGTCTTATCGCCATAGCAACTGTAATCCTAGGTCATGCAGCTAGGAAAAAAGAATAAATATAGCACAAATGAAGATATACACTATCGCCAAACACAGCCTCAGTGGTAGAATCTAATTTTCATTAGAGGCATAACAGTGGTTTTGCATAATTATACATATATTAATGTTCAACGTGCCCATCTTCAGTGGGAGTTCATTAATTCAGTTCTAAATAAAAAGGATTGCTCATTGCAGGTTAATTTTTTTTTTATTTTAAAGCAGAAAATATTTCTAAAAGCTCAAATCATACTTTCACAGCTTTTCCTTAATCCTGAGATTAACAGAGAAAGGAAAACACGAAGATTATGTCGGCTCTGAAGTAAAAAAATGGCGAAACTCATAACATCAAACTTCGCTGCTTTTGAAATGTGAGGAGTGAGAGCAAGCAATAAAAAAATTTGACCAGATGCTGCACTGTACCTGGAATTAAGTCCCAGAGGAAAACATCTAACAGCCTTTGGTGCTTCGTGGTGAAATCATACTGAGAACACACCGCTGCAAGCGACCCAACACAGGTTTGGCTGGCACAAGAATTTACTACACAGCTCGAGGTCAGCATTTACAAGAGGAGGCTTATTTACTCTGATGGCACAGATACAAGATAGCAGCACCAAGGGATGGCCCCAGTCAAGCACACTGCAAGGCAGAGAAACACTTCCTCTGCATCTTTCCTTCTTTAATTCACTCCTCAGGTTCCTTCATTACCTACTAAACACAAACACACAAGGCTGGTACCTCAGACCCCTCTTCATTCCTGTTTCCAGGTGAGCCTCGTCTGAGTGATGGGGAGCCCTTGGTGCTGGTCAGACCCCACCCTTCCTGTGTGTGGGGCAGTGCCTGGGGCGTGGTTATTGTCACTTCAGGTGACAGGTGTCTGGGTATGTGGGTGCTCCAGGACTTCAGAGTGAGCTCTTTTATTGCAATCCTGTGGCTCTAAGGATGCTCCCAAAGTCCTGACATGGTGCATGCTGGACTAAATAATAAAATAAAAGCAGCATCCTAAGGAGATGTCTCTTCACTAACTTCATCAACGTCCCAGCCAGGGAGGCAAGGGAGAATCTACTATTTGGTTTTGTCTCCATAGAGGCTTATTTAATTCCTCACTTACTGAAAAGGCAAGGAGAACTAGGACAAAGGGAAGAGGAAGGCAGGGCTGGAGGAAAGGGTTTGGAGGAAGGAAAAAGGGGGAGGTGCAGAATAAATGGAAAGAAGAGATGGAGAGAGGTCTATCCTAGACAGCAACAAAAATCTCTCGTGGCTGTCAATCTCTAGTTGCTCTCCACCTTGAGTTGTAATTAGTACACAGCTCAAAGCTCAGCCAGTGTGAGGGAGAAACCTCCCTTCTTACTCAAGCTTCTGCAGGAGGGAGAGGGAACTCGCTGCCTTATGTCCAAGCCTGTCTGCCCTGGCCAGGGCCTTGCTTGTTCTACCCTGTGCTGTAGTGAGCCCTCCCTGACATGGACTTTTGGGATGTGCAGCAGGTCCAAATGTGGCCCCTTCACTCCACACTGTAAGCACGTCCTGCCCCTGTCCTGGAGGTACCTGAGCCCTGGAAGCCCACCTATCTGTGATGAAAAGAGAAATAGCAGCTTGCTGCAGATGCTGCTGGTCAAAAGCAGGGGTTTTTTTATACAATAAATGTACACTTCTGACACACTTGTGCCTACTGTGTCTGTCCTCCCCTCTCGAGTGCCAGCTGAGACAGAGGAGGAGCTTTTTAGAGAGGTCAGATGGGGCCTGGCAGAGGGTTCTGCTGGGCATGAGCTGTGAGCTCAGTGGAGGAAAGAATCCACCTTCTCTCTGTGAAGCTGTGCAGTAAGTATGTGGGAGTTGTTTGCCCAGGATTGCCACTGACTACAAAGGCTATCTAGCCTTCTGCCTGGCCAGAGAGCAGTGGCATTGTGAAAACCTCCAGAAAAAGAGGGTAAGTGCTCAAATGTCTGTGATAAAGTTTACCTGTGGGAGCAGGACAGGCACTGAGATATGGTGGCTAATCCAGAGAAAAGATTAAAAATCTCTGAACTGGTGAAGAGAACAAAACCAGCCACTCCTCTGATTTTCATGTTGTCTGCAATTACCACCTCTGGGTGCCAAAAATAGTGGGTAGGCCCTGGGATGGGGAAATGAGACAGACAGGGACTTGCTCCATCCCTGGAATTATTCAAGGCCTGATTGGACAGGGCTTTGAGCAACCTGGTGTAAGTGGAAGGTGTCCTTGCTCATGTAGGAAGGAATTGGGATACATTCAAGGAGGAGCTGAAATATGACTTAGGAAGCTTGTAGAGTCCCAGAAATATTGTTATCCCCTGCTTGCCTCCCAGTGGCTCCTGCAGTTTTGATACAAGTTTGGTCTCCCCCTAGACATTCCTTTCCTGCAGATATCCCTGCACATACAAATCCCTTGACATAAGAAACCAAGTCCAGTGTCCTTCCCCACTCCCCCTCTCAGGGGTTTTTTACCCATGTTACCTGCTGTGACTCCAGAGTGCTGTGGCAGCAGCAGGGAGAGGTACAGCTCTGCTGGGAAACCTGGCAGGGTGGTCCCCTCCCTGCAAACATGGTCACTGAGCACACTGAGGAAAAGCAAAGCAGTGAGGATTCAAGGGACACAGTCCCTGTTCTCCTTTGGAGGGACATTTAAGCCACCTGAAGAGGCAGAGGGGATGTGTGAGCAAATCCAGCAGGATGAGCTTTATGATTTAGGCAAACAGTGTAAATGCTTAAGTACTTACATCTAATACTGTTCCTGGCACTCTCACAAATGGACTCTCCTGCCCAGCCAGGCAGAGCAGCCTCAGATGCAGTCTCACAGCAGGGACCTATGGAATTCCATCCTTCTGCCTACAGGCACACCTGGAAATCTTGCACTTGTGTGTGGCCCTCTCCTCCTGGCCTGCCTCCCCACCGGAGGGGACAGGCAAGTGATGCTCAGCCTGTCTCAGAGCAGCTGGGGATCTCTGTGCCATGTGCATGGCACCTTGGAGGGCGGGATCATGGGCTATGAACATGAGCCAGGGGAGCAGGTGATTTGTTCCAATGTTTGGCTGAAGTCAAACAGCAATTCCTGACCAGACAGAGAAATGGAAGGTGTGGCAAACCTGCTCTTCCCTGTCCACTGCTGAGCTGAAGCTGATGAATGCTCATACCAGGGTAGGGGCTCTCCTACCCCTCATGGGCTGTCACGTGCTCCCACAGCAGCAGCAAGGCAATCACATTCCTCCTTCTCTCTCGTGCACACTGATTAAAATCATGCTCATCACAAGTGCCTCAGCTAGAGCACCCAGGCCTTTAATTGCTGCAATGAAGGATATGAATGCAGGCTATTCTGAGGCCAGCAAAGCAGAAAATTAGCATTTAGCATGAAAATGATACCACTGCATTATCACCAGCGCAAAGCAAACAACACAACCAGCCAGGCTGCCTCTTTCCTTCCCTACCTGCATGCTTGGACTCATCCAGTGCTGCAACAACCCCACTGCTTTCCACACACGTGGGGCCTGTCCCTCTGAGGCTGCCACCAGGAGACAGGCAGGCTGCAAGGTGGCATCTGCTTGCTGACTGAGCTTTTGATGAAGCAGGTTTATGCGCTCCTGGTGAAATAATCCTCCCTCAGATGTCAAAATGCCACATTAGCTGCTGTATTGATTTCTGCAGTATTTACAGAGCAGAAGAATGCAGTAGCAAGTGGAGGTGAGGCTGGAGGGAAGAAACCTGCACCCCTGGTGTGTCCTGTCCCTCAAGGTCAATCATCCATATGAAGCCAGGGGTCAGATCTTCTCCAGACCCTTAGCTCTCTCCATCATTTGTGCAAATTCCCCTCAGACCATCTCACCGCTTTGCTACCTAGGCTGGTTGGACACAAATCAACATTAAAATGCTGTGTCCACAGAAGCCTAAAAGGAAAGGCTCGTTTTCTACCAGTCAGGCTAGGATGGAGCCATTATCTGGCAGACAATAACTAACCTTCCAAATCTGTGAGCAGTGCAAGGGTGACTGCCATGCTTTCCCACCTCAGCCAGGGCTGTGCACTGCAGGGAGAGCTACCATTTCCCTGGCCTCCCAATGCAGGTGTCTGGACATCCTTGCCAAAAAGGGAGAGTATTTCAACATGTTTCCACACGGATCTCTGACCTCTTTGTGTTCCTGAACAAATGGATGATGCTGAAGTGCCAGAGTTTCAGTTCTGATTAGCAGATGGAGTAACAATTTACACAGCATGAGGAGGGTCCTGCTGGTGCCCAACAGTGCAAGAGCACACCCACAAACACACAGGTGGTGGCTCCCACAGCCCCAGGTCTCCTCATGCCCCACCACATGACCAGCTCAGCTCCCTGCCAACCCAGTGTCCCTCTTTCCCCTGCCCACAGACACAGGTTGGACTGGCACAGGTTTCAGCCCAGTTGTGCCCAGCTCCTCAGGCTGCCAGCTTTGAGGCTGCCCCTTGTCCCAGGCCCACAGCACATAGCTGGGCATGGGGCTCACTGCCCTGGGGCATGCAGAGACCTTTGCAACTCGTTACAGACAGTGCTGCCCAGACACTGCCTGTCTCAGAGCTGTGGGCTCTGCTGGTGAGCAGTGTCCCGAGTCGGCAGTTTGGGCTGCTTTAATATATCCTTGAAAAAAGAGACCAGTGGGAGATCTGTTTATGAGCCACAACCACCCTGAAACAAGTATATGCCTACGCCCACGCACATACACAAAGCAGCAGTGACTATGGAAGCACATGAATAAATATTGAGCAGACACCAAGGAATTTTCAGAATAGTCTCTCTGGTTTTTTTTATTCAATGCCATGTTGTTTGTTGTTGGCTGCTTTTTCTTTTTTTTTACCTTCCTGATTTATTTCCTATGCCTAGGCTTACAATAACAGCAGACACTAATCAGTGGCCAATGATGATTAACAGTCTCACATGTTATTAACTCTACATTCAGGTTAAGGTAATTTCAAAGAAATTACCAAAAAATATTAGTGTACAGGGAGGACGGGGTAGTTGTATGTATGTAGAGGGATTATACACACAAAAGCAGATCTTTTATCCACACCACACAATTTACACTGCACTCGGCTCTTCTTCTTAGAAATATCTATTATTAACTAGAATATGTGTGTGGATCATCTTGAAATGAACCCTTCATATTCAGATAAGGAGGCGAGAAAAGAAGTGTGTAAGTGAAAAAATAAATTCACCATGTTGGTGAAGTAATTGAAAGGAGAAACAGGATCACCCACTTTCATTGTTATCCCAGTGATTATTAGATGCAGCTAAGGATGACAGTGGTAGTTTTAGAGGAAAGTCCACCTGATGCTTTATCTCCAAAGCTGTGATAGCTCAAAAGCAAGTCTTATACCAAGGACTTGCAGGGTAATAAAAATGGTTGCCTGTGCATGGACCACTTACCTTGAGTTCTTTCATGATGCTTCTCCTCCTTATGTGTGGGTGGCTCTCTCCTAAACAGGCACTTTTCAATTTAAGAGCACATCTTGGATTAAAGATGTTTCACTAAAAAATAGTTTCTCCTCAGACTGACATCCACAGAACCATGGTATCACTGATCATTTGTTTTGAAGTAGCATCTTGGCCTCTCTGAGTGTTTCTGAGTGAAGGAAGAGTGGCTGCCCTGCCTGCTTGTGCTGGGTGGTTGCTTTTTGAAGATACTCTGCCAGATTTTGTGAAGGAACAGTGCTATTCCCTTAGCAGCTCAAGAAATAGAAGAACAGAAAGAAAGTTGTGGCAGCAGAATGATGAAAAATCCCACCTCACTGTGGTCAGCACAAGCAGGCAACTTACAGTTCAAAAATTTCATCCAGGATGAGTCACCCGGAGGAAAGAAAGTGGAAGGGCTGCAGGAAGAGCCGCTTCGTTTGCATGGTGCACTGTGTGCACTGACCCTGCCCCAGCAACCAGAAGCAGAACAGAACAAAACAACAAAACACAGCTGCAGCATCTTTCAAAGTTCTCCAAAATAATGCAGGTAGTTAAAGCAGCATTAGACAGAAGGTTAAAGTGCTCTGGTCTCTGAAAATGTGCTTGGCAAAACAGTGCCTCTCCCTCTGCTATCATTCTGCTCTGTGGACCGTGAGACAAAGGGAGAGTCCTATCTTTCGACCTTGGTGACTACAGATACACACTGTAGTCACCAAGGAATACACAGAGGAATACAAATCTTTTTCCACTGAGGAAAAAGATTTGTATTCCTCTGTGTCCACAGCACTGCACAGCAAAGGGGGAGTGTGAGCTGGAGCCTGCTGTGCTTTTCATGGCAACAGCCCAGCTGCTCATGGGAGCAACTGCAGGAGGTGTGGAGTCCTCCCTGCTCTTACTGATGCCATGGGCATGAAATATGCTCAGCAGCGCTGCTGAGCAAGGCTGAGAATGAACCCTGCAGACGGCTCATCTTTGCAACACCATCGCTGGCATAAGGGGAAGGGCAGATTGCTATTGCTTATTGCTGCAGCTGATGTTGGAGCAAAAGCAGAGGTGTGCAGCAAACCACTGTCTGGGATGCTGGTTTTGGTGTGGGGGGGAGAGCTCCTTCCCTGTAAACTGAGCACATCTGCTCTAGAAGTGGCCGGGAGGCATAAATATTGAATAGTAGATTGCCAGCTCTAGCTCCTGTGTGGCAGGATCTCAGAAAATGTAAACAGGGGCTTGGAAATATGCAGAAGGAAAAAGTTCTAGAGAAGAAATATATATAAATCTAAATGAGGTGGAAGAAATGAGTGATAACTCGAAGATATGGAGATAGTGAGTTCCCACTGGAAACCAGTCCCTAGCAAGGAACAAAAATAACATGGAAAAAAGGAGAAGAAAAGCAGATCTCATAAAGTATTTGTGAAGAGCAGGGAAGGGAGACACTTGGAAAGTCAGGTCACATATAGATAACCTGAACTGGGTGGCAGACATCCAGGTGCCTGACTTTGCAAGGTACCAAGCTCTTCCTGCAAGGTTCACTGTGCTTTGTATCACAGCTAGCTAAAAAATCGACAGGGTTTAATTTTTCCTTCTCTGTGGAATTCTTGTGGTGAACCCAAGTGAACCCAAGACACTTACCTCCATATCTTCCATAATAAATGTTGAGTTTTTAGTTACATTGGCTAAAAATAAATCTCTGTCTTTGATCCAGTGTTAGGACAACTTTTGCTCTCACTGTACGGTGGGTGTGCAGGGCATATTTCCTGCAGGCACCTCACTGTCTGGGACCCATCTTCAGTGCTTCATCAGGTGGACAACTGGCCTGGGGTCTTGAGGATTCAGTCACCAGAGGCCAACCAGGCCACAATACCATTGTGATGCGCTTTGGGAACATTTTGAATGTGAAAGCCATTTTGGGGGGAAAAATACAAAATTTCTTGAAACTCTTCAAGGTTTTCTGCTTTATGTTTCTTCTATTTGAAAAATTATTTTCCTGCTCAATTATGTTTTCAGTTCCTCCCCTCCCATCAAGTCCTGCTCAGCTCATAAGAATTTCACAGAGGGCTGGTGGTGTGCAGTTCTTTACATAGGCCTCACAAAAAACCTCAAAAACAAAACAAAAAAAAAACCCTGAAGCCGAAATGGACAAAACAGAGCAATATCAAGCTAATGACAGCAGAGCACCCTGGCAGGAACTGCCTGTGGTACAGTCCCTTGTGGGAAGTGGGGAGAATTAGAGGCTGAATAGATGCTGGGCAAACCCTAAGGTGCCCTCAGGTGTTGTCTGGGAGGTGGGTGGGTGATGACAGAGGTTTTGTGGGCCAGTAGCCAGGCAAAGCTGGGAAAAGCAGCTCTTGCAGGGAGAAGCTGCACAACCTGAAGCACTGCAGAAATCCCCAGCAAAAACCACAAAGTCCTTGCTGGGGCTTAGTGTTCTGCCTCCTCTTTGGGAAGGATAGATGTTTTCTGCTTCTTATTGAAACAGTTAGTAAATAATTAAAAGAAAAAGACAAAATATTCTTTAAGGATAATCTAGTCTTCTGTTTCCATGGCAACCTCCTTCCTAAGCCAGAAGCCTTTTGCTCCAGTCATAGAGGGGAGGGTGAAAGCCCTTTTGCAAGGAGGTGGGTGAGGTGGCATGACCCTGCTGGGAGGTGAAAGGGAGACATCCTGCAGAGCAGGACTGCCATAAACCCCAAACCATACAGAAACAAAGACATCACTTCCAGGGACAACCAGGAATAAGCCTGGAGGTATCCATCCAAGGGGCTGTACTCACCCCATGAGGTCACCACCACCATCTTTTTACCCTTCTTCCCTCCCAGCTACCCCAAGTGCAGGCCATGCTTCTCTCAGGATCAAATATTGGGGTAATTTCTCTCAGTCCACCAGTCTCTGATGTTTCTCCCATTGCTCAGTTCAAATATTTGCAGTCCACAGAACTGCCAGGGCAGCTTGAAGTCCCACTCCGTGTTCTCTTACGACAAACTTCCAGGGAGCATTCTGTACATTGAAGTGTCTGGGGTTTGGATGGGTTTCAACTCTTTGGGTTGTTTGGTAAACCCTACCTCTGGCTTCAAAGCAGCTCTGGATTTGGGTCACAGCCTTGTTCAACCCAAGTTTATTGTTCAGCTGTTTAGGGACTGACTTCCTTCCCTGAGGATGTGAAACCATGAGTCGTGTCCCTTCTCTGCCCACAGGACAGTGAGTAGGGGCAACTCGCTCAAAGAACCACCAGTGCAAAAAAAGCATTTAAAGACCCTTATTATTGCTTTAATAGATCTGTATTTGCATCCTTTCTGCAAGGACAAGGACCCAGGCTCTCCTGTCCTCTACTCACAGGTCTGACCTCCCTGCAGTCAGCATGCACACTTGCAACAGAGCAAATGAATTAAGTCCCCACAGTAATTATCCTTTTCCTGGCTGCTGGTCCCAAGTGATGTGCTCACTGTTTACAACCCTGGTTTCTAAGATGCAGCAGCTGATTTAAAGTCAGACAGGTCACAATAAAATCAGAACATCTTTTGTGCTGCCCTCTTCACAATGCTTTGCATGCCAGCTGGGAGGCCTCTGGGAGGGCTGCAGAGGCTCTCTTGGTCTGAGGGGGAAAAAAATGGGACATGGAGCCCTGCTCCTTCTCCTCAGTGCTCTAAACATTCCTGACTCCATTAGGCTGCTATCATCTTCCTGCTGCCCTTCCCAGTCTGTCTTCTCTGACACACCTGAGTAGAACATCCCTGGGGTGATACATGACATCCAAAATCCTTTGTTCCACTCGGGTGGCTGGTTTCCCTACCCACTTGTGAATCTGGGAAGGGCACAAAGCCTTGGAGTTACTGCAGGAGGAGATCCAGGTTGGCCCTGCCAGGAAGGAGATTTGTGCAGTTGACCACTGGAAAAGCAAGGAGGAATTCAGCCTCTGGAAGCCTTGTTGCAACCACGCTGGGAGAGGATGATGCTGGACAGAATCCTAGATCTGGAGGCAGGTCATGGTTTGAGGGATTGTTCTGCCCTCACCCTCCACAATCCTCCCCACTCCCACTGCCCTGCAAGGCAGAGACAAGGAGAGCTGTAGCTCCCCTTGTGCCTCTCACTCACCTCTCCAGCTGGTGAGCCAGTTGGCCTGGACACAGCACACATCAGCATCCTTACGGCATGCACACACAAACACACACACACACTCTCCAATCAATATTCCCTGCTCTCCATGCCCATGGTTGGCACTGATTAGGACTCTGGTCCCAGCTAACTGAGGCAAACCAGAAAAATGCCTGAGGATGATGCTAGGGAGGAGACAGAACCACCACTGAGCTGAGGATGTCCTTGCAGGGTCTTCCCGCTGGAACTTGGAACAGGGTTAGCCCTCAGTCAAGGGACTGACTGTCTTTTGTGTTGTTGAAGTCCCCATTGCTTTTATGTCTTTTCTAATATTCTAGGTTTTGTATTCTTTTAATATATATAGCTATAGATACAAAAATAACAGATATGCTTCTCTAAGGATAATTTTTGCACCTTTGGGCTTCTAAAATAAAATATCACAATTACTGCAAATAAAAGCGGGAAAAGTTCAATTTCCTCTCCCCTTTTTACCTCCCCCTTCCCTTCCAGCCTACCTCTCCCACTCCAAATATCCCCATGAGCCTTGTAATTTTTTTCCCTTTGTAGTTTTCTTTCTTTGGAAAATGAAAAAACCAAACCCACAAAACAACAACAAAAATAAGCCATGTAGCCTCCATCCCTCCTTCTATAAGCATGCCCACTGTGTTCACACATTCCCTTCAAAGCAAGGCTTTTCACCTCAAAACGTTTCCCTGTGGTCCATGGCTATTTGCTTTTCTCTGTTGCTGGGGCCAGATTTTCACCTGCTGTAAATCAGCATGAATTCACCTCAAGCCAGAACTCTGCTGCTTTACACCAACAGCATGTTTTGCCAATTTATGCTCATCCTGAAGATCTGGCCCACAATTTTTAACCTTGGAAATGGAAGCATGGACAATAAAGAAGTTTCCAGAAACACACCAGGCAAGCCCCAGATGCTCTTCTCTTGCTGTTTACCCTGCTTCCCTTCCCTTCACCCCACCCTCATGGTTTGGTGTAGCAGCTCCTTCAGGCCCTCCATTCTCTTGTTCCTCCTTTCTGAAATTCATAATCTCTCAGTAAAAAAAATAAATAAATCGATCTCTCTATATATGCATATGTATATAACTAAACAGCTGCCACGTAGCAGTCACCTGGCTGGAGGGTCCTGTCCCTGCCAGCCCCATGGCCTTTTCTTGTCGCTATAGTCTCTGGGGTGATGGCCCAGGTCTTGCCCTCAGGCAGGACTGTTCCCGTATTGCTTGCACTCTCCCACACCTCTGAGGTACGGTACCAGAATATTTATTTTATATATATATATATCTCTGTATATATATATATATTTACGTATATATATATATATATATTTATAAATTTTTGTTTGCCTGTTTTCTTTTTCTTGCAAATCCTTTGGAATTGCTGCCAGGGAGAAACTAGTGAAACACGCTCCCCATGCCAGCGGCCGAATGCTCCCTCCCTGCACCTCAGGGACCCTCATCTGTTCCTCTTGCTGACTCCGTCTCCCAGCTCCAGCTCGGAAGGGAGCGGGGAGCCGCGGTCCCCTGTCCCCAGTCTGCCGGGGCCACCCGGCTCCTCTCTTTCCCTGGGCGAGGGGGTGTCCTTGCAGAAGTCCGTCACCCAGGAGGGCATGGAGAGGAAGCCCCGAGGGTCGACGGTGTAGAAGGGCTTGGCGTGGTGAGCGGCGGGGCGGCGGGGCGAGGGGCTGGCCTGGAGGCTGCTGGTGCTGCTGCACTTCTTCACCAGCGTCAGCCCCGGCGGCGGCGGCGAGAAGAGCGAGGTCAGCGAGAGGCTGCTGAGCGTCTCCGAGGGCTCGCTGTTGTTGCCGCCCCCGCGCAGGCTGCTGCCCGCCCCCTCCTCGTCCGAAGGGTCCATGGAGTCGTGGTGGGTGCAGCCGGGGCTGGTGCTGCCGCCGCTGCTGTGGCTGCGCTGGTGGCGGCACAGGCTCCGCAGGTTGAAGAGCCCGCGGCCCCGCAGGCTCCGGCGGCGGGAGGCGGGGGACAGGGGCGCTGCCAGGGGTCTTTGGGTGCCCGCCGCCGGCACGGGGCACAGAGCCACCGGCAGGTCCAGGGCGCACTGCGGAGAGTGGCTGAGGTTGAGGCTGGTGTCCTCCAGCGTGGTGTGCAGGCTGCCGGCCGAGCTGCTGCTCCGGCTGTCCAGCGACGTGTCGCTCTCGGGGGACTGGGGAGCGGAGCACGAAAACACAGTTCTCAGGAAGGAGCTGGGCAAGAGACTTTGCCTTATTGGTTTTGGGGGTACTTAGGGGGGCGAAAATAAGCCACCGTTACAGAAAGGTAATTCCTCTCTCACTCTTCTTTGCGTGGGAAGGGAGCCATAAACCAACCAATGCTTCAAAGCACTAGCCATGCAGCCTGCCATGGGATTTCTTTCTGGCTAAGGAGGAGGAAAGGATTCAGAATGAATCTGCCCCTCCTACGTGAAGCGCCCCACGAAAAGAAAGGGATGCTGTGTCTGTGAGCCCTGCAGCACCCACCACTATGCTCTCCCTGAGCACTGATGGTCCAGGAGGCACCAGAGCAAAGGTTCCTTGTAGGTCCTCACTCATGGCATGCCTATAAACCTGCCACACAGATGAGGACACATCTGCCAGCTGCACAGACCGCCTCTCATTTAAAAAAATCAGCAATCTCTGGGGAGAGAAAAGAGGCCCCATGGTTTTTTTGACCAGCACTAGCAGGAGCTACCCTTGCATTTAGGGTACAAAGGTGCAGCCCCTTTCCAGCAGGAAGAGGAAACAGCCTTAATTTTCATTGTATCAGGGCTCATCTAGCTGCATTTTAGCTGTTTCTAGGAAATTGGTCTGCACTGTGTGATCATCACTGGGACACTGCACTGGGAATGGTGCAGGAAGGACTGGAAACAGTCTCCTGAAGCAGTCTCCATAGATATCCAACACTGTCTGTATCAAATAATCAGAAGTTTACTAATTTCTCCTTTACAATGCAGTATTTTTGTCCCAGTGGTGTGCCAGCTCCAGGGCTGTACCTCTTTTGTGTCTTAATTTAACCAGAAGTTTCAACACTTCAACAACTCAATCTCAGACCAAGGCTAAATTTATCCTTGGTGAATTTATACACATTTTGTGCCAACACTGTCTGTCACATATAGCTGAATAACCCCTGATTTTATTTTTTCAGTTTGTCTGGAACGGAGTGCCCCTGTTTATGGAGTATCTTCCAAGAACAATAGCAGGGATTTCTACTGGGCTTTCATCTCTGCATCTTCTGCACTTCAGAGACACCTGACGTCCCCCCAGTGCTTTTATTCTTCTCTTTTGTTAGTGAGAAATAGCTGCCTTTTCAGAAAGAGATGGCACCTTTCTGGGATGCAAGAGTGAAGTGGGCAGTGCAAAACAGTGAGTTTAGGGACACAGTGTGTGTATGGGCACTAAGGGATGTGGAGGATGCAGGTGGGAAGAAGCCTGTTCCAACCAAGAAGGTGCATGATTTGGAGTCACAGTGTTGGGGGACCCGAGGAGGCTGTGCAGCTGTCACCTCCCTGGCCCACACCGTGGCTGCTGTAGACACAGGTGTCTGCAGCACACCCAGTGCCAGGGAGCCGGGGGGGAGCTACAGCAATGTGATTTCATCTTCATGTGGGGCCCACTGCAGCCATCACACTATTTGTTGATCCAAAGCAGGAGAACAAATGACTTCATGGGGTGAGAGCTATCCAAGACCACTTTGTTACACTACCCTCTCTCCTCCCCTACCCTTCTGCATTCTGCAGTCCACTGTGCTCCTCCTACAGACCCAGGTTATCCAGGCTACTTAGCCTGTGAGCACAGCTGCCTTTCTCCTTCCTCTGCTCTCCTCCTCACTCAGCCCCCTCTGTTTGGGTGGGATGTGAAAATTGAGTTTTCCTAGCGGACAGAAGCGAGGTTCCTCACCTGATGGAGAAGTGAGCAGTTCACACCTGGAGATCTCAGTGATGCCCACGAGCCTTGCAGAGAGATCTTAGGAAGGTTGTGTGGACATGAGACTTCCTCAGGCCCTGTTTGGGTGGCAGAGATGGCTGGGTGGAAAAATTCTGTTGGTACAGGTAACAGAGGGGAAGATGCACCTGGAGAGAAGGGGCTGGGAGGGACTGACAGCATCAGAAGAAAGGGGAGGAGAACAGAAACAGAAAGAAAAAAATGTTGAAGAGTCCTCTGATTTTATTTTGTGCCTTTGCTGCTATTACACTGAGCAAAGTCTCAGTCCAGTGAACAAAGGATATTCAGGAACATGCACTCCTGGCCAAGAAGCCTCAGTCTGGTGTTCAGATTAAGGATCCCACTTTTTGCACAAAAACCTGCACCAGACCAGGAAGACCTAACACAGCTCAGAGCCCTAAGGTATCAGGGCAGCTCTGCTGTTGCTCTCAGAGAGAAATGCTGAGCTATAATGCCTTGATTCAGGTATGCGCTGCTGCCAGAGGACATTCATCCCAGATGCTGCAAGGCAAGGGATGAATGGAGATAAATTAAGCGGTGGTTTGGGAAAGTTGGGGACCACAGGAGACCAGGGCATGCTCAAGAGTAGAACTGGAGCACTTCCACCAAGGGCAGACGTGTGTTACATGTTCCCTGAACCTTTACTTGGTCTCAGGGAGCAGCAGTGTTTTTCTGTGTTGAGTGAGCACAGTTCATCCAGCTGGCATGTCAGGAGAATCTGTCCCCACTCTTTTCTGACCGTGCATGGGTGCACTACTGCAAATGGAGATTAGCACTTTCACAGTATTGCACAGAGTTGTGTCTGAGGGAGGATATAAAAACTAGCAACATAAACGAAGGAACTGTTCCTGCACAGAGTCATGTCTGAGGGAAGGTTTAAAAACTAGCAACAAAAATAAAGTTACTGCTCCTCCCCCCATTCCTGAAGCAAATTAGCAAACTGAAAGCTAATTCTTGGTTAGTGTAATCCCAAGTCACATTAACTCTCCCCCTGGCAGAGGGAAAGCAGAAATAGAGCTGAACCAACCCACAGTTTCAGCAGACCTGGAGAATGAGAGCCCTGCTCACCTTTGTTACTTTCGTGCTTTAGCCAAGACTGAACTGAGTCAAAAGGTGTATTCTCCATTTCACACAGGTAACTGTCTGGGTTTGTAGAGCCATCCTCACTGGATGCTGGAAGCAGGCATTCCCCCAGATTGTCTGCCCCAGTGGAGTCAGGGTTGTCCTGGCCATCCTGCTGGAAAAAATAAGCGAGGACAAGTGAAATTTAATGGAAGGTGATAGAGCAGACTTTTCAAAGCCTCAAGAAGAATGAATTCTGATAATAACTTCAATGTAGCTAAGAGATGCTCAATTTTCCAGCCCAAAACGCCTTTTGACTAATTCAGAGGAAGTTACTAACAGCAGTGAACAGAACTTTCAAATACACGTATTCTTTTGTTCTCCTCAAATCCTACTCCACAGACGTCTCTATGGAGAAGCTCTTGAAAAATGACCAGAATTATATTGCTCAGCAGGGACACCTGGATGAATACAGAACACCTGAAATGAGCAGGGGCATAAGTACAGCACAGGGTGTAAGATGCCCATGGCTGTCTGAGGCTAACCTTGATCTCCTTAGGATTCAGCTGAGCAGCGTTTCGATTGTCTGACTCATCTCCTAGAAGGATGGAAGAGGACTTGTCTGAGTTGAGGGATAATGCTTCCATTTCAGCCAGCTGGACCTGCAGGAAGGGAAAGGAGCTGTCACAGGTCATGCCTGGAATCCACATTTCAAGCAGTCACACTGTTGATGGTGGATAAGTGAGAGCCTGTAGACCCAAAATCAATTTTAGGTTATATTCCTTGGATATATCAGGAACTGCCTAACCCAGAACTGGGCTGGGCAGGAGAATTCACTTTTTAAGAAAGGTTGAATATATGATCTGCAAGCAGGCTGCTACCAGTCCATGCTCCTCTAATGCCAGAGTTGGAGGAACGAGTCCTGTATCTGTCATAGCGGTACAGCTGGCCCAAGGCCCTGCAAATAAAGCCAGGCAGGCAGAGGGGTCCCTCAGGCTGGTGACAGGGCAACTGGCTCTGCTGAGGGATAAGAGTGGACCCCTCTTTCTGAAGGCACCACAGACAGCCCTGCTTAAACATGAAGGTGCTTTCATTCCAGGGAAAGTCATGCCTTTTGCAATCCATGCCAGTATCATGCTTTTCATATTCTCTTACCTTCATTACTGAAACCCTGTTTCTCTCCAGCTTTCCTGCATCTTGCCTTTCTCCTCTTCTCTAACCTACCCAAGTTCCTACCTAACACCGTCTTCCATTCTGTTCTCCATCTCTAAACTCAGCCCCCTCCCACGCACCCACACTTGAGCTCTCCTGCTTTCTGAAAGCAAGTCTGACCACTGCATCTCTCTCATTCTTGTGCTTCAGCTCTGCTCCAGTCCCATGCCTGACCTTGCTTCATCTTTTGGCCTGTTTCATATCACGTATGCCCCTCTCCCATCCTTTTTCCTCCAAGCTTTTAAATCCCCTCTGCCTGACAACTCTTTCTCACAATATCTGAAAAGCATCTTTTTCTACCAGCCTAAGCAGTTATTCTGTCCCTCCTGTGCTTGGATTTCCATCACTGTCTCTGGAGTGCCAGAAGTTTGCACCACCAGCAGCTAACTCTTGAGAGCTGTATTCTGGGTAGTCTCAGTCGGGACAGCTTCTGGCCATGTGTTTGTGTTTGCAAGAGGCAGGTACAGCTCTTGCACCATGACAGCAGGTGAAACATTTGGAGAGATGACTTTTGAGGTGGAAATTTAGTGGCTTCTGCCAATGCCAGAGACTGGAAGAGGTCTTTGTCTGAGGGAGAATGCACTTTAAACAAACAGAATGGAAAACCGGAGCTGGATTTAAATAAAGTGCACAAATGACACCCTCATTTGAGATATTACTCTGGCACAGGAACGTGGCGCTGTTCAACCATGGAGAGAGCCCAAACCCAACAACTGCTCCTCAGAGCACGAACGCACAGAGAGCCCACAATGAACTTATGCCAGGGATGCTACACAAGCACCAGTCAGCAACAACTCCTGCAGAGAAGCACAGTCTTCATTCAGTCCCACTTAATGTGTGTACTCATCCATTACTCTCCCAAGTGCTTGCCACGCCAAAGCAGCCTTACAGATGTGCTTGTAGAGACGCGAGCACGACATGAGGTAACATCTGTGACTACCTTTTCCATCCATAAAAAAGGGTTTCAACAAAAGCCCGAACAGTCTGTTTGTCACTGAACCACTTGCTTGAAAATTCTGACCACCCTGAGATCTACATAAAACCCACAGTCAACGATGTCATAAACTAAATAAACTGCAGGTGTGAAAACACATTTCACTGATGCTCACTGACAAACTCCTACCATGGCTAAACACACTTCAGTCATTCATGTAAAGAAGTCTGTCAACCATCCCAAGAGTGAAAGGATAGAAATGGCAAGAAAAGAGTTTATCACCATGAAAAAAGGAGGTTTTGATCTTTTTGCTTCACTTACAGTAGAATATTTTAAAATCTGCTGACTAAAGATGAGGAACAAAAAGATAATTTAAATTGCAGTGAGGAAGAACGGGCTGTTGAATAGATCCCAATCCATGAAACCTGCCAGGAGCATCAGCCTGAGATACTGAACAATGCACCCATGTCCTTTAGAAAACAACTACTTGCAGATATATCTTTAGGAACAGACCCACAATCACAAAAATCCTTAATTGTACAAATAATTGGTTTGAAAATAAAGTAGCAGGAGCATAATTGGGGAAGCCACTGAGCATTTCTGCTAAATGGCACAAAAAGCTTAGCACACATTAACACACTTGAGCATACATTTAAACGTTGTGTCCATCCACTGTGCTCATCATCTTGGTGAATTAAACTACCAGTGAAATTGGAGGGGACATTTCTGCCTAATATGTGATTTTTCTCAGAAGGGCAGTTTAAGGCTGATTGGGTGGACAGCAAGCATACTGGTTCTTTCTAACACACACGCACTTAAGAGCACTGGATAAATAGTTCTGCCTATCTAACTTGCTGTCAATTGCTTCTGGGACTGTACAATTCACTCTGTGTACAATGCTCATTTGGGTATGTTGATGTAGCAGAGTACACTATAATTTAATGACTCTGTGCATTGCTGATGTTATCTATGACTCCATATAATGATTTACTATTAAAATTTCCTCAATTACTTTTTTTCTGCTTTGAAATATGAAGAGAAGGTCATGGTCAGTCATAAAATCCTAAGGTATCCCTTTGACTCATATAATCCAAAATAAAGCATCTGTATTTTATTACTAAACCCATTCTTGCATAGATAAGTTCTTTTCAATTCCACATTTTAGATGCATTGAAATACCATTTTTGAAAGTAATTTATGGCTCTATAACACCCATTAGAAAGTATGATCTAAGAATAATTTTTCAGTTGTGATAATTACATCGAATTCTTTGCTCTGGCTGTGGGTTGCATTTGAAGATTTTGCTAATCTAGTTTCTTTGCTGAAAAGGTAAGAAAATGGGTTGTCTTCACTCGTAGGCGGGATACTGAAGACTATCTGTGAGGTTTTCAAATGTAGCAAACTAGCTGCAAATGATTTGACTTGGGGGCAATCATTCTGGACTGCCTTAGACCTCATTTGCTGAGAAAGCTGAGCACCCATTGCTGAACATAAAGGCTTAAGTAAAGCAATGAAAATTGCAGTTAATTGAAAACTAGTTATTTAGTTGCATTATTGCAGAATTCATTTGCAAAGTGTCTCAATAAGGATAAACTACAGCAATGTTTGCCTTTTGATAGTTTCAAAAGGAAGCAATGAGGAAAAGCGGACAGCAGAGTAGCTGAAAAAATATCAGAGCATCAAAACTAGGCATCTGAGATCAAACAAAATATTGCTTTCTTCAACCATGAATAGAATGATCTGCCAATAAGAGCTCTTTCCCCAAGTTTCCTTGTTTCTTTATAAGCTATAATAACATACCAGTCAGTTGTGGGGAAGGAGAGGGTGAAGTTTGCCACTGATCTACCAATTTACTGTCAGAAGAGCCACACTACTGCTACAAGTCTGACCACACAAAATCAGAGCACCTACATACAATAAAATTATTTCAGAACTAAATTAGTTCTGCCACTCACCTAGCCCTTCCCAGACTATTTTGCTCCTCAAGTTTCACACCCTGAAAAGACTAATTGCTTAGGAAGAAGTTTTCCAAAGCCTCTACCAACTTCAGTAGCTCAAGTTTAAGCCATTTGGTCCTGCTCTTAACAACATTTGTCAGCTAGCAAACTTTCTCAGTGGGTTCACTTTTATTTCGTTTTTGCTCAAATTAATTAACTGGTTTTCACCACAAACCAATCCTTGCTCACAGACGGGACTCTATTCAACAAAACATTTAAACATGTGCTTAATTGATTGACCTCAATAGGGAATAAGCAAGCACATGCTAAAAATGAGGACAAAACACAATCTTAAATCTCCCACTGAATTGCTCCTGAGTGGTCTCATTGGGGTGAGATCCTTAGAGTCCTCTGTCCAACATGAGCCTGAACCTAGATTTTTCTTGCAGAATTGAACACAACAAGAGCTGCCAAGGGATGCCTTCATAGCCATTTCTCTACAGGTCTTTCAGTCCCTCCTGACACGTATCCTCTCACGTCTCACTTTTCCACCACCTCAAACATCCATGTGTGGCTGAGGAGGGCAGACCTGTACTAGAGGCAGTACCAGCACTTCACAACAGATAACAAACACAGGTCAACAAGCTCTACTGTCTACACAATCTACAGCGAGGAGCACACATGGGACGACCTGCGGGCCCGTGGGTGTGGGTGTGCAGGTCTGGGGGGAAGAGTCCCCTCACACATCCTCGTACGCAGGTTACCTCTTGCTTGTCATGGTTACACTTCTCGCACATGGCCGGCGAGGAGTAATGATGGAAGACGGAGCCCGATAGGTTATCGATGATCATTAACTCCCCGTCGAAGGAGTCCTTAATAATTAAAGAGACACTGTCCAGCCATAAGTTCTCCTAGGGAGAAGAAAGGGGGGAGGATGGGAGAGATCATTTTAAGAATGTCGAGTTTTTTGCTTTCAAGTTTCATGTGAATTTGGGGCTGGGTTCTCCACCCTGACTCATCTGGAGCAGCATCTTGTTCTGTAGGTACTTGCACAGGGTCACTGGGGGGAACATTTGCTCCACAGGGTGTGTAAAGGTGCCAGAGTTCAATGGAAAAAAAAAAAAAAAAAGGAGGGACAGTCTTCACTCACTTTCAGTGCTCACGTCTCCCTTCCAGCTCTGCTGGAGTCACTCACTCTTGATCTGCCATTTCTCCTGCACTCTTCTCCTGAGCTCCCCTCTCAAATTTGCTCCTGTCACACCTTTAGCTGTTCTGCTCCATCCCTCCTCTGCTGGCCCTCAGGTTCCTACACCATGATGACAATGAACAGGACACACTGCTGTCATAGCCTTGTCCCTACATGATCCTATCAACTCAGAAGTCTACTGCTGAAAGCAAACCTTTCACCCTGAGGTGGAAGACTCTGCTACTACTAAGCCCTCAATCATCTGAGCTGCCCAGCTAATGCCCACAGCTCCTTGCTGCAGTCTGGTTAGTAAGTTCAAAGGTGTACTCACCTGGGCTGGAGAGTAACATCTCATGCACAGATGTCCTTCGGGTTCTGTTCTACCACCACCTCCTCCTGTTCCTGCTCCTTTTCCCTGTCCTGAATTTGGAGAGCCTGACTTGTGGGAGCTCAGCCCGTGAGAAATTTCCATCTCAAGCTCAGCATCCATCTCTGCATCCTCCTGGGCCTCCTTGTTGCTGTCGTCGAGATGTTTCATGAGCACAGCTACCACCACGTTGATGAGGACAAACTGGGCTGTGAGCACAAAGCTGACAAAGTACAGTGGGGAGATGAACTGCAGGTTGCTGAGACAGCTCCGGTCATCGTGGCTGCAGTCACGCAAGGTATCCTTGAGGGGAAGTTGGGATTGAGAGGGAACGATGGAAGGAAGGAAAGACTAAAGTAAGAACAGAAGCGTGGCTGTTCTCTCTGTCAAAAAACACTGATGCTAATGGAAAGAACCAGGCAGACACTTCTCTCACCCCATACCTTTTGGCACAATTCCCCAAAGAATCTGGCACACTCCCTGTTCATACGCTGTTTGCTTCAGAGCAAAACCATCCAAAGGCATATGAAGCAAACTTTCAGACCATGACATGCTGCTGCCACCATAGCCCCACACATGTGAACAAGACCAAAAATAGCTGGTACTACCTTCTCCCATCTATTCTCAAAAGCACCGTTTGTGATGAAAGAACTTTCCTTTCTCCATGTCCTCCAAAGGAAGTATTTATTTTGTGTTTTCCTGGTAGCTCTGCAGATGAGCGCCATGTCCAACACACATGTCCTGTGCAGTCCTGACTACACTGGATATTCCCTCAGCCTAAATGCGTTTCTTGTTTCTCCCAAGGAAAACTGGCACTTTTCTCAATCAGATGTCTCCAGGACTAGATGAGCTCAAGGCATGAGTTACCATAGTGGGGAGAGAGACTCTGGACCAAGCAGGGACCTTATCTAGCAGCCCAGCTTCTGTGTTTTGTTCCCCTTCCCTTTGCTAGCCCAAGCTCTGCTGAACAGACCACACATCAGAATTTCTCTTTCCCCACAAACAGGAGATCGTTGCCTCCAAGTCCCAGTTACCTTCATGATCCCATTCCAGTTGTCACCTGTGGACACCTGGAAAAGTGTGAGGAAGGCCATCCCAAAGTTCTCGAAGGTGGCGTGGCGGCTCATGCCCTCACAGGGGTTCTCATCATTGCACACTGAAAAACAAGGGGAGTGCAGGGCACAACACTCAGGGGAGGACACACTACCAGCCCTGAGACCAACAACATGGACTCACAACCTGAAGACCTCAGGTAATGAATGGTATCAGCACCCTGCCTAACAGTTGGCTGTTGGCCATCAACATGGAAAAATCCTTGATGGCCCAGCCCCAGGAGATCAGGCAGTTAACTGCTGCTCAGGGGGATCCTCCCAGCATGTCGTTGTGCTGCCTTTCTTCTTGATCAATATTCCGTGGCAAGAGATGTAAATAAAATTTCACAAACTTTTTCTTGTGATCTGGAAGGCAATGTTGGGGACGGAGTGCAGGAAAAGCAAATGCTTAAGAATGTAAGAGACAATGGAGGCTGCTCTTATTTTGCTAGCCTGTTAGGATAACAACAATTTAGAGGGAAATTCCTCTTACATCAATTATGCATAAGGGAGAATGAAGTGCATCAAATAACTCAGTCCCTTTATTGAAGAGTTCTGATTTTGAGAAACCACAACCAGCATGTCTATAGCTCGCATTGAAGCATGGTCTGCTTGAGACTTACCCAATTTTCCAAAGAGCTCCACTCCTAGAGCAGCGTAGATGAAAAAGAGGAGCATGAAAAGGAGTCCAAGGTTCCCCACCTGAAAGCAAAGGCACCATCAGCCTATCCCAAAGCCTATTTCATCTGTACAGAAAGTATTTCTGCATTTCCAAGCCTAAAGAAATCCTGGTATGCAAATGCAACCAAAGAATTGCTCAACAGTTGAGAAATGTTCACTGATGGCTCCAGTTGCCATCAGGGCTGGGGGAGGAGCAGGAAGGTGGGAAGATAAGGCATGGAAAAATTAAGAACTTAATGGCTTTTTTGAAACACTAAACAGTTTCTGGCCTGAATGTATGTGGTCACTAGGCCTACGTTAGGATCATCACTTCAGGAATCTAATTTAGTCATTGCAACTGCTGTGCCATCCAAATTCAGGAGAGAAATAAATGATTCAGCCTACCCACTCCCCTGGACTGCCACATCCTGGCTCCCTACGTACCCACTGGAAGGAATTATTTCTGATGACTAAATTAGACACCATAGTAAATGCTGTGAAAGCACAGTGCTGGGTCTGTGTCTACAGGGCGTTCAGAAAAAGAAGTTAATAAAACTTAGCTAAGGACTGTGTTTCCAGAGGGCTCTTTAAAATTAAAGCTCTATTCAGTATTAAGAACTGCTGCAGTGTAACAAAGACATTGAAACAGGACGACTGGAGATGCCTTGTATGCCATTAGCAAGCCAAAATCCCTGATTTTAGTCTGTGCTCTAGGAACAAAAAGAGAAAGGTCAGGAAGAGGAAAATGTGCAAAGGAAAGGACAGCTTATTTTAAACTACTTCTTTTGGCAAAGCCAATAAATCTTAGAGAATAATATTATAGATAATTCGATTGTCCCCCGAAGACCCGGTGGATAAAATATGGAGACTAGATTCATTCTTTTAACGCTGAAACTGGTGGATTTTAGACCTTTAAGTTCAGATTTTTATGCATCTATAAGTATGGAGAGCTTTTTTTATCCCTGCCACACAACTTTATTAATCAAAGCCAACCTGTTATAGGAAGTAGCAAAAGCCAGTCAATAGGAAGTCATAGGCTTTGATACCGGAGGGATTAACTACTGCTTGTTATTATCTTCCAGGGAATACCTAGAGACCAAACTTTCAGACATCTGCTTGCTTTGAGGCAGATATTGCTGACCTCCAAAAGACCTGGCCCACAAACTTGATTAGCAAAGGAGCTGTAGGCAAATGGGAGACAGAAAAATCAGAAATGAGAAAGTGTGGAAGAATATACTTGTGGGTTTTGGCTAGGACCAGAAACAGAGACTCAGGTCCCAGCTGTGCACTTTGCCATCTTAACAAAACAATAACTGTCTGATGACTCTGTTTCTCTGTCTACATGATAGTGATATGAATATTTCCTCCTCTCTTATTTATTATCTGTATTTTAGGGGTAGAAGCTGAATCTCATCATTTAAGTGCAAATATATTGCGGAGTCCTCTTACCAACAGTTTTTGGATACTATTTCTTAATATCTGTGTGCATTTATCTGGGTTTCAGAATAAACATGCCACAGGACATGCAGACACTGGATCTGAAGACCTGCTCTGTCCCAGATCCTTTCCTGAGAAAAATCATCTGTTGTGGCTCCTGGAATGGAAAAGAGCAAGGTGCAAAGAAGCTGCACTGAGCCAGTCTGTGGCAGCAGAGCCAGAACTAATAAAAATTTACATTCCAAATCTGCCTGCACTAAGAACATCCTCTATCTCCCCTTTCTTCTGTTGTCCGGTGTATCTCAGCCCACAACTATCCTGAATGATCTTGAATATCCTACAAATGAATTATTAATATTGCTGTTATTACTATTATGATAATAAACCACAAATAGTTATTACTTAATAAAAAGCATGGAAGATCAGACAGAGCTCAGGATCCATAAAAGATAACAGAGTTTCCTTTTCATTTTTGTGCCATCATATTCTACTAATTCAGATTGACATTTATTGTCACCAACACCAGAAGTAAATTCCCTGGGTAACTACTCATGCTGTTTTCAGATTGATTCCCAGCTCATCATCACTCACCAGCACTGGCACATTAGCTGATAAATCAACTGGCAAATGCCTGTGCATTTTGATATCACGCAGCAGAGCTGCCTTCTCAGGGCCTGCCAAGGGACAGGTCTGATGTATGATCGGCAGAGCCACTTGGTGCCATTACTCCTTGCTTAACAATTCTCCCTCAACAATCCAAAAGGAAGGGGACCAGACTCCCTGACTGCTCATCCATCACAGAGGATGCTCACAGTGGGCTTGAAGCCTGTGTAAAGCACCGTGTCAGCATCTCGTTTGGGAGCAGCTGCCACTCACAGCTCATGAGATCCTTCTGTCTCCATGTCTTGCAGCAGACACTTAACTGCCGGCTGTGTGAGCCACAACACAGCGTGTCACTGCTTCTCATGCATGAGATGCTCAGAAACACAAAGGGATCCAGGAGGAGGAAAGAAGAAAAAATAGGAAGGGGGGAAGCACTGGCTAAGAAAAGGAGAGTTCAAATGAAAGAGACGGAGGGCAAATGTGACACATTCGGGGAAGGGTGAGAGCTGCAGTGATGGAAAGATGTCCTTTCCTCCTGAAATGGCTTCCAATCACTCTTGCCTTCTTATGGAGAGGGGAGAAAGGAGCCAAGGACTAGTTGCAAACAGTTAGACACTAGTTAACATTCTAACACTAGCTAGACATGATGGGAAGAAACCTACCCTTATCCAGGGGTCAAGCCTTATTTTTTTCACATGCTGGAGAAGAGAGATGTGAGGTGAGCTGTAACCCCAGAAATGACACAAGAACTTGGACATGACCTTCAGGCAGTGCCTGCACAGTCGAGTGCCTGCACACCACCTCTGAGACCCCACAAGAATCAACCCTTTGGAAAAAGGGACAGAAGAGGAGAGTCTTTGGGGAAGATGTTTTACCTGTGGCAGGGCTTGAACAACTGTATCCAGCAGGGCTCGCATTCCTGTGGCCATCTTCAGTAGCTTCAGGACTGCCACAACAAGCACAAGAGAAATGTCAGTCAGACTGAGCTCAGAGGCATCCTTTGTGTGACTTACTAATAACAGTAGCACAAGACAGATGTCCTGTCTCTCCTTGCCCTAGAAGAACTGGATTTTCCCCTCATTCCTCTTCTTGCTTTTGATGGTACAACCCTAGTCCAGACACTCCAGCCACATGCTTCTTCCCAGGAATGTATATCCTAATTGTCCTTCTGCTTTGATTTTTCCTTCTATCACTTTCTCTCCCTTCAGCCATCGCTGTTATGCCATCTTGGCACACCTTGGCCACCCCCTTACCTGGCAAATTTCAACCTGCTCAGCAGCCTCTGCTCCCCACATCACTACTACAGTTGCCCCAGAAATGAGTAACAGAGATAGTTCAGCTCTCACACGATCTGCCCACCCTCCCAGTGCTTCACCTCCCACGGAACCCAAAAGCCTGAGCTTCTAGGCTATCCTAGGTCCTAGAATCCCTGCTGGGATGTGATGAAGGACACCCCAGAGGCTCCTCGAGGGCTGGGGACAGGGCAAGCTCACAACTTTACAGCCACTGCTCAATGAGTCATGGCACTGAGATGCACTCAATGGCCACATGCACCCCTGCTCTGGCCAGTGTCTCTCTCACCCCGGGCGATTCGCAGCACCCTCATGATCCGGATGATAGTGGGGTTAATTGGGAGAGCTGCGTTGATTTCAATCTCTTCCAATGTGATGCCCATGACAGACAGCAGCACAATGGCCAGATCTAGCTGGTTCCACCTTTAGGAGAAAAATTGAAGAGAATAAACAGATTCAAAACAAAACAAATAAACAAATAAGCTGAGTTTTTCCATTTTCCTGAGAAAGAAAGGTACTTGTCTCCACTTCATCCTAAACATTTCTTTATGTATGAGTTCAAGGCCCACTCTGAGTCAGCCTCTATGGGCTTTTCCAGAGAAACAGAGATTCACTTTGCACACACCCTGAGCAGCCAGAGGCAAGCCAGTCTGATTTGAAAGCATGGAGCTGTGTTACTATGGCGCTATGCTTTGACTAATGGGCTCAGCTTTTTACAGCCCTACTACCTTGAATCAACTTTGCTATATATGTTCTGCTTTTGCATACTCACAGTTTGCCTCAAGGGCAGGAAAAAAAATGTCTCGCTCTAACCTCATCCCCTTTGCTTTCTAGCCTAACCAGCAGACTGCAACCAAGAGGCAATTTCTGGACAACTCTTGCTATTGCCTAGGCATTGCAGCTTGCGGAGCATGAGGTTAGGTCCATGCAGTGCAGAACTGGGAGGCAGTCAGAGCACTCTGCCACCACTTCACAGTCTGGACAGGGCACCATCCCCAACCCTCTGCCCCAACCCAGCTGTCCCACAGCCACAGCTGACAACCCTCTGCTCACCTGTCTTTGAAGAATCGCCGCAGACCAAATGCCACCAGCTTGAGGACTGCCTCAAACACGAAGACAGTGGTGAACAGGTAGTTGCAGTATTTGAGGGCGGTCTCCAGGGACTGCCACAGAAAGAGAGGGAAAAGAATTGAGGCAAAAGCAACATCAAACACATAACCCCTCTGTGTGGGGACTCTCTTAAGTGCCAGTAACTCATCCTGGGGTGCAGAACTGCCCCAGGTATTCATTGTGGGGTGGGGAGGCTGCCCCACGCCTCCTACCTACTTGAATGTGGAGGTCACCTACTAAGGGCAACCACCAGCCAGCCCCTCTGCCCATCAGAGATGGGATCAGTTCTCAGGATCAGTCACTGCTCCTTTCTTCTGTACTGCTCAGCATAATCTGGAGGAGGAGGCTATTGCAAGAGAATCCACAAAATGCCATCAGGCTTTTCTTCTGCCAGCAGTCCGTGCCACCTGAATGACACCTTGTTAGTGGCACTGGCATAGCTATCCACCAGGAGTAAAGCACAGAGGTTACTCTGGGTGTGGATTCAGGTCATCTCTGACCAGAGGAAGCCCTGCTGTGCCTTGGTCTGCTGCCAGCACATCACATCTCTGAGCTGTTTGGTTTCTGGTTCTTTTACATGCTGCCCCTTCACGACCACCAAGAACCAGTGCGAGCAGTGGGCAGCTTTTGGTGGCATTTTGTACTGGCAGGGTTTGAAGTGCTTTGAGAAGATTGTTTAACAGAGCCTGAGAGCAGGCTGGCTTGGCAGGAGCTGTGTTCCAAGGAAAGGAGCTGAAGAGTAAGGAAGAGGAGTGACTTGTTGAGGAACAAAGATCTGATGTGAGGACGCCAACAGATAAAGGTAGAGAGTTCCTGAAATATAAAACTGGGCACCATCTAGGGAAAGATGAAAGCTGCGTAGTTGGGCAAAGTGGGTGGGAAACAGAGGAGCCTGGCAATAGATTTGAATGAGGAGAGATTCAGCTCGATCAAAGCCTGAGTTACCTCAGACAATCTGTTCAGACACCAGAGCTCTCACCTAAACCAAGGGTCTTCTGAAGAGAAAACTGAAATGTTGCTGGGCAGATGTCATGATGAATGCTTTGCCTACATATGGAGTAGAAGGCTCCTTTGATATGTGCAGTATACATTTTTCCCACCAAAAGCATCTGCAGCTTTTGCAGGAACACTGAGAGGTACATGGCCTTCTTGGTTTTCACCAAGCAAAGTGAAAAACTTATTTGGCCTCCAAGGTGCTGTATTTGGAACCATGCCCTGCAGCTGAGAGAGGCTCTGCTCAGCACTTTGGCCCTGCAGTTTTTCAGAAAAGGGGGCTTGGTAAAGATGGCCCATCCCATGACATACAACCAGCCACTCTGGTTCTCTAGGCTGAGGCCATAAGGCAGGGGATTTGGGCTGACATTTGGAAATCTGATGCAAAGCCTGAAGCTCCCAGGACACTGCTCCTTCCACCACTCCTATTAGGAACAAGGGAAAAATAAAAAGCAGAGCAGGCAGCTAAATTTGGGTGACCCACATATCCGCTTAGTAATATAAAGCACAGAGACTTAATTGTACAGTGCTTTCTAGGGGCTTGACTCTTGCTCAGACACCTTCTCTCTATGGATTTTAATGGGTAACAAGTGTCAGAGTAGGAACTACCTTTCTGGATGCACATGAAAATTTTCACACAAATTTGCCTACTACCAGACTAATTCCTACAAAACTTTAACAGTAGTTTTCAGAGACACCCAAGTGTCCTATTTATGCTGGTGGGCAGTGGTCACCAGAGAGCTGTACCAAAATGACAGTGTCGGGAGGCAGGACTTATCTCCATGATCTCACTCACCACAGGTTGGTTGTAGTGCTCCAAGGACATAGTGACCACGTTGAGGCAGATGATGAAAGTGATGAAGATGTCCAGATAGTGGCTGGTGCAGACCGAATGGATAAGGAGGCGTATGTGGCAGTAGGTAGCATAGTACGGCAAACGCTGCGCCTCTTCAGTGGAAAGAGGGATGGGGCAGAGTTAGGAAGAAATCAGAAGAAAGAGAGAAATGGGTAAAAAACACTGAGGAGGGAGAAGGTGTAAGCTTGGTGAGAGGTATTGAAAGAAATTGGAATGTAGTTAGGAGAGAGAAAAAGCAGAAAAGAATAGGTAAAGGACATAGGGAAGAGGGAGAAAAAATGAAGAAAAAAAAATCAACAGAAACCCCACCAAAAGAAGAAATGGGCAAAAATATGCAAGAAAAAAGACAAAGAATGAAATACTAGGAAAAAAAATCAATCTGTTAGACTGTGTTTGTGGGAATGGTGCTAAATCAGCATTTCATGTCTTGACAAATTAAGATCACTTTTGATAAAAGGGAGCAGATGGTTCAAGGAGAGGCCCTGGGGTGTTATAGGAGAGAAGGGGAAAACTGGAGCAGAGGAAAGGAAAGCATGCCCATAGGCTGTAAATGGAAGTCTGGGTAGTAGGGATGATTTCCAGGAGCAAGTATGCTTCAGCAATTTTTATCTAAAGGTAACACAAAACAGGACAGAAACACAAGGAATAGAAGGTTTCCTTCACCACAGAGGGTTTTAGATCCCAAGGAGTGACACTGCAACACTGGGGTCACTGGGACACAAAAGACAGGGGTCTTCCTCTTTTTTTTTTTTTTTTTCCCTTTTATTTAGATTTGGGTTTAAACAGTAAGAATGGTCTGTCCAGGTTCTTCTTCAACCACCAGCTGAGCTGCAGGAAGCCCAGGTGGGACTCTACCTCAAGCACAGGAAGCGCATCAATGTGTGCATGCCCCATGCCAACAGTGCCTGCTGGCATGTGCACAGGGGTGTTTTTGGTACGTTATCTCCTGAGGAGCAGGGTGCTAAAACCCTTCCCCAGTGCCTTCCCTGGAGTCCCTCCTCAGCCATCCTGCTTCCCCAGACCGCCCCAGTGAGGTGTGTGGTGACACAGCAGTGGTGCAGGGAGGAAGGCTGAGAGCACAGCCACGAGCAATGGATTTTGGAGACCAGCTCATTGGGAAAGAAAAACAAGAGGAAAAGGTTTTTCTCAAAACCTTGGCCTACGAACCAACCAAACACTTAGGCTGTGCCTTACTCCTTCGCTTCTTCTCCAAGCGTCGCAGGCGCTTCTCCTCCCGCCGGCGCGCCTCCTCAGCCTCCTGGTGCTGCCGGCACTTGTGGAAATTCTCCACCACCACCCCCACGAACATGTTGAGCACAAAGAAGCTGACGATGAGGAGAAAGGAGATGAAGTAGAGTAGCATCCAGGGGTTGTTGTTGATCACTGGCTGGAGTGGGAGGAGAACAGAGGCAGACGTTGTCTTAGCAGTAGAGGAATAGGGATGCAGTGGGTGGCAGCCCAACAGATCCTGCTTTACAAGGTATTGAAATAACCATGAGTGAGACAGGAGGGAGCCAGCGTGCCCAGAAAGACACATGACATTATTGCTTCTTCATTACAAATAGATAAAGACCCACTGACCCTACCACAGACACCCACAGCATAGCCACAGCTACACCCTCCTACATGGCCTAGACAAGGCCATGGACATGACCCCTTGCAAACATGTGAGCAAAGCATTCAGAAGAGGCCTGAAAGGGACTCATGGTTTGAGGGAGGTACTGAAGCAGGATGTAAAAGGATGCTTCTGCCTTACAGGCACAAGGAAAGTGAAAAGGTCCTTTCACAAGAAAGTCCATGTACCTGCTGGTCAACAGCCACAGCATCGAGTCCATTATACATAATATTGACCCAGCCATCCTTGGAAGCCAGAACAAAGAGGGACATCAGAGCCTGCAACATATAAAGCAAAGCTGATGTGGAGCAGGTGCATCTGGCAGGCAGAAAAAAATTATTGTGGGCTTATGCTCTTACACACAGCACTGAAATACTCTTCCTGTGTCTCTGCACACATCAAAACCTGCTCTTTCCCATGGGGAGGACAGGGATGGGGTGACAGGGAGCCATGCGCAGCCAAACCCACCACAGGAGAGAGTTTGTGAAGAACATCATCTTCATGGCAGGAGAAAAGAGAAAATCAAGCTCTCTGCTGCCACCACTTTTCTTTCCCACTCATCCTGTAAGTGTCATTCTGATATCAACCAACTAGTGACACAGCTTCTGCATGGGCATGCATGCCAAATAACTGCTCCTTCTGGCTTTCCAGGCACTGCATCTGTTCCCTGGGGAGGAGACAAATCATGTGTTGGGTTCCCATCAGAGGGAGGAGCTGTGGGCAAACTCACCTGTCCCAGGTTGTCGAAGTTATACTTGTGGTGCACCCACTTGTAGTTGGCTGCCATGCAGTCAGACCGGTTGGTGATGTTCCTGATGTCGACCCCCAGGCAGTGGTAGAATTTGCCCTTGAAAAGCTGCAGGAGGGGAGTGACCCCATCAGCTCCTTTCCCCACAGGGTTCCCCATGCTCCCTGGATGTATAGAAGCTGCCAAGATGCTGCATGGCCTGCAAGACTGCAAGCCACATTGAGCATGCCAGGGACACGACCAACACAATGTGAAGGACAGGCTCAACCATTGCAAAGGAGGCAGGACCACCCTTGTAAGCTCACACTTGGCTTTTCAGCCTTCTCCATTGCTCCAGGGCAGCAGTGACTGTAAGCCCACCATCTGACAGTCCTTAAGGCAGCCTTTCTTCTGCCTAGTATCTTCTAAAGGGAAAAAGTATCTTCTAATCAGTCCCCTAGAGTAATCTTCACTCCCTGCTTCCCAGTTACTGAGAGTGCTGATGGGAAAAGAAGATCTCATCTGAGGGTAAAGAACCAGAAAAAACATCCTCTTCTTCTCATATATATTTTTTCACAAAGCTGCACTGCACTTCTGTGACTCTTCTGCCCAGGGCTCTTTTCCCCATATGGAAGGTACTGGATTGTGCATTTGTACAGATGCATCAGAGCAAACTAAGTATAGCGCATTCCCTGAGATGGAAGTAACGCCCACACCCTTGCTCCTCTGCAATGCAACAGCCAAAAATAAGGAGGATTAAATTAAAAAATTAGAGAAGTTTGTGGGTGGATTTAGGGCTGAGAGTGAGGGGGAGAAAGAGAGCTGACTGGGGGCAGGGTTCATGCGAGCAGGCACTGAGCTGCTTGCCCCTGTGGGGAGACATGGAGCCCTGGAATCCAGGGAGCCCTGTGCTGTGCCAGCCCTGCACTCTCACTATGACACTGACCCAAAACCTGACCCAGCTGCTGCCAAGTGTGAGCACTAACTCCTGCCTCTCATGTCCAGCACTGCCTGCACTTGCTGAGCACCTGTCTGTGCTTGCCAAAGGCTGTGTCATTATGGAGATGACTTGTGGAAGAGGGTAAACACAGAAAATTCACTGGCTTCGCTGTCTCCCCTGCTCTGCTTGGCTGCCTGTGTCTGTTATAGGACCTGGGAGTACAGGCGCCTGTGGGGTGGGGGCTCAAGGGCTGTTTGAGGGACAGTAACAACCTACCTGCACACCCAGGATGCCAAAGATGATGAAGAAAGCACAGCAGATGAGGACAATGTTTCCTATGGGCTTGAGAGAAGAAATGAGGGTCTCCACCACCAGCTTCAGACCCGGGGCTCGACTGATGACTCTGGAAAGGAAGGAAGGGGAAGGGTGACAGAGGGACACAGCAGGGATGTTTGACCTAAGCTAAGCATTTTCAGTAGCAGCAGACTCCTGTCTCCATGTGCAGTGACCCCTCGATAGAGATCCCTCCCCTGTGATCAAAAAGCCTTTTCTCTCCCATGGATTTTGTTCTTTCATGAGGAACCTACAGCATCAGACCCATATGGCTAAGGGGGACCTCCTTGTGGCCTATTGCTTGTTAAAGACAACATTTGGCCTGGCACAGCCAGATCTGACCCTGGGACCCCTCCTGGGGATAACCAGTGGGAGGAGGGGGCCAAGCAGGGCTTGGTGGGGTTCTGACCGGAGGGGACGTAGGGTGCGCAGCAACCGGAGCACTCGCAGCACCCCCAGGATTTTGGCACCACCAGCAGAGGCCACTGAGACCACAATGTCAATGAGAGACACGAAGACCAAGAAGCCATCCAAGATGTTCCAACTGCTGCGGAGATAAGCCTGGTCCCCAAAATACAGGCCTAGAGAGACCACCTGGAAGAGAGGGGAGAGAAGAGAGGGTGAAATGGCTCCTATACTACCTGGTAGAGGGCAACTATGGAGAGAATGGGGGGGGGAATAATTATCAACTCCTTATGACACTGAAGTGTCATCTCTTTATCTTTTCCTTTTATCTGGATGTCTGTGAAGGAAAACATCTTTTTTCTGCCTCCCTGAGTACCATGACACTGTAGGGGACACACAGGAAACCTTTCCCTGCCACACCAGGGGCTTGGGGAAAGTCTCCCAGGTCAGAGTTCACCTGGGAGGTAAAGTCAGGCACCAAATTCATACTTTGGCTCTTAAAGGAGTAATTTGTTAGTCAGCAGTTCTCAAAAACAGTGAGTGCTACAGAAATTGGTGGACATGGGGAGATACTAACATCCAGCAAATCATGGTCAAAATTCAGATATGAATTTTAGGGGTTTAACTTCCAGCACACAGTTTTAGGACTTTTCCCCAAATATGAGAAGGGAATAACAAGGTTTTCTGATTGTTGCAAAATACTTTGCCATCTATTGAATAATAATCTCAACTTTGAGCATGTCATTAATATTGTTGTAATGTCCCCCATTCTTGCTCCAGGAGAAAGGGAATGGACATTTGACATCATTACAAAATCCATACTTGAATGCCAGCTATCCTTCATGAATATGAAGATCCAACTGGATCTAATTCCTACAATAAACATCTCCTCTATGCCTAACAAGACAGGACTGAACCCCAGGCAGTATCTGCCTTTATAAAGGTAGAGGGAAGGACTGGCACACCAAAAAGATGAACACACATTTTAAAAGGGTGCTGAGCAAACATGAACAGTGTTTGACACTGGAAAAAGGCTCTGAGCTGTTCTCCAGTAACTTACCTTCAGTGTCATCTCAGCTACAAATATTGCTGTGAAAATGTAGTTGGACACAGTGAGAAAGATTCTTTCCTAGAAAAAAAATAAACAAACAAACAAAAAAAAATCAAAACAAAACAGAGAAAGACCTTAAATGTATTTTGACTACTTCCTGTTACTCTGTCAGTCCCCTCTGGTGATCTTGATATTTTTGCATTCCTGTGAAGGGTCTGAAGTTGATGAAATAAGGGAGATGTTCTTGGCAGAGGTCAGTGCTAGGCAGATTTCAGCTCATATATCTCGGCTTGGACAGGATCCTATGCAGCTCTGCCAGACCATAGTGGATGGGATTTTTTGCATCCTGCAGATCTGGTTTCAAGGGGGCCTCTGCCCTTTACTGTCAGTGCTGCTCAGGCCTAACCTGCTGCACTGACCTGGCACCCCTTCCCGAAGAGCTGCTGAGTATAAACCACTGATTGTGCCCAAGTGCAGCAAAGTCTGGGAGTCAGCTAAGGCAGACAAGCAGAAAAAGTAATTTCACTTGCCAGCTTGAGCCACCTCCAAGATAGCTCAAGAGCAGCATACATGAATGATGATGTGCCATTCCTACAGCATGGAAGTTACTTCTATCTCAGTTCCACTCCTAGTCCCTTTTGCCATTCCTCCCTTATATGCAGGCTGCTGGAGGAGACAGAAGAAACTAAGCTTTCTGTATTATAAAGTGGGTTGCCCCATTACAAGAGCCTGCAGGGGAAACAAATATTTATGTCAATTACTAATATTTAGGTATTTGAATAGATGAGCTGGAGCTAGTGTTTAATGCTGAAGTTCTTCCAGAGATCATAGCAGTACCAGGAACACTCAGGAACCACAGTTAGAGGATGTGCTGTAAAGTGGGTGACAGGTAATGGTTCTCACCGTGCTTCTGTGTTCAATCTGGGGTCTTTCCAGGGCAATGGTGATGCAGTTCAGGAAGATGAAGGCCAGCACTACATGGTCAAATAGCTTGTGAGCAATGATGGTCTGGCAGAGGAGGCGAAACCTGCAAGAGAGTTCCAGTAGGCACCTGTGCCTTGGGCAGAACAGATTTAGGAGCAAAGAGGACACAGAATTAAGTGTTCTGGCCAAAACTGGGCTCTGATATAGCAGCTTTCCTATCTCTGACACTGATGCCCCTTGGAATGGCAATAGCCCGGGGTGGTAAATGGTCACATAGGGAGCCTGGAGCAGAGCAAGGGCAGAGCAATGTGCTGAACCTCCATTGATTTCTCCACTGCCAGAGTGGTATCCCAACCACTATGACCCTGTGCTCCTCTCCTGCCTTGTAACGAGGCTGAATTCCAGTTTTCCTCCCAAACTCACACTTTGTACCACCCCACAGTGAAGAGGCCACATGCTGAAAGCTCAGGAGAGGCAGGTTGGTTGGCAGATGTGGGGACCACACTTCTGAAAGACACTGTGTACATTAACATAGGTGTCACACAGAGCAAAAAAAGCTCTCCCTCGTGACTTAAAATGAAAGCCCTTTCTTTTCAAGGGGCAATATGAATGGGTGACAATAATGTTAGCTGGGGTACATGGACATTTTCTCCTGGTGTGATCTCTTTAACAGGAAGAATTCAACCCAAATTTCCTTCTTTTAGGCAAGAAGAGTTCTAACTTTACCCTAAAAGGTGTGATATAACTGCTGGTAAGTTGGTACTGGTACTGTAAATTAAATGAAGATGCTATTCTGGTACCAGGGGAGGAAATATCAGTATTATGGAGTCATCAATAATACATTCTTTATCCTCTTTGTGTTAACATTAGTATTCCCTGCCTTGCTTTGCTATAAATATTTATGATTACAGAAAATAAAAATGGGATGCTCCAAAGGGAGGGAAGATCACAATAGCTATTTAGGATGCTCAACTTTCCTTTCATTGCCACAGTCTAGGAAAAGAAATGCCTTTTGGCTGTAGAAGGGACAACGGAGGAGAAAATACACATTCTCAGCTGCTGAGTTTGAAGTTGCCACCTAGCACCAGGGGATAAGGCCAGTAGAGCAACAGAATCTGCCCCATCTTCTCAACCCTCTCATGGCAAAAACCGCACAAACCTGTTCTGTGGAGAGAAGAGATATATGGACCAGTCTTCCCGTAACTCACACCAGTCTGGCTTATAGACTTCCATCATCTTCCGGATGCGAAAGCACAGGCTCTGTAGGGATGCAGCAGAAGCAATTGCCACTGGTCACCTTCCCACTTGCCTGAGAGAGATATTTTTCCTTTCACATCTGACTCAAATGCACCACTACCTGCTTTTATTTAATCCTTGATTGAGAAAATCAACTCAAAGGCAATAAGTCATGGAAAAGAAGGTGGAAGCTGCTTTGCCAGGGCTTTTTTACCTCTTGGCATCTGGTTTCCTCCCCAGATCATGAAAATAAAACTGCTGGTGTCCCTTCTAGAGGAGGATGCTGTCCCATGATGCCCTCTTAGAGGTGTTAGAGGGACTGTGTTACATGAGGGCAATGTTTCCTCCCTACCTCAGCTAAATGAGAAGCTAGGACAAGAAGGCTTTCTGTTGGCACTTGGGCTGAGAATTTCATACAGACATTTATGTCTGTTCAAATTTCTACTGACCCTCACTCCACTTTTTCCACTCTCTGATCTGCTCACAAATTGCTGTCCCCCAGGCTGATACCACAAAACCCACCTGCCTTGCCTGCAGTGCCTGTGCTTCCTGCTCTGGTCTGCTGATGTTCCCCACAAAAAACTCTCACTCTTGCACAGCCTGACCTCCCCCATCTTGTAGAAATCACTGGCTGCAGTGCTCTGAAATAACAGCCCTGACTGACCACATGTATGTCGCACATCTGCCTTCAACCCTCCACCCACCTGCCTTACAAGCAGCCTGGCAATGTGGTGTGAACTTGTCTGTGCCTAGAAAGTCCTATCTGCATTTAGTCCTCCAGCTGTCCTCCAGCCCTCCTAAAGCACCTTCGCAAGCTTTTCCATCCACACGCAAGGAAACTGAAATCTGAGGATGGATTTGGGGTATCCCAGAGCACTGTGATGTAACCCCAGGATCCTCCACCAAGCACTCACATAATCTATTTCTTCATCATCCTCTCCCCGTTCTTTGTGGTTGTTCATCTTTGGGAAGATCTCCTTGACAATACTGGGCATTTTGCCATTGCAGTCCTGATGCTCACTGGCCCCAGGTGGTGCTCCCAGCCTGTGGGTCACTCTGTGGCCAGAAGGGACCGAGGCCAGCTCCAGCAGGTCACAGGACCCTTTGTTATCCAGAGAGAGTGTCCGGCGGTGATGAAGCACCCTTCCTGTCCCATCCGGCTCCCCATCTGCCGCCTTGTGTGCTTCCCCAGACAGGAGGGACTCGTGCTCAGCTGAGGGAGGTTTGTGTTTCAGGCTGTGTCCCCGGGCCAGGCTGTTCCAGCTGGAGCGACGGCTTCCCCAGGCTCCGCTGCGGCTCCAGGCACCGTAGTGGGAACTGCGGGAGCTGGACTGTAAGAGTGGGGTGGGGACTCAGTGACTCTGGCACACGGAGGGAGCATGTGCTCCTCTCTCAGACCACAGACTGCTCCCTGAGCCCCTAAGGCAGAAGGCTGCCATTTATCAGACACTGAGCAAGTTGCATGGTGGGATTTCAGCAGCAATCTCAGTAAATCTGACAATAAATTGGTAATGAGTTAGCAATGGTATTGACTGTGATTACTTTATAGCACCATCTGTGTGCAAAGCACTTTCAGGGAAGGAAAGTAATAAAGCCAAAGACCAGGTGCCCAATACTGTTACTTATACCAGCACAGAGCAAGAGTAAAGTTCTCAAAGAATCTGACTGGCAGCTTTTTACACTGTGCTGGGGCTAAGGATAACACAAGGTACAGGGTGGTGGATCACCTGACACACCATCTTTGAGTCTAGTCTTAGTAAAAGGAAGAAATGAGAGAAACAGGCTTGCTGGTTACAGCCTAACCCAACCACATCAGCAAGGTATCACGTAGTACACGGCTGCTAGCACTCCCTGTTTGGAAATAATAGGGGCATGAACCCTTTAAGCCCCAAGGCACTCCCCAGAGCTGTGTATGCCAGCGGGTAGAAAGACCAGAAGCTGATGCTACAAGGTGGGCATGTCTGAGATGCACTGGCTAAACAAACCTACATGCTTGGGGAAGTGCTATGGGGCAGCAGAACATGCCATGGGGAGCTCAAAGATAAGATTTCCACTGTTACAAAAGCTCTGATAAAATCTCATCTGTTATGGGACTTGGTTCTGCCATCACTTCTTAACTCAAGGCAACATTTTGTGTCCTTTAATCTAGGAAAACAAGGAAAAGGCAAGGAGGAAAAACATGTTCCACTGTAAGAGGGAGACTGTCTTCTTGGTGTTCTCCCTCTCCCACACTCAAAGGAATATAGATAACTAATCTGGAAAAAGATTTCAAAAATCTGGAAATTTATAAAAGTAATGTGAACTGACCTGGATTCTAAAGACAGGCAATAGAGTTGTGTCAGAAGCCTACCGCAGCAGGGCAATCCTCCCCAGAAATCCCCATATTATGGCAGAAAACCAACAAAGTGCTTGGCCTTCAAAGGAAGGGTTTGACACACATTTCTACTCCCTCACTCACCAAGGACCGCTGGTCATAAGTCATTCTCCCCAGGGACATCACACTGCTCTTCCGGGAGCCAACAGCAACTCGGATCTGGTCAAGTTGCAGTGAGTTGCGTGAAGAGTTGGTGACCCCCCCAGAAGCCACTGGTGGGTTGGAAGAGGGCAAGGATGGATCCAGGTGCCCATTAGGTGTCACAGGAATTGCACAGAGCTTGGGATCTGAGTGGAAAGATGCAGAAAGAAGAATGAGCAAAGAAGAAGTTGGGTTCCTCACTATCCAGTGACTGTTTTGAAGCCTAAGCAGTTTAGCATGTTAACAGCAGCCAACAGATTGTTAGCCCTTTAGCACCAATCAACATCAATTTCTCTGATTTAGGGTGTGGTGACAAAGGCAGTGCAAGCTGGGAATGCTTTAAAGTAATCTCCTCAGCCTCCAAAACCAACCACATCTCTCCTTGGGGACAGACAGACGAGCAGAGTGGTGGCCAGGCAGCCTCAGACTGACAGGCAGAGCATGAAGGCAAACAGAGGGACAAGAGCTTCTGCATGCCAAGAGCAGACACCAGCATCTTCAGGTCTGAACAAATTCCACCAGCTGTCAGATTGGCTACTTAAAGCAGTTAGGCTGAAACACTGTGCAAGAGACTAAGATATAGGGATAGCCACAGCCATCCATGTACTGAGGTCACCTTAAAATTCCTGCAATCATACTGCACACAAAAACTGCATTCCAGTCTATTCTGCAACACTGCCCTTCTTCAAATGACTGATCCTTGACCTTTAAGATCTAGGACACTTTTGAAGGAAATCTTAAGTCCTGTCAATGACCATCAGCATTTTTTGAGATGCATGGAAAGCACAGGGTGTTGAATTTTAATGCCTGAAAGGACTGGAGCAATCATTTTTGTTTGACTTATTGCATAATGAAGGTCACCTATGCACGTCTGAATGACAGACAGCCACGGGTCCACTAACACCTCTTTAACCTCTTCTTTCTCTGCCTTCTCAGGGGTTTGACTGCCTGCATTCAGCATAAGCTCTGATATGGTGCAGCCATGTAACTCAGGATAGGACTGCTTTGAAAAGAGCTTAGCTGCAGGAAAAAACTGTGAGACAAAAACTGGAGCCACTGCTCCCTGCTGTGGGAGCTGCATTTATGCTCAGAAATGTGCCCATGGTGCTTGTCTGAGTTGTGCTGTGAATATGTTTGTGCCTGTCCTTGCACCTTGCTGATCCTGATCTTGTCTTGCTGACTGGACTTGGCTTGACCTTAGACCTTCCTCACCACTGTGGGTTTGCCTGGTAATTCCTGAACCATTGGCAGACCCTTACTAGTGTCAGTGGACTTGCTCTGCTCACCTTGTGCAAGAGTGTGCAGCGTGGCCCCTGCCCTCCTGCTTGGCTCTCTGTCCCCTTCAACTACTGGCTCACCACCCATTGCAGAGCAAGCTACTCTCACTGCTCCCTGCCACCAAGTCCTGTTTGATGTATAATACCTCTTGTAGAAAGACTTTCAGTCTTTGAGGGATAGAGACCTTACCAGGCGGTTTCTACTCAGGTTGTTCCCTCTGTTAATTATCTCTCCTTGAAAATATACAGCTTTTTTTTCAGCCTGAATTTGTCTAGCTTGAGTTTCCGACCTTTCCAATCTCATTATGCTTTTTTCTGCTCAATTAAAGAGCTATCTACCACCACAACCCCCTCCTTCTGGTCTACAACTACAGAGAGAGTGATCAAGTAACTTTCCTGATTTCTCTAAGCTTCATTAGTCTCTCACTATGAGGCAAGGCTTCCAGATTTGCCTGAGTTCTTTTTGCCATCTTGGTATCCCTTCTCCAAGTGTGGGTTTCAGATTTGGATACTGTGTTCCTGAGATAGTGACCCTGAAGATAACCAGAGACAGCCTCACTTCTCACTTCCAGTTGCTGTTCTGGAGGTCATTCAAGAACTGTTCCACATAGCTACCACATTCCTCAGGATGCCAACATGTCTCTGTTTTTCCACAAATAACACCACAAACTGGCAAAAAGTTCAAAATAAAAACTGGCATGTTCTCAGAAGCAGGAGTAAATTTTCTGCAGAATCTGCTTTTAGATTTCCCACCAAACAGCAGTAGGACCTAAGCAAATAAGAATGTTTGAGCCATTGTACCTGAGCCTTCCTGGACCTCTTGGAATTGATCAAACTCCTCCATGTTTGAAGAACTCTGATCTTCATCTGAGTATGACCGGTTGGCATCACCCTGGAACACACAGATTTAGAAGTTGGAAACTCAAACATAAAAGACCATTTGTTTTTGTCTTTCATTTCCAGAACAACTGCAGAATTGTCCTTGGCAGTGGGGCATTGTGTGATCACTGGAAAGAGTCTTCTGTGATTTGGGATGGCTAATAGACTGCACTGCTGCTTTTGGATGGGTAAAGGGTTGTCCCTAAGATAGGTTCTGTTGCGTTACACAGAACAGAAATTGTGTGAATCCCCTTCCAGAGCCTCTTTCTTTACAAGGAATAACACTCTTTTTTTTTTTTTCTTTTGCTTAATGGAATACTACCCTAACAAGGGTTATTTCATGAGTGAAATTAAAGAGGGGCGATATTTTCTAAGTCCTCCAGTCCAGTATCCTCAAAGTGTCACAAAGGATCCCTTTTTAGCACCTCTATTCCTCTTCTGATGAAGCCTTAGTGGCAGCTCACCTCAGCCTGGAATCCCTCCACAAGAATGGCCACCAGAAGATTGAAGAGTACATAATTCCCAAATGTCATGAGAGCCACAAAGTAGAGAGAAGCCCATGGCGAGGTGGAGGCCATGCCATTATAGAGTACAACATTCCAGTCCTCCTGGGTTAGGATCTGCAAGAGAGGACGAGAAAGTCAGAAAACATGAAGGAAGAACATGGAGCACATTCCCAGAAAAGGACAGACAGAGAATACACATCAGGGCCAGACCAGGCCTCTGACCTTCCCCATTAACACACACCCACTGTCACTGTCCAGCTCTGGCACTGCACCAAAAACCTTAGCTGAGCAAGAAGAAACAAGAACAACCATTAGGAGAGTCATGTGCTGAGGTGAGACTGTTAAAGTTGGGAGTTGCCACAGCAGGAGTGACTTTGCACACTGTCTCCTAGGAAGGTCCCCTGTTTGAGACATACACCAGTCTTTGGTTCCAATATGCAATTTTCTTCTTCCACAACCTTTTGTGCTGTCAGGAGTCAGTGCAGTGCTCCTCAGTGAGGAACAAGCATCTCCTGATCCTCTTCACTTTGCCCTGGCCCACCCACAGAGAGCAAAGTGGGCTCACCTGGAAGACGGTGACGATGGCCCAGAGCAGGGAGTCGAAATTCTTCCGGTCAGGAACTGTATCTCCTGTGTCTGTCCTGAGGCTGAACTTGCAACCAAAGATATGCATACCCAAGATGCTTTGGAACAAGATGATGTAAAATATAAATATTTCTGCCACCACAATGAACTCATCAGAGTCATTCTCTTCTCATGAAAATCTAATGCAACATCACAGAAGCAAGGGGTACAGCAACACAATCAGACCACTGGGAGCTATCTGTGAAGAAGGAACTACATATTGCAACCCTGTAGGTCACCAAAAGTTTTGCTTTCTGTCTCTTCTGACTCAGAGCTCATATATTCCCTCCAACCTGTCAGTCAGATCTGTCCTTTCTATTGTCCTTTTTGCTCTCATATGTCCTCATCTTGCTATCAGGGCATCCATGGCATGCACAGACAAACTTTTTTGGTTGCTTCCTGCTGCTCTTCTGCCAGAATCAGCCTCCAGACTGAACTGCTGCTGTAGCTAGTGCTGATTAGCAGGAGACTTCACCTATCCTGTAATGGGACATTATGCTTAATGTCTGCATTTGCTGGCAGTATTTCACCACCCCATCCAGGCCAAAATCCTCAGCTGCTGAATCCAATTTAAGGCAGGGGCAAGTTCAGCCCTTATGAAAACATAAATTTTTGTCAGTACTGTCTTGGCCTGGAGCAATGGGCAAGATGAGTTATGCAGTCACGCTCTGAAGCTGCTGTCCCCGTGAGCCACACAGTGCCGCTCCAGCACACCGTGAGTTGACTGCCTGCTCACCTGAATATGAAGATGAAGAGCATGAGGAGCATGCAGAAGGTGGCTACGTTGTCCATAGTCTTCATCAGCACCACCAGCTGTCGGCGCAGCGCCGGCATGAACCGCACCAGCTTCAGCACGCGGAGCAGCCGGAACGTCCTCAGCACGGACAGGCCCCCGTCTGCCTGGCCAATGATCTCCCAGATGCTGTGGTCCAGAGAGACACGGCAAGGACAAGGGACAGCACAAAATACAAGTGAGCAAAAGAAGAAAACAAGGACTAACAATGCTAAGTGTTCACTTAGGCATTGGCAGTATATGGGAACGTGCCCCTTGCTGACGGAGTGACAAAACTATCTTTTGTTCCCTTAAAAAGGAAATAAGCCTAGAAGTTTCTCTCCTCAATTAGGTGAAATGACATCTCATAGGACCTGGGGGACTTCACCTCAAACTTAAGGATAGCTAATTGGACAGGAGCCAAAAAGTCCCACCTGAGCAATTTCTTAGAAGAGAACAAAGAAACTATTCACTTTTGTGAGGTGTTTTACTAGGGGAAGGAGGACCTCTTGCACCTGGATTGGTTTTTCTCTGTAAAGAGTTTTGTTATTTTGCCTTTTATTAGAACCTTTTTATTTCCAACACTACCACAGAAGCCATCCTGCTGATTTTATGCCTTCTAAGGTAGCTGAGCTATCTTGGGTGTGAAATAGATCTCCAAGAGCTTATGAAACCTGGCTCGAGGAGACCCCTATTTCAGCAGTACAAAGGGATGAGAGAGAAAATCTGTCTGAGCAAGGCAGAAGTATGAACTACAGACTTATCCTTGCATGTTGAAAGCTGCATTTATGCCTTAAGAACATGAACGGGGCAGTACATGTTGCAGGAATGAAGAAAGGTTTGCAGCATCAAATTCCAGCAAGACAAGTTCTTTTATCACACTTTAAACCTTTGTAACATCTTCAATTTGTGCATTTTCAAAATATTTCACAGCTAACATTTGCTGTGAACTTAACAAGGCAGTTGCAACTGCCTCCACTCTACAGAGGAGAGAACTAAGTGACAGAAATGTAGTGTGGCTTCCATAGCACCAACACCAAGCATTGGGAAAAGACATCTTGGTCTCCCAATCCTTGGCCTTGTGCATCAGCCCAGCTCCTCTCAGTGTAGCTGCTAAATCCTTTTTGAAATACTCTGCAAGCTCTGTAGTACTCTTTTCTGTGTGTATTTCAGCTGATCCCCAAGGCCCTTGTCACCTGATGATGACGATGATACTGTCAAAGATGTTGTAGGGGTTGCGAAGGTAATCAAAGAGACCAAAAGCAGCAAGTTTCAGGATCATCTCCAGGGCAAACATGCTTGTGAAGACAACATTGCTGATCTCCAAGATGTTGGTCAATTCCTCTGGCTAGAGAGAATGCAAATTCAGAGAGTCAGAACTGAAAGAGCCCTGAAATTACAGAAAATAAAGTGTTACCATTCCCAGGGAACAGGGTTTGTAGGGAGTTGCAAATTTTTCTGGGTGAGACTAGAGTGGAGCTGGATAGCAACACTTGCACTCCAATTCCTTTCCTTTCCAATTTCATCATAGATTAGATGTCTAACAACTTTTTTTACTAGAGGCAACCAGGAGCCTCACAGCCATTCACACAGCCAAGGCTGATCAAGCATCTCCTACATCCCACCTCAGATCCTGTCCCCTGGCTAAAGGCTGCTTTACTTTGGGCAAAGAACTTGAGTATTTCTTGAAGGAGAGAAAAACTGGTTGATTTGCAGTCAACCTCTTCCTTCGAGAATTTCTTCTGAGATTTCCACAGGTAGCTGGCCCTTTTTTTTTCCCCCTCCCTGAAATTTTGAAAACATGCCCACAAGGAAGGTCTCTCCCCATGGTCTGCAAAATTGCTGGTTTGCTGAAGGGTGGCCTTTGCACTGGCCATGCCTGTTACCCATGCAGCTGGTGGAAAAAGAAGTGAGGGAGGAATGCAGTTCTGGTTCTGGCCCTCTGCCTGAAGCTGGGGTCTGCTTTAACCTCTGCTCTGAGGGACCAATATTCTTCCAGGTGAACAACTGATCTGGAAACTGCTCCTCACACCTCTGGCTTCCCATGCCCTTTGTTAATTTCTTGCACTCCTCATTTCAGCTTTTTATTAAAATAGTCCATGTCTTTAAAATGAAAAAAGGTGGAGATGGATCAATTTCCATCCATAGTTACATCTGAAAAGCAAAACCACCATGAAAATGATGGAGAGAAGAGTGGAAATAAGAGAAGAGAGAGAAGGAATGAGCAAGTTCATGTGGGAAGGGAGAGATGAAGATGATTTCACCAAGGCCCAGCAGTAACAATTGCTGAGAACATGAGGTCTGTATGTTAAACTGAGATGCCTATTTCAGTCTGAATCAAACCACTATGTCAGTGAAAATAAGCAATGCAAAAAAGCAACAGGTTGTGATGATGGCTTATCCTCCTCTCTGCTTTCCATACATTCTCTCGTGCTCTTGTAGGGAGCAACTGATGTTTGAAAAACCACGCTTGCATCTTGCTTGTGGAAAAGGTCACCTGTTCCTCTGGCTCTCCTTCTCTCCTTGACATCTGTTTCCCTAGTCAATCCTCACCTGTTAATCTGTTTCTAATGGACCATCAATCAGCCCCAGCAAAGCATTCTTCCTAGACAGAGGGACAGGAAAGACTAGGCAGAGAAAGAAAGACAGAAAGAAGGGATAAGCAGATATAAAAGCAGAAAAAGAGAAATCAAAAACAAAGCTGGAAAAAAAATTGAACTAGCACCCACAAGAAGAAGAGAATTAAAGAGTTGTTTTAAAGAGCATAGCAAAGAAGTAAATGCTCGGAAAGGAAGAGCAACACAAAAGAAATTAACTCAGGAAAAAAAAAAAAAGAAGTGATAAAGAGGAGCCAGATGGAGAGGCACTAAGGCAGATCCAGCACTGCAGTCGTTTCTGGAGACAGAGCTAATTTGACAGAGTGCAAAGAGCCATCAGCTGGGGGCCAAGGCTGCAGGGTGGGGCTCACCAGGGCTTGTGTCCTGTGTGGCAATGTCCTTGTTCCTAGGGTGGTGTGGCTGGGAGTGACAATGGACGAGGCAGGTGTCTGGGACTCTTCTCTGGCCTGGGATGTGAGAACTTGATGAAGAGGATGAGCAAAGGGGAAAACTGGTTCTCTCCTTTTCTTCCTACCAACACATGGGCTCTCCAACACAGTGGATGTGTCACCTTGCAACTGTGAGATCTCCCCAGGCTTCCACAGACAGCATTCAGGCATTCAGCACCTAAACCCTTCCTCCTCCCAGGTTTACCTAGAAACTGTACATTGAAGAATCCCCAAGGAAAGAACTGAGCTCAAGGCTACTTTAGTCCAAGAAAAAGAAAGGAACACCAGAAAACTCCCCTCAAGCAGTCTGTTCACATTGCCAAGAGAGGACAGACTGATTTACCCACCACACTAGAAGTGAAACTTGAACATTATGGGAACTGAGTATTGGGGTAAGGAGGATAGCTTGAAGGGGCAGAGATCCCAGGGGGCAAGACACGTCCAGATCCAGTGTTTTAACCAGAATGGTTAATCTATCCTGTGTATGGGTCTCTTTCCCAATCCATGAAACGATCTAATTCACATCTTTGTGGAATAAAGTCCCCTGTCTCTAACAAAGTAGATCAAATACTGAGAGTAAAAGATATGATTCAGATTTATTGCAGCACTCCTGTCCCATGATCAGAAACTAGAACTGGGGCAATAGAGGGCAGCAGCTCAGCTTTTTTCTCCCTTTCAATTTCTTACTAACTTAGGAGCTCTTTTGCCAGATTTGACTGAAAATATAATTAGTCCATTATCTGGCAGCAGACAGAAACTCCTGTATCAGAGGAAAGGCTAAGAAAATACAAATCCCCATGATGCCCCCGCAGAAAAAAGTTTCTCCTAACCAGGAGTAATTTTGCAACTGTCTAGAAACTGAAGAGTAATTGATGTGACCTATGCAGACCAGCCCTACTGAACCTACACATCACTGCCTCTGTGGTGAGATCACGAAAAAGGAATATTCCATAAAGAGATCTCTCCAGCCTGTCTATTTTTACTCACAATTTCAAAGTCACTTGGCAATAATTAGAAGAGCCAGAAAAATCAGCTATAGAACATCCCAAATTTTACATAAGTTTAATCACCACCCCACAACCAATGCAGGATGACATGATTTTTATACTCTGGTGCTACAAGGCTGAGGTAATGTGGTTTCATCACCACTCCAGGGAGACTGCTCCATCCTCACTAAACATCACTATGATGAGCTGGCTTGGACATTTGCTGAATGTTTCTGACAAGGAGCAAATAACAAAAAGAGAAGCAATAACTGTAAAATACAAACTTGTGAATGCAATAAATGCTGGTACAAAGTGAAATCACACAGGCTAAAGGATATGAGGATACTGATCCACATGATGGTTCTAGTTAGGAAACAGGGGATCATCACCTACTCCACACGTAGAGACCTTATAAAGTACTGATCTGATGTATGAAGGAAAACTCTAAGTAGATACTGGAGAAGATAAACCAAGTCACTCAGCTGTCTAAAATGGCTGCTAATGGCAGAGAGGCTTGAGTCCAACAGGCCATTCAAGAAATACATGATGAGAAAGGCGGTCTGGGAGATTCAGCTGGGACAAGCTTTTCATTCTCATGCTGAATAAGGGAGAAAAGTCAGCAGCACCAGACCCACTGTGAATATTAAGAAAAAAATAAGCTCTTAAAAGAATTCTTCTGGACAGCCAAAAGAATCTAATATTTTCTACACTGGATTTTAAAAATAGACATTTCAAAATAGAGGCAGATCTGAAGAACTGCTAAAACTATTTCAAGCAGGACAAAGCTTGATATGATGGGGCTTGGCTTATGCAATGTCTCAGCAATATCTAAAGGCCTAATACTGAGAATATTACATGGTATATTGCAAACTGATGGATTTAAATAACACAGCTATTTACAAATGGTATGTCCCAAATATCTTGTTATAAGATCATGGATTAAAAATGACTCATAGAAATGCAGTTTCTCCTAAAATGAGTTGACTTCCCTCACAAGAAATATATATGCAGATGGAAGCTGCCTTGGCCACACAGTCAGGACTGGATGAATAAGCCAAACTAAGCCAAAATCCAAGGTCATTTGAATATGAGTAAAGTTATTTGAGTTGCTGAGGTTAAGTCTCCTGGAAGAAAACCACCATGAATATTAAACCCCTGAATTATAACAAGCGGTTTAAATTCATGTCTTTCTGTCTGTTGGTCAAGACTGGGCAGCACTCATGCATGTGCTCTGTCCCCTGAGTTCCTGTGTTTATAAGCCTGAAACTTGTGCCTCACCCCTTAACCTGATGGCTGTGGGTGCTTTGGTCAGCTTGCTGGTGAACAGCCCATTAAAAAGTGGAGTGGCAAGGTGCTGACACACGTGCCATGAGCTGCCTAGACAGGTATGTCCCCAGAGAGTGGCTGGGCTTGTGACAGCCCATGTATCAGAAAATAAAAGCTCAAGAGGTCCCCATAGGCATTAGCTCTGGGTCAGAAGACATCATATGATGAGATAGCTGAAGCAATAGAAGCTTCTTCATTCATAGGATGGTGTCACCCAGCAAATGACAGATCCTGGTGGGCAGAGGGGCTTTGCTGGATTTCATTCTGTGAAAAATTATGCTTTTGGGAGAAAAGACAACAGGGAAAAGAGAAAGAAAGGAGAAATAAGTAGGCAATGAAGCACCAGTCTAAGATGTACTGATGGCATGGTCTGAGAAAAACTTGAGGAGACCAAAGGGAGGTACAAATGTCTGAACTAACTGCTGACAGAAAAGAACTCAAAATTCATGGTATGTCCCAAATATGTTTTAGTTTTCTTGTGCCAGGATAAAAGAATTCAGTGCACATTTTGAATAAACAGGCTGCACTACATTTTTCAGTTATGATCAGTTTGGCTGACAGCTCTTTTGGTAGAAACAGCATGCAGGGTCATAAGTTTTTCCCAACTACCTATGGATAAAAAGTGATAGTACAATTGTAAAGACTGTTATTAAGAACCTGCCACTAGAAACCCCAAGGCTGCAGAGGCAGATTCTACTCTGCTGCAGGCTGTACAAACACAGCAGTGGCGTCCTAGAAGGGCTTAAATCTGCACATACAATAGCCAGAACATGAGAGCAAATTCTCTATCTCCAGCTCAAGTATTCTTCTGTCAAACTATTATTCACGCTGTGTCCATTAAACCAGGATGAACAATGGCTCTCCCTGCTTAGTGATCACATCTTTAAAATACCAGTGGGCAGTTTTCAAATTGTCCTGGGCTCCAGCCCTTAGTCATCTCTGTGCTACGTGATAAATACTCTGCTCTTTTTTATCTATTTCCATGAGTCAACCCCTCCAGCGTCTTCTTCATTCTCCTCTCTTCTGGGCTCCTGCCAGTATTTTTCTGGTACTGAAGCAGCCAGTGCAGTTTTGAATTCTGGGATCAAATTAAGGTGTCACAGCCTTGTATCAGAAACTAGCTGGGCTTTGAAAATTGGTTTAAAGCTTGACACGTGGGTGGGATCCAGACATCTGAGGCTTCAAATACTGCCTCAGACACTGTGTTGCCTCAAACAGGGAATTTAAGATACTCTGGGTCTGAAGGTATCTTCATCCTGATACAGCACAGGACAAATCTGAGTGCCTTGCTTGAACTGGGCTCGCTGCCTGTCTCTTTGCTGCCTGAGACTGTGCTCAGGACTAGACTTCACCTTGGCTCCAGAGCTTCAATACAGTCAGCATCTCAGTAGTGCAGCAATCTCTTATTTTGTGATCTGGGCAGACACATGGAGTAAATCTTGGTCACATTCAGACTGGCAGCATAGATCAGAGATGTGGATGTGCAGCATGAACTATTCAATGCAAAGTGCAGCAGAGCTACCAACCAGCAATGCAGATGCAAGGTCATGGGCATGCTTAACCCCTTCTGACGCTGGCACTGCACACCACAGTGCAGACACAGCCTCTGTCTCCCAGCTATAAAATGAGGGCACACAATTCCTCTCCATCTCACAGGTCTGTCATTAGGATAAAGTGTACGGCTGACTCAGAGCTGCCTGCAAACTACTGGTATGAAAGTCAAGCCTGTGCCCACACCTGCTGCTTGTGTCTGACCTATCTATCACTTCTTACTTTCAGGGTAAAGGAAAGGCTCAAGCAGCCTAAGCCCCCAAAGTGACTGGAGATTGGAGGTGGTGCCTTTCCTAGACTTCTTGTATAGATAGAATGTGCTCAGACATCTCTTAATTAAGTTGGGAAGGCTAGCAAGCTGATGAATTTGAATTGAGATGCTGGTGAAGTGCCTCTGACATCCCCAGAGGGCACATTAAATTAACCACATAGACTAAGGATTCAGTAAGCTAATGAAGAGAGAAACGAGTGAGAGAGATGAGGAAGATAGAAGAGATGAGGATGACAGAGAGAGAAGCAGACAGAATGTGGAAACACGGCAAAATAGAAAAACAGTGGGATGAATGACCAGGGAGGAGGAAAAGAAAGGCATTGAAAAGAGGTGAGAGGAAAATACACACAGAGAGAGAAAGCCATTAAGTACAGGTATAAGAAAGTAAGAGACCCTGCAAGATCCTGAGGCTTTCTCCAATGTCATGCTGGGACAATCTGTCCTGGAGTCTGAGGTCCAAATTGCTCAGTCTCTGCCTCCACCAAGTTGCATCAGCTGCTTAGCAAGGCCATAACCCCCAGCAGGAGGGGGGAGGCTACACTGCGCACCCTGTGCCCTGAGGTGCTTTACCTGTTCGTGGTGCTCAATGCCCATGCTGATGGTGTTCACTAGGATTGCAATCATGATCCCACGGTTGAAATACTTGCTGTCCACAATCACTCGAAGCTTGACCCTCACTTCTCGCCACATGTCACTGCAGAGCTTCAGCCGTCCTCCTTCTTCCAGTTCCTCCTCCTTCTCCAGCGCCGAGGCTCCCTGGTCCTCTTGGCTGCCCTCCCCCTCCCCCTCGCTGGCTCCTCCATCCTCCTGGTCTGAGCCAGCGCTATCCAGCACTGAGAGACTTCTGGATGCCTCGTGCTCTGCCCGGTGGCATCGGGGGCAGTTGGTGGGATCAGAGGTTGCTGTCACGGCGATGGGCTGGACTAAGCCCTGAGGAGGGCAGCCAAGAGAGTTGTGCTGCTGGCAAAGCCCTGGAAAGAGAAATGGTGCTGCTTGAAGAAGGAGGATACGAAAAAGGCATTCAAAGTGGACACCTGCTTGGCTCCTGGGTATTTAGCCAGGGTAACTGGGCTTTTTAGCTGTGAGGATGATTAAATACTGACACACCATCTCAAGGGCAGCAATGGGAGCTGTTGCCATTGGGGGCTCTATGCTGACAGGCTGCGTCTCCAAAACACACAGCACTGTTCAGCTTGCCTGTGATTATGCTGAATGGGGTTCATGTCTATCCGAGAAAGAACTGCTTTGTCTCATGCAGAAATCATAGCTTGAGACTCATGAGCTTGTGTTAAGTGGGACCTGAGGGGAAAAGTGGTCATGAGAGCTTCTTTTGGCCTGAACTGCTACAAGTGGGATCTGAGAACCCCCAGGCTGAACTGAACTCTCTAAATCAGAGAAACTACATTAGCAAAGCATCTCGAGAAGCCAGAAGAGGTAACACAGGAACACTTCCTCCTGACAGTGTGCACTATGAACCAGAGAAATCGAAATTTGTCTTCCTCAATCCTCCATTTTTGCCTGGAAGATCAAATGGACACTGGGGGAAATGAAGCAATTAATTCATTAACAGAGTGCACGAAGCCTGCGGAAACTTTTCTCCTAGCGAGTAAAGAAAATGAAAGTTTGAGTATGCAAGACACGCTGAAGGAAAATCTGCCTTTTTGGTTGTTAATGGGCGCATAACTTAGGAAAGGCAGCAGCAGGCAGTTAATACTAACTCTATAAAACTATTTTTACAGTGACTTTTCCAGCCAGGAACCCAATTTAAATGATATCTCACGTCTAATTTTACGCAACAGCATCTGCTGCCATCAAGAGAAATTGTCTCCATTGTCCTTGCATATCAACCAGACTTCTTCAGCATCACTCCTTACGTTCAGGCGACACCTTATTGCAATTCAACTCTCTTTGCCTCTCTCTTGAGGTCTGGAAGCAACTCGGTTTGGGAGGAGAGCTCTGGGAGACCTTCTGTGCCACCAAGTCCAATCCTTTGCCCCACTCTGTTGTATCCCCTAATTCTTCTCTCTCCCAAACTGCTATCAACACCTGGCTATACCAGACATGGAGCCCTTTACAAGCCTCAGTGTCTTTATCTCTTTATCGTCTCTGGATTTCAGATCTGGATTATCCATGCTCCCTTCTGGCCAGCCCTGTTTCATTCCCATTCTTGCCGGTCACCCCCACCTTGCTGGTCTGGTGCGCTGGCTGCAGTGCCATGCCCAGCAGCCAATGTTAATTCTAATTCTGTGTTTTATAGGCACAGGTCCTTTGGCAAGCTGGCACAGGGAGACGCTCCCAGTTCCTGTCACATTTCCACTATGGGCATTTCCAGCTTTACCCACGCAATCCTTACTGTGGTGCCTCTGGCTTTTCCTGCTGCCGCTGGGTTTGGCAGGGCCGGGCTCCTGCCCGTGGCGCCAGCTCTGCACGCTGTTGTAGAGCCCCAGGGTGCGGCGCTTGGCCTTGCGCAGGATGTGGCAGACGTACTGGAAGATCTCCTCGTAGCAGTCGCCCGGCTCCATGTAGCTGGCAACCGTGCTGGAGGACAGGTACCGGGCCCTCTGCTCCTGCATCAGCTGGTGCTCCCGCTGCTTGGTCTCCGAGAACTGCGTGGCGATGACCACCAGGCACAGGTTGATCATGAAGAAGGAGCCCACCTAGCAGCAAAAGAGAAGGGACCAATGTCAGCAAGAAAAAGAACAAGTGGGAGCAGGAATGTAAGAGGAGAGACGAGGGGAAAGTGACTGGGGGCAGACAGAGGAGTAGGAATCAGTCTGCATATGGAGAAGAGGTTTCAGAGAAAGCCAGGAGTGCATGAGCTTGGTTTTGAGAGCACACTCAACATAATTTCCATTAAGAATATAAAGCTATGAATTGAAATTCAGTAAATAGGTCCAACTTTCAGGAGGTTTCAGGACCCTTAGCAATCACTTATAAGTTACACAAAAACGGTTTAATGAAAACTGGACTATATTTTCCCCTCTTCTTTGTGTTAAATAGAAGGCAGGAGACAAAGAACCAGTTTGGTTGATTTCTCCTCTACTAATTAATTTACCACTGGAAAAAGCCACTTATAGTCTCCACCTCTTGGAAGAAATGTCAGTATTCTCAGATCATTTTAATGACATACTATTATATTTTGGGCATACTATTGATTTCTACCATTTGCACCGTCATTCTTCATATAGGGAGATGGGGCTTTCCTGAAATGAGTGAGCTTTTGAAATCAAAAAAGATTTTACAAATAAAATACGTCCTTTTTTAGAAGGACACTGAGTAGTCTGATAAAGCCAGACTTCCTTGCTTATTTTCTATTCTTCTGCTACATGACATATCATATTAGCTCTTCTTTAACTTGTCCTCTGGCCTACATAGGCTTCTCATTTCAAACACAAAAGCTGTAAAAAACACACTCCCAGTTTTTTAGAAAGAGCAAACAAAATGCCCAAGTTCTCCCTATTCTCCATACAGAAGCCCGAATGTCTGCCAGGCTTAATTTAAAACTTGCATGTTCCCTTTAAACCTCAGTTTCCCTATTTATAAAATGGAGCAAGCATTGCTTTGTGCTGAGAGTTCCAGAGGCAAAATAAATTCACCCTGTGTTACATATCATGAAATTAGAGATTAATTTCCACCAGGGATAGATAGATAGATAGATAGATAGATAGATAGATAGATAGATAGATAGATAGATAGATAGATAGATAGATAGATAGATAGATAGATAGAGGATAAATCCTGGGCTTCCATATGATGAGAATTTCATACATAAAAGGGCTAGTATCTACATTCAAAATAATTTTCAAAGGCTGTGACACCTTGATTGGTGCTTACTCCTGGCAGAGCTGTGTCAATAGGGCATTGATAAAATGCAGAGCCTAAACTCAGCCTAAACTCTGAACAAACACTCTGCATCTGCAGTGCTCTGAAACCGGCTCTGTGGGGCAGCCCCTGGGAGGAGATTAAACACCAGCTCAAGATTTCTGCTTCCCCTGGACCTGTGAGCATGCCTGCTAAGTGGCACCCTGGCACCAGTTTCTCCTGTGTGAACCCACAAAGGACCCATCTCCCCTCACTGTCCCTCCTTTGCAAGCAAATAGCTCTGACAGAGAGCAGGATTCAGTCCTGACCTTGTCTTCACAAGTCTCCTCTCCGGTAAAGCCTTTCCAGCAAAGAAGACAGAGCAGGTGAAGGTGCTGATAACCTGACCCCAGTGCTTATGAATGGAAAAAGGGTTTATTTCAGCAAGTACCTCAGAGCTTGTGTTACCTATCCAAGCAGCCTTTCCCTCAGTTCATAGCCCTTACTGCCCCCCTCCCCAGCTTGCCCTTCTGGGTGACCCTTTCTCTTAGACACAGGTGCACTTTGTTCAAAGGGGACGTGTCCCTGCTAACATCTCAATAACCCTTTGAAACATGAAGCTCTTTCCAACCAGATTCAACATAAGGACAATAAAGTATCTCAAAATAAAGGGCTTTTTTCCCCCTCCCCTCCTCCTCTCAGCACCCTTCAAAGCTGTTCTAATTCTGTTTCCCTTCATCACCCTTCTCTTCTCTTTCCTTCCCCCATATTTCAGCCTATTTTTCCTTCAGCTTCTGCATGAAGCCTTGAAAATTAAAATAAGGCCTCGTTCAGATTCCTTTGCCTTCACCCAACATTTTCCCTAGTCTGTGATGTCTTGCATGTTTTATTTTAACTGATGAGCCTATTACTGGGAATCCAAACCCTTCTCTAATGCACTCTGCTCAGCAGCATGATACTCACCCAGGCTTTCCCTTTTGGTTGTGTCCCTCAGCTGGCACTGAGTGAGGCAGGGCAGGGAGGTGGACACCAGCTGTGTGAGCATTTCTGGAACACCACTTGTGACACTGCCCCATACTATGCAACCTCCCACAACCCACAACCCCCAAACAACAAGCAATTAGGGCTTGCCACACCCTCTCTCTGGGCCACAAGAGGAAGGGCTGAGGGCTGAGATGCCTCACCAGGACTGCACTGTCAGCTTAGGGTTGACTCTGGAGAGAGGTTCAGGTTCACACACCCCTGAGCCCTGTCCTCACAGGCACTGTTTGCTGCCATCTCCCACCAGATGAACAAAAAGGTAGGGAGTGAGAGGACTGGATTTGGGAACTACTCCCCAGTCCTTATTCTTTTAGCTAGAAACATCAAACACAAAGCAAATTAGCTTAGCTAATCCTTAAAACCACAGGCTAGTCCATAAACTCTTAGTCTCTTCTGAGCCTGGCACTCCCTCCCAGCTAGGAGAAGGACAGGAAGGGTCCCAGAAGGCTCCTCATTGAGTGATTCATCTCAGCTGGCTGAGCAGAGAGATGGAAAGAGTCAGACAGGGAATCAAAGCATTTGAGAGAAGCAGATGGAGACCCTTGATTCTGAGTCCTAACACTGGGTCCTGTTCAGCCCTGAGACTGAGCTGTGCTTTGATAAAGCAGATCCTGGCCTCATTCAACCCAAAGTTCAAGCCCCATCTCTGGAATATCTGCCAAAATCTGACTAGTACTGCAGATCCTGACTTGTCAATTACTTTTACTGCTTATGCCTGCATATCCAGCTTGCTTTCTGAGGCCCACATGTGTTAGCATGGAGCCCTTCAAGGAGCCCCTGAGTGCTGCAATGCAGATGCCAGTGTAAGAGTTCAGAAGAGCTTGCTCCAGTCCAGGAGCCATAGCAGTGGCCAAGTAGCTGGAGAAGTGTCAAAGAGACACCTGGACCTCAAGCAGGAAAACCCAAGGGAAACACTGACCCAAGGGCAGGAATCAGTCCTTCCTTCATGTCATATCCACGATCTCTGGTCAAGTAGGAAGCTTTTTAAAACCTGCTGAACACATGAAATGCTTTTCCCAGGTCATTCTACAAGGCCATTCAAGAGTGCCACAGTCAGTCAGCACCCTTCCCCTCCGAGAAGCACATCTATGCAGGATTTCTAACTCTGCTGAGAGTGTATCCAGGTGGTGGAGCCTTCTTCCTGCCATATGAGCAGTAGCAGGTAATGCCCTCATGTAGGTGTTTGCAGATATCATTGTGGGAAAGAAGTCATAGATGAAAGCACAGCTCTAGACAGAAGCTGCAGAGATCCAGCCCCAGAAGAGCAAGTCTGAGACAAGGCTAGAATGTGAGTGGAAAAGCAAAGAGTCAGAGCTTAAAGTACAACTGTCAGAACAATCCTGCTTAGAAAGCCAGGCCTTCCAAGCTCCTCCGAGAAGGAGGGAAGGATAAAGGCGGGGAGGGCTGTACTTCATGAGACTTAAAGAAGAGTTATCATTTCTATATGAAGATTCAGATAGAAAATGCAGCCAAATTATATTAAGTTAGACATGGTGGCATTGCTATGTGCAAAAGATGCATCACATGCCAAGAAAGTAGCAGGAAGGCTAAATACTTCCTTGGCCTAACTCCACCAAAGGTAAAGAAAACATTCCACCCAGCATAGGACTCCTTTGTTCTCAGCAGTGCCCAAAGTAACCTGAGATTCATGTTCTCCTGTGTTTGATAGAAATAAACATATATGGCTTCTGCAAATGAGGAGGGAGTGTCTAGAAATGTCAATGACACTCTGCAGTAACATCTCAGGTGGAGTGCTTAATTGAGGGTTTTCGGTTCCTGCAAATGCAAAGACACAGTTTGAATCACTGTGAATCCACATGACGTGAGCCAGCACTAAAAGGATACTTAGAAACCTAAAATACACTGACAGAACTTATTTAGTTTGAAATGCGGGGGAAGGGCAGTTTCTGGAATTGGCCTACAAAGGACTGGGTATGTGTGCCCCAGTGGTTAAACACTGACCCTGCACAGTTCTTCCTGGCTCTGGGAGAGACTGGGGCTGTGGGACAAGGAGTAAAGTCTGTGTCTAAGTGCATATTCTACAAATTGGGGTATCCTGACCATGCTGCTCAAAGTCAGAATGCAGGTGGATACTAAATATTTATTGCATTTTGGGGTATATGAACAAAATTCATGGGAAATTATTATTTTCTGAACTCCCAAAAAGCAGGAGATGTCCAGTTTGCCCTTGAGAACAGAGCCTGTGGAAACTCCCCCCCATCATCCCATTCTGTGCAATCACATCTCTGCACTGTCTCTTGGGGACTCTTCAGCAACAAAATAAAAGCAACATTCCTTAAGGTGTATTTCACCTCTGCTGTCCAGGTTCATGCTTCAGCCCACAGGGAGTGTCATATTCCTGTTTTTATCTCCTTGTCTTTCCTTTGTGAGAATAGAAGACTGTAAGGCAGGGTGAAATCAAGGATATAGTAAGATTTTTTTAAGTTGTCTGACCTGAATGGGCCAATAGATTTTTTTTCTTTTGGGCCACCCTCCATATGTACAGGCTGCAGAATTTCTCACAGAAATTTATTAAAGTCTTCTTTATCTCAAGTCATTGCATGCCAGCTTGAATGTAAACTAGATCCTGTATTAGGACAGCCTGTTAGTGTTACTAGGTGACTGCTTCTAGAGATCCTATTTCCTGAAGAGCACGGCCCCATATGACAAGATGAAGATCAGAGTCCTGGCCAGGTCCATTCATCCAAATGCACGTTGGCCTTGGAAATACACACTGAGGTCCTTACCCAGTGACCTGAAACTAAATTGCATCTACCATGTACAGATTTTATACTTCCCATAATTCATCCTATGTCTTTCCATTTCACTCTTGACTTTGGTCCCCCAGGTGAGCAATGTGCAAGAGCCTTCATAAAAACCACAATCCTTCCTTGTTAGAAACAGGATATTCCCTCCAAGAAAACACACTTATGCAAGGGAAGCCTGAGAAATGGGGAGGCAATGGCACCATGTTTCTCAGCTCTCCTCCCAGGTGCTGATAATGAATATCCTAGCAGAAAACCAACCTTCAAACTTCATTTGTATAAATCCACAGGGCTTATAAACTGCTTATTAAGTTCTCATTGCTGACACACTTCTCTCTTTCCATCCTATCATCCACAAGGGATCTCACACAGCCAGTTTATTTTGGACTGCTGACACTTTTGGAGCAGTAGCTCCTTTTCGTTCATGGTGAGGAAGTAATTCAGCATGACAGACCCCAAATCTAACAAAACGTGAATCTCAGACTCTGAACCTGATAAACCCAGGTGCTGCCAAAAGCTCCTCACTCAACATGGCTCAAAAATTACTCAAGAGCTTTATCTGTATAGAGACCTAGTAGAAGGGCAGTGAAATAATTGGCTTTTAAGTCAACTGGTTTGGGGAATTTACTTTGCAAAAAGATCTGCCAGTGACAATATTATTCTACACCAGCATGTATAACTTTAAAAATCAATCTTAGGTATATTTTTGAGTGAAGGCTAATAACTTGGCTGACAACTATATATGTGACCCTGCCTTAGACTCTTGGTGAAAATCAACTAGCTGAATTTCTGAAATTTCTAGAAGTTTGCTTCCCCAGTATCTATGTTGACCTAAGACCTGGTTTTTGTCAGCTCTTAGCTTGCATTGCTGACAAACAATTCATCAAACCTTATACTTACGATTATCAACAAGATAAAGTAGATAAAATTGTAGAAGGAATGGGCATCCATCACATAGTACATGATCTCCACCCACCCTTCAAGTGTGATCACCTGCAAAGACAAACAAGAGAAACAGGAGGGGTATTCCAGAGATCACTCCTCAGTGTATAACAAGCAGATACTGGCAGGACGGTTGCAACCCAAGAAAGGTGAGAAAAAACAATTCATTTCAACGAAACCAAATTTCCATTTTGGGAAATCAGCATGGTACTGCTTGGTGACACTGGCATGCTGTCAAAGCCTGTGAGATCATTCTAGTCCACAGCAGGAATATTTCATTAAAAGAGTTCATTTCCCTGGATCGCAGCAGGGGAAAACCCTCAGCAGGTTGCTGTGCCCCTTGGACTGGACACCGCGTACAGCCGGAGGAAAGAAAAAAGGCATGGATTTTAGCTCCCATCTGCAACACGTGCTGGGAAGTAAAAAAAAAAAAAAAAATTCCTTTACTATAGCTGTCTGGACTGGAGGGGAAACTGGTACAAGTCAGCCTGAAGGGTGGAGTTTATTTTGGCAAGCACATTCATGTGTGCAGTCTCCCTTACCAGGGGAGTTACGAGGCCCTTCCCTTTGCATCTCTCTCACACCCTGCAGAAACTACCCCTGGAGCCCAGAAAGACTGAGTTTGAAAAAGAGAAAGATAAGCTTGAGCCTTGTAAGGAGGCTAACTCAAGACTTACCTGAAATATGACAATCCAGGCGTAGCCGATGTTGTCGAAGTTGATGGCACCCTTGTGCGGGTTGGCGTTGCCTGTGCGGCACACGTTGTAGTACTGGTTCCAGTTCACACACATGCCACTGACATTAAACTCTTGCCGGACTGAATTGTAATAATAATAATCATCCTTGTCCAAACAACACTCATGGCCTCGCTCCTTCAGCGGGGGTATTTCGTGACAGCCCATAATTCCATTATCTCCTGACAGCGAGCAGATAAAGGGCATCTCATCATCTTCCTCTGGTTGGTAATAAGGGGGCAGGACAATGTCACCTTGTCTGCAAAAGAAGACACAGTCAAATTTCCTGTGACAAAGAGTTTCCTTTCTCTCAGTGATTCTGGTGGGGCTGGGAGCCCCCATTCTGACATAGGGACTGCACTGGGTGGGGAATTTCCAGGTTCATTGACTCAGGAGAAGGGGAGGAATGACAGGGCTCCTGAAAACCAGCAAATTTCTAGGGTGAGCCCCCAGTTTTCAGAGCTTTTCCTGCCATCAGATCACCCCAGGCCAAACTGCACAATCTGCTTGCAGATTTTTTTCATGGAGATGAAAAAATGCTGGAATGCAGAGATTTGCAGTCTGATACTCTCCCCATTAACATCAAAGCTAAATCAGGTGCAATGACATTCAGGAAGTTCATCAGGCTTTACTGTAATATGTTCATATATGTAACTGCTGATGGACATGTTTTATAACATTTGGTAGAGAACCTTCTGTACTTCTAAAAAAAAATCCAGTTCATGCATAATTAACAATGCACAGATAAGCCTTAAAATTCGGAAATGGAAAGATAAAATTGACTTAACCTTAACTTTGACTCCTCCTTGACAGCTGGCATTACGGGTGCAATGTTTTATGACAAGTTCATGTATTTTTTCCAAATAATGCAAGCACCTTCCAAATGCATGAATAATTAAAATCATCTATGCTTGCCTAGCTGGAGATGAGCTAATATCAGAAAAGTGAAAGGTGAAGATACAAAAAAAAAAAAAAAAAAGGATTAAGCTCTATCTGGTGTATTCCTTGCAGTGCTACAATGCACAACTTTCATGTTGTGCAAATGCAGGCTTTTTCACTAAGTGTCATTGGATGAGGACAGGTGTTGATGAAAAAGAAAAAGACAGGCTCTGATTGTTAACTAAGCAGGACTAAACTACAAAGGTATGTTGTAACTCATCCTCATCACTGGTGCATGGGCACCTTCATAACTGATTTCCCTAGTAATGGCCAGCCAAATATTTTCTAATATCTGTCATTGTGAAGGCTGTGGCCCCAATTCACTTCTCAGTTACATCAGCTCTGCATGGATATAATTACACTCATTAAAGAAGTGCTACTCCTGATTTACATAAAGGACAATCATCCTAAACAGTAGTTTTTCCCCAAGGAATAAATAAACACAGGAAGTGTCTGCTTTAAGCAGCTCCTACTCTGCAACTCCACTGCTGTTCTGCACATTGTATTTTCACACTTTTTTTTTCCAATTTGAGATGCTCTAAAGCTTCAGAACTGTTTAATCAGTTTAAACTGATCTACAGCTCTAGGTTTTCTTTAAGCAGTCTACACTGACAGCACGCCTGGGATTAGCATACGGTTTTAAGAAAACGTTTTAAAGCCTGAGATCTACTAAAGCCAGAGAGTCAACAAGAAGAGTGTGCTCTGAAACTGGGTAATCGGAGAATTCATGGAAGGCAGGAGCTTTTCCACCCCACTGCCTGTGGGAAGAGTAAAGCTGTGCTCTGCAGACTCCCCCCTGAACCCCCAAACAAATCTCAGATACCTGTAATTGACCCCTGTGTGGCTTCAGGCTCTCTTTGCCAGAAGTGTTCCTATGTTTCCCCACGAGTTTTTTGTCCCATTCAAACATTCATTCTTTGCTTTCAGATGCTCTCACTTCTACTAACCCAGCTGTGGGACACCTCTCCCACCAGCCCTCTATCCCTACCCCATGGCATTGGCCACATGCAATTCTACTCCTGAAGTTTTCTGGAAATTTCTCAGCGTCCCTCCAAAGGTAATGCACTACTGTTGAAACAGAGACTCCAGCTCCATTTTGGAGGCATCAGAGATGTTCCTGGATGCATCAGGCAGCACTATGGCTTTCTGTAAGACTCCCGTGAGCATTGTTTTCTGTCAAGAAGGAGCAGGTTCAGGATCTTTCGGCAGCGTGTGTCTGAGTTTCAGCTCTTTCTGGGTGTAGAAGCACCATCCTGTATTCCTAGGCATGGCTGGAGG